>NC_090277.1:81561313-81881036 GCF_040414725.1 Anabrus simplex | reverse complement strand
GACTTCCTTCTTATAGAATACTGTACTGTTGATCGCAACTGCGAGCTCACTGTATTAGCTTTACTGCACCTTGAATCAATCTCGGTTACTGCACTACCATCCTGAGTAATAATAATAATAATAATAATAATAATAATAATAATAATAATAATAATAATAATAATAATAATAATAATAATAATAATAATAATATTTATGAGGTCTAGAGTCTCATTTTCTCACAATTCATCAGTCTTGCCATTCTTGTGTGGAAATACTAATTTTCCTTTCGCTGTATCGGAACTATTTATCTCCCCTGGGGATTGAGTCAAAGGATGCTCTATCTGTATCCGCTGCATATCGTAAGAACAGCGGCGCCGGTAAGGACCCCGCAGATCCCGCGGGGCGGCGGCCTCGTAGCTAGTGAGGGGCCATGACTGTTTCTTACTTCAATAGCTGAAGAGTGATTTTACATGTTGATAAAGCTACAGCACACAACACAGTATTATTTGTATTACAGAGGGTTATTCCAAACTTAGGCCGTCATAGTTTAGAGCTTCTTTCCTCAGTAGGAGTACGGTAGTTATTTCTGACGGAATGTGGGTTTCCCAGCCTGTTCCAATAATAACCATCCCTTGCTGCCACTCACAACAATCAACAAGGCTTTTGAAGCAATTAGCCAACCCAGTAGTCAGCGATAACAAAGAGGTCCTCCTTATCTAAACTCCAAATACTGAAGTTTGGAGCCTGTGTATAACTCTCGGCAGTCTATGTAGCTAAGTAGGCTTACGATGGGCGGTTGAGTTGTAAATTATTTGGTCCTAGGAACGAGCTTATTTCTTAATATAGGTTACTATAATGGGAATGTGTGACTCATTGGCTGAATGGTCAGCACACTGGCCTTAAGTTCAGAGGGTTCCGTGTTCGATTCGCGGCCAGGTCGGGGAATTATAATCGCTTCTGATTAATCCTTCTGGCTCGGGGACTGGGTGTTTGTGTCCGTCCCAACACTCTCCTCTTCATATTCGCGCAACACACTACACTGCCAACCACCACAGAAACAGGCAATAGTGATTACATGCCTCCATATAGGATTGGCGACAGGAAGGGCATCCGGCCGTTAAACAGTGTCCAAATCTATATGTACGACCCCACGCGTGTGGGAAAAGCAGTAGGAAAAGGAGAAGAAGAAATATATAATTGGAATCTGCATTTCGTGTGTGTGTGTGTGTGTTCATACCATACACGTGTATTATTTTAATTTTATTTTTATATTATTAATAATTAATTATAAAATGTCCCAGTGAGCTAGTGTTTTCAATTTCAGTTAACAGATAAGGAATAAATGTAAGAAGGAATGTTTTACAAATACTAATTTACATCATAACACCAGTATTTTACATGCTAAAAAAAAAGAAGATATTCAAAATAAAGTAAACTTAGCTGGCAAAATAGGTACACATTGGTTATCGATTTATTCTCCAACATATTGTTCAAGGTAATACCTGCGTACTACTTTTTAAAATCTGTACAACTTATTGATTTGTTTCACTCTGGAAGGTAGATTGTTAAAGGTTGTGGTTGCTGAATAAGAAATGCTAGTAACACCATATTTCGTAGTGGTAGTGGAATCTAGGTAAAACTAGTTTGCTGATCTTGCTATGGGTGTGAATATCTTTGCTGTACCGTAGTTCTAAATTAACAGAAATCATATTATTTTTATACTTGAACATAAATAAAGCTGGGAGTATTTAATCTGGCATTGTACTGGTAATATGTTTGTTTCCTGAAAAACTTTCACATAATATGGTTTTAGAAATTCATATCCGTACATAATTTTTAAAGCTCTCTTTTGGAGTATTTCTAGTCCCTTTACAGCTTCCTGTGTACAATTCCCCCATATTATATTCATTTACATAAGGTGTGAATGTATGAGGGAGGTATATATGTTTCTTAAGTATTGGTTGTTTATTCCATAGTCCTTCAATCCTTTTATAGTACTCCAATTACACTAATATTTTTTCTTTACATTTGAGATATGCTCATTCCAACTTAAGTTATTGTCCAAATTATTATTATTATTATTATTATTATTATTATTATTATTATTATTATTATTATTATTATTATTTCTTTCTTTCTTCGTTATGCCCATTCATAGAGCGCGTTTATTCCATAGTCCTTCAATCCTTTTATAGTACTCCAATTACACTAATATTTTTTCTTTACATTTGAGATATGCTCATTCCAACTTAAGTTATTGTCCAAATTATTATTATTATTATTATTATTATTATTATTATTATTATTATTATTTCTTTCTTTCTTCGTTATGCCCATTCATAGAGCGCGTTTGAACTAGTTAGTTGGTTTGATGGTTTGTGCCTTCTTATCCTCCCAAAATCTCTTCATGAATGCACTGTGTTGCATCTTGCGTTCTGTCGACCACTTCCTACCAGTTGTCTTTTTTGGTTTCTCCCTAAATTTATGATTGGCTACTTTGGTTCTAAAAGCTCCACGATTTTCCATGATGTCGTCTGTAATATTTATTTCTTGGAGGTCCGCCTTATTATTATTATTATTATTATTATTATTATTATTATTATTATTATTGCGTAGTTGCTGTTCGTTATAACAATATACAACCCTGTGCTACCAAATAACCTTGTAATTTTCCTTATCAACGAGTGGCCATTTTCAATTATTGCGGGGAAGCCCCGAGCTTCTTAGCGCCGCTACTGCGTGAGAGGCTGCTAAGAGCGGAATAGCCAAAGCTCAAAAACATGTCCATGTTTCTGTCACTAAATCTAAAAATCTAAATCTGTCACTGTTGTGGACGACAATGATTATTTGTAAGTCTGTAATAAAGCTGTTACTGAGTTGGTACCACATAAGGTATACAGAAAAGTCATTTTGATTTTAATCTCCTGTATCATTCAAATGAGTTTTATTAAGTAGACAGAAATGAACATTATTAAGATTTACGATCCTTCAAGTAATTAACTTCAAAATATCCCACTTTTAATGAAATAACTTTCATAATCAAACCTATAAACATGTTTTAATACGCATGTGGTATGGGGTTCTGTGGTGTAGTGGGTTGTGAGATTAGCTGCCACCCCCGGAGGTCCGGGTTCGATTCCCGGCTCAGCAATGAAATTCGAAAAGTCGTACGAGGGCTGGAACGTTGTCCACTCAGCCTCGGGAGGTCAACTGAGTAGAGGTGGGTTCGATTCCCACCCCATCCACCCTGGAAGTGATTTTTCCGTGGTTTCCCAATTCTCCTGCAGGCAAATGCCGGGATGGTACCTAACTTAAGGCCACGGCCGCTTCCTTCCCTCTTCCTTGTCTATCCCTTCCAATCTTCCCATCCCCTACCAAGGCCCCTGTTCAGCATAACAGGTGAGGTCGCCTGGGCGAGGTACTGGTCATCCTACGCAGTTGTATCCCCCGACCCAAAGTCTCACGCTACAGGACACTGCCCTTGAGGCGGCAGAGGTGGGATCCCTCGCTGAGTCCGAGGGAAAAACCAACCCTGGAGGGTAAACAGATAAGAAGAAAAATGTGGCGCTCGTTGATGGAACATAGCTGCAGTCGCTTAAGTGCGGCCAGTATCCAGTAATCGGGAGATAGTGGGTTCGAGCCCCACTGTCGGCAGCCCTGAAGATGGTTTTCCGTGGTTTCCCATTTTCACACCAGGCAAATGCCGGGGCTGTACCTTAATTAAGGCCACGGCCGCTTCCTTCCAATTCCTAGGCCTTTCCTATCCCATCGTCGCCATAAGACCTATCTGTGTCGGCGCGAAGTTAAGCAACAACAAAAAAAAGCGTTGATGGAACGTGAGAGGTAGCGTGACGTACCTTCCGACCACTATGATTGAACTTGCTATAATAACAGAATTACAATTTTTTTGTGTCATATATTTATGCCGGCCCCGTGGTGTAAGAGTAGCGTGCCTGCCTCTTACCTGGAGGCCCCGAGTTCGATTCCAGGCCAGGTCAGGGATTTTTACCTACATCTGAGGGCTGGTTCGATGTCCACTCAGCCTACGTGATTACAATTGAGGTGCTATCTGACGACGAGATAGAGGCTCCGGTCTAGAAAGGGGAGAATAACGGCCGAGAGGATTCGTCGTGCTGACCACACGACACCTCGTAATCTGCAGGACTTCGGGCTGAACAGCAGTCGCTTGGTAGGCTATGACCGTTCGGGGCTGTGATGCTACGGTGTTTAGTCCTTATTTTATTCCTGATTAAGAGTTTCTTTGCGGAATTTCTGTTGGTCACTTCACTAATTGAGGAACATGACAAACAAATGTATGACTTCATGAATCAGAAGGTTGTTTACTTGTGAATCCAATAATAACAAAAGCTGTGTGATGACGCAATAGAAGAGGAATTTGTTCCTTACATTTTGTTATGACTCGCCTGTCATTATGCAGGTACTTTTGCTTGAGGTAAAGCGCTTAAGACACGAATTCTTATGTAATCGCATATTCTATTCCTTAACTTGCAGACAACTGACAATGTTGACGATATGGTTATACCTGTATTTCATTTTACATATTTTTGCATATTCTTAGTAATATTACATATTTTTTTTACATATTTTGTGAAGAATGGAACATTTTTTGTACACCTTTAAGTAATTATTAAAAATGTTTAAACATTGTATCAGCTCGTTTAATTTTCAGACTAAAGTGAAATAAAAGGCGAATTTCATCTCATTAGATTTCAATTGCTGAAGTTTGCTTTAAAATTTCTTTAAAACGGGATTTCTCACCCTTTGTTTGTGGAATACATACAACAACACTAATCCTTTCTCAGAATTTGGGATTTCTAGGTGCCTTTCATTAGTCAGAGTTTCTGACAAACTCCATGCAGTCTGAACAGTGGCTGCGATAAGGACCTCGCAGACCAAGCCCATGTCTTGTGAGGGGCCCATGACTGTTTCCTAATTCAGTAGCTGAAGAGTGATTTTACATACTATAACCGTCCATAATCCGTGGATGTTGAGGGTTCGTAGGTGTTGTAAATAAGCCTCGGCCAGAGTCACCGGTGATACATAAGTTTCCACTCAGGGCATGGACATACGATGAATATCGATGCAGTTCTACTGCTATTTAACGCAAGGCCCTTATTATCGTAACAAATAATTGTTCAATTGACTATGCAAGGCTAAAATACATCTCATTTGAATAAAGCAAATATAAAAATGTTCGTTTCTTGGAAGGATCTTCCCAATTTAATGAAATCATAATAACTAAACTAATAACAATAATATTTACATCGCAGTTGGAGAATAATCAAACTCTTTGTTGGCTAATATCATTATAATTCACCATCATTAAAATTTTAATTTAAATTGAAAATTCTATCTTGATGAAATCAAACATGGAACTTGCTGAAGGCTTAGTGTCATACATAAAATTATTTCATTATGATTAATTGTCCGCCCGTTATAAAATAAAATGAAAATCTCAAATGTCTCTCTTATTTTTATCGTTCATTTATCCAAGATTTCATCTTTCAATGCCCTATCATTCTATCGTTCTTCTCATAAATTGCCTAAGTGCTAATCAACTTGTCATCAGTATGGCCATCCTTAAATGAGCGATCATAAAGTATTTAAATACATTATAATTGGATTTAGCAATAACTCAATCGAATAAGAACAGCATATCCCAGGAACTCACGTCCGCCACCTAAAAAAGAATGCACAATATCTAGCTGATACTACCATAATCAACAAGATCTTGAAATGATTAACGGCATCTGGTCTCGCCGGAACTGTCCTCCTGAAAGAAAGTCGTGAAGATCTACTATCCACAAAGATTCATGCTACAAGCAACTACACAAAGAACACAACTTACACTACACCAGGTGATAATAATTTGCTTAATATGAGATTCCACTACATCCATATTATGTTTATTTAAAGTTGAACACCTCTTGTCAATGATCATTCATTCGAAATATTCGGTATCCGTACCACATCATGCCGCAAAATTGTCTCGATGATCGTACGCCAATCTCCACTCATGACCTTCGGATATCTTACACAACAAAATTAATGTCAACCTTACTGCTTGCCTATCTTGGATTCTCTTAATTTGTATGATGAACGCTTAAATCCACTTCTCAATCCTAAGTTCATTGAAAATCTCGAAAATTACTTATTACGCTTCCATAATACCTATTCTCAACGAACCATTTACTATAATAACTTCATTTCACCATTTAAACACTTTATCGACGAACCTATACTTATATTATTCTCCATACTTCAGGCGCACTATACTTATTCGCAATTGCTTACCCCAAGAAATTCACAAGCATCTATCCGAAGAACTATTACCATCATTATAAGACATGTCACAACCCTCATGGCACCAATCTCACGAAATATTCGCAACTGTACAATGTACGCACATGATATTATCACACAAGAAGACCTTTTTAAAATAGACATTAAATCACATCACCCCACGAAAATATTCATGCAGTGCTAGTATGATTCAAATTATGATGACAACGCCTCTTTACATTCACAGTAATTATAGAGCAATTCCGGGTAACTGACGACAAAATGCGTATTCTACGAGCTGAATCTCGCATAGGACAAATGAACTCAATACCTTCACTTCAAACTTAATTGTAATCACGAGTATCACTGGGCACTTGCGACGATCGCATTAGGTCACTCAAGCTGTTTCAATTAATATCACTTCATTATGAGATGAAATAAAATCTACTCTACTACTATTCGTCTACAAGGTGGAATACAGAAGATGAAATCTTAGGTACTTATCAGTGAAGAACACGTAACACTGCTCTCATTTCTCCATTCCATCGGTCTCAGTTTGGCATTCATCTTAGCATCATTCCGGGCCTGTTAGGAACTAATTCTTTTTACGCCCACATGTCGGCTCTCGTCATTACATCACAGGAATAATCTTCATTCATTATGAGCTCAAGGACCTGAAACTTGTATAAATAGAATTAGTACAGTGATATAGGCGTTATATAATATTCCACTATTATTCAATAACACTCGCCTTATTTTAACAACAAATATTGGATCGTTATTTAATACAATACTATTATCTCCCTAATATGTCTCTCAATATTTCCTTTACATTCTACTACTCCAAATGCTCCTTCTTAAGACGTGTAAATCGCTATTATGTCAACCTTCAATCTCAGTTTTGCTCATTGTTTTCTTTTTTTACAATACAATTGTTCATAGAAACAAAAGTTCATTAAAAATTGTTACATTAATAATATTGATCCGCGTTTCATATCTTCTGCTAAGTTCGTTAATTTGTAACTTCTCTTCCATATGTTTTTGACATTTGAGGAATAAACTCTGGGATAACGTCATCTCTTCTGATTAGGAAGATGTACAAAGGAACATTTCACCATTTATTTGTCTTCATGATGTATACAATCGATTTATTTTCTTCAGCGCCTTCTTGATCATTTAACCTATAACGTTAAGTCATGGCCTCCGCCGCGTTATTGCTGGACCTGAATGTCATATGGTAGACTTGCTTCTTCTTGCTGTTGAAAATGTAAACTTTACTTGCTGGCCTCTGCTCATATATTAAATAACATTTCATGACTGTGAGCATCCGATGACCATGGGGTTCTGAGCTTATGAATCTCCTACCTCATCTTATTTGAATGAGCGAGTTATTCCGGCTATTAGACACAATTAGACGTATGGCAACTTGATTTGTGGCTGCTGGACGTATTTTCCGAGTAATTCCCGTTGATCGTTTCCTTAGCATAACCTTGAATGGCTCAACAACTGACTCACATGTCATTGAACGGTTATAATATTGATAAAGCTATAGCACAAAACACAGTATTATTTGTATTACAGAGGGTTATTCCAAACTTGGACCGTCGTAGTGCAGAGTTTCTTTCGCCAATAGGAGTGCCGTAGTTATTTCTGAGAGAATGTGGGTTTCCCAACCTGTTCCAATAATAATCATCCCTTGATGCCACTCACAACAATAAACAAGGCTTTTGAAGTAATTATCCAACCCAGTAGTCAGCGCAGATGCGATAACAAAACATCCTCCTTATCTAAATTCTAAATACTGAATTTTCGAGCCTGTTTATAACTCTCGGCAGTCAGTGTAGCTAAGTAGGTCTACGATGACGGTTGAGTTGTAAATAACAGTGAATTGTTTGGTGCTAAGAACGAGATTATTTCTTAATATTGTGATGGTCAGCGTGTTTTGGTTACTATAACTGGAATATGCATTTATTGTGTGTGTATTCGTACCATATAAGTGTATATTATTTTTATTCTTTCGGATTTGAAAACTAAATTGTGTAACATTATTATTATTATCATCATCGACGGTGCTGTTCACTGTAATAATATACAACCTCTTTCTACGAAATAAACATGTAACTTTTCTTATCAAGGAAACAATGGGCCCATTTTCAATCATTGTCGGAGGGGGGGGGGGGGGGGCGAGTTTCTTAACGCCGATACTTAGTATGGAAATGAAATGTAGGTTATTTAAGCTCTCTGTCTGTTTGCAATATCATTAGTGGCGAACAAGAAGAGCTCACGGAATATATTCCATTCAGCTGTTTAAGAGAAAAAATATGTACCGGTGACTTCCTGCGATGTTGAACGATCCTTCTCGGCCTCCAAGAACGTTATTATTATTATTATTATTTTTATTCTTTTTTTGCTAGTTGCTTTACGTCGCTCTGACACAGATAGGTCTTATGGCGACGATCGGACAGGGAAGGGCTAGGAGTGGGAAGGAAGCGGCCATGGCCTTAATTAAAGTACAGCCCCAGCATTTGCCTGGTGTGAAAATGGGAAAACACGGAAAACCATCTTCAGGGCTGCCGACAGTGGGGTTCGAACCTACTATCTCCAGAAGTTTTTTTGCAAAAAACATGGGTTCTATAAGTTACATTTTGAGGAGATTTTGCGGCATGACGAAGATGAACGCTAAGGGCCGATTGCAGAAACGGGGTTTAGACGATGTCTACGGTTAAACAATGCCTAAGTATGGCTGCCGCATTGCAGAGACGTTATTTATCACTTAGACACTGTCTAAAACCGATGTTCAACCGGTCATGTTTAAACACTGCTGAGAGCACTGTTTAACCTCAAATGACAGGAGTGAATCACAGTCAGAGGTTATGTACCGTGAAATATGTAATTTGTATTATCATGTTCAGGCGATTCCAGGAAGAAAGGTTAGTCCAACGGCCTCTCTGTGGGTCTCCCGCTGGTAAATCGCAGCAATTCATTTGAAATGTACGGGGAGATAATCATAAAATAAGATTTCGCTTTACGAGAGACTTGTTTCTTGAGACTGACAAAGTGACAGTCCGGTAACTGTCAACTTGAATACAATTCTTGGCAATTGATATATTTTATTATATACATGGAATTATAGGTCACTTCGACTACATACATATTAGAATTACGTGTCCCGATCGTCTGAGGGCTGTCACATACATCAACCGGGAGAGATTCACTTATATTTACTGCCAAGTAAACACACATAATAGTGAAAACTAAAAAGTAGGTTGTATGAGATTTTTATATATGTAATCGCATAGGTTTTCGGCAACTGTCAGATAGGAAAAGGCAAGTGGTGGTGATTATCGTTTAACGAGGACTGGGGAAGAAGAGCCGTGGCCATAATAACAGCCCTAGTATTTGCCTGGTGTAAAAATAGGGAAACTACGGAAAACAATCTTCACGGCTGCCGATGATGCGTTTCGAATCTACGATCTCCAGAATGCAAGCTACATCTCTATGGCCCGTACAACACACTCGGTTACACATTACTATTGCTTCATCTTCTCTTCGTCGAAGCTACTGTATTTATGAGTAAATTACACTCACTGTAACAACGCTATAATGAAAGCTGCACTTCCCCGTACGGTGCCGTGTCGCTTTAGTGTCGATAATATGAGATTTAATTTGCACCGAAAGCGATACTCTTGTTTGTGGGCAAGTCATGCTCAGCCATATTTGAGTAATGTGTAGGAAGACAAACAGCTGGCTGGCGTTCGGCGCGCGCACCGACGAATTTCATTGGTTGCGACAAGCAAAGAGTTGGATGAAAGATACTTCTGTCTCCATTTTCAAATCAAAATTGAAACTTTAACGGATGTCTAGTTAAACATCGACTGAACATTGTTTATGCAATGGAAGATCGTGAATGATTTAGACGTTGTTTAGGTAGACGATGTCTAAGACTTAAAACTAGTCATCGTTTCTGCAATCGGCCCTTACTGTTTAATTACCAAATTTCAACCTCCTCCCTTTGTTGCATAACACATGACAGTTTTTTTGCGATTTCTGAAAAATTTCTTTCTCTGCACATAACGGGTTTTGCAACTGGACGACTCACACACAAGACAGATCATACAACACACAAATAATAAATGATACGACCACGGTTTATACCAAATTAGGTCCGTCCTGACAACCTGTCGTACATAACTACGTAGATGATAATAATAATAATAATAATAATAATAATAATAATAATAACACCTACTAATCGAGCTCAATATTTTCACTATTTACCCATGGGTTTAGAGAAGTGTTTCCAAGTTATACTAGTCCATAACACTTGCATCAATACAATTCTCATAGTTTCCTCGTTAACGACCGGAGACTCAACCGTTAAGCAGTACCAACCCCCGACAGTAAATATGTTTATGACAGCCACCAATAGCATGTTTGCTTTGTCAGTGACAGACCACGTGGTGTACTTCATAAGCGTGCCGGTCCTGGAGCCGGCTCGCTTGTCAGATCTCCAGTGTTGTACAGCTGCACGCAGTTCTTTCCAGACTCAGTGGCTATATACAGTAGTTAAAACGGAGAGTTGACAATGTCCTTCGCGGTCCTTGTTTTTCTTTTTTCCGATACCTTCATTTTTGGAAGTCTCGGGTCTGATTAGCATGATAACAAGCTCTACAAAAATATATATGTACATTTTTTCCGCTACGCAGACAATTATAGAATGATGGCTATGTTTTTGAGCTTAGAAGGCAAGAGAGCCAGTATAGATTCTTTGGTTATTCCTCTCTTAGTAGCCTCTTACGATATGCAGGGGATACTCCACCCACAGGAGAGATAAAGAGTTCTGATAAATCAAAAGAAAAACGTTTTTCCTTTCCTTCCGCACTGTTCAGAATTCCTGTTAAAATCATTTGCTTTCTTTAAGCCTCTCTTTATCGCTCTAATGTGTCCAACATCAACATCCTCCAAAAAATACCTTTCTGTAAAAAAAATGGTGTCTTTTTCCCAGTGGCGCCTGGTTCAGAAAATCAGTTGTGTGCTATAACCCAACCCCCCCGCTTCAAAAATTAAAAATATTTAGAAACATGTGCGGTTTTCAAGAGGCTCTCCACTGAGTTTTCCATACTGAAATAACACGCAAACAACTCCAACACATATACACATTCCTCATGCGGTAAGAAAGGTAAGGCAAGGCTGTATTCTGCCCGAAGGCAGGTCCGAACCTGCGCAGAGGTGTGCCTTAGCCGGAGTTTACGTACGGTAGGGTGGCCAGTTCCTTTCCGCTCCTCCATTCCCTTAACCCCCACCAACAGCGCGAGGCAACCCGTCCAAATCTTGACCACGCCCAATGTTGCTTAACTTCGGTGATCTCACGGGATCCGGTGTTTCAACACGGCTACGGTCATACAAAACTAACTGAACACGCAATAATACCTGCAATGACAAAACATTCACGAACTCAGGATCAGGAACACTTGGTGTAAGCGCGCAAAAATAGAAATTCTCAATGTTACCAAAATCACTGAAACAAAACAGCAACGTCGTAATGCAAAATTACATGTTATTTTGTTATAGTGAAATTAATAAACTAGACATTTTGTAATTAAAGGAAATCACAATATCATGGCCTTATTTTGACAACATAAAAAAATACAATTTTTATAGTTCATCGATTTACAAACGTGACTACGGAATAGGCAAGTTGGGAGTGTTAAAAAACCTGGCGGGAACAGCTGATTGCTTCCTCTACAGAATTTTCTTTCACGTTTGCTTTGAGCGATCCCCTCCTAAATACAACCGCTGAGTCAAAAGGGTGCCACCTGCCACGTTCTCATTTCGGTCGAAAAGCAAGTGTGACCAGTGCGCCTCTCTGTGGTAGAACGAAGACTCACTGCCTTAGCTGTTGTTTCCACAGCACATCAGAAAATCTGGGCACGCATGCGCAATAGCCAGAGTTTCTGCTTTCTGGCAAAAAAACTCAGACATTCACGCTGAGGTGTGATCTGCACAGCACACGGCGTAGAGCGCACAAGTTACTTCGTTGTGAGGAGAATTAACGATTTCCTATTCTTTGGCTGTCTTTTTCAATGCAATGCATTTGATTGTAGATAATATTGTTAAACTAATTTATTTTCAAGTAGACAATATGCTGCAGCACTTCAGCACCTGAGGTACGGCCGCCCCTGGTTTTTCCATCCATATGGCGTACACTGGTTGCCTGCTCACGCTGTCTGTTTTTTGTTCACGTTAAATTGCTTACGCTAATTCTAGGTAGACCAAAAACATCCCCCTTTGCGAAAAATCAAATGATCATAAATGTCTCTCGGTCATAGCCATTCATCAACGGCTGCTAATTTCAGACGGCAACCAGCCATAAGACATAGCTTGCACGGTTGTTACACGGTTGCTAGGTAACAATATTTTACATCACAGCCTGCACGGTTGCTAGGTAACAACACTTTACATCACAGCCTGCACGGTTGTTAGGTAACAATACTTTACATCATAGTCTGTACGGTTGCTAGGTAACAATACTTTACATCACAGTCTGCACGGTTGCTAGGTAACAACACTTTACATCACAGCCTGCACGGTTGTTAGGTAAGAATACTTTACATCACAGTCTGTACGGTTGCTAGGTAACAATACTTTACATCATAGTCTGTAAAATTGTTACACGGTTGCTAGGTAACAATATTTTACATCACAGCCTGCACGGTTGCTAGGTAACAATACTTCACATCACAGTCTGTACGGTTACTAGGTAACAACACGTTACATCACAGGCTGCACGGTTGCTAGGTAACAATACCTTACAGTACAGGTTGCACGGTTGCTAGGTAACAATACTTTACACACAGGCTGCACGGTTGCTAGGTAACAGTACTTTACACACAGGCTGCACGGTTGCTAGGTAACAATACTTTACATCACAGTCGGCACGGTTGCTAGGTAACAATACTTTACATTACAGTCTGCTCGGTTGCTAGGTAACAATACTTTACATTACAGCCTGCACGGTTGCTAGGTAGCAATACCTTACATCACAGTCTGCACGGTTGCTAGGTAACAATACTTTACATCACAGTTTGCACGGTTGCTAGGTTGCAATACTTTACATCACAGGCTGCACGGTTGCTAGGTAACAATACTTTACGTCACAGGCTGCACGGTAAAATATTGTTACCTAGCAACCGTGCAGACTGTAATGTAAAGTATTGTTACCTAGCAACCATGCCGACTGTGATGTAAAGTATTGTTACCTAGCAACCGTACAGCCTGTGACGTAAAGTATTGTTACCTAGGAACCGTGCAGCCCGTGATGTAAAGTATTGCAACCTAGCAACCGTGCAGACTGTGATGTAAAGTATTGTTACCTAGCAACCGTGCAGACTGTGATGTAAAGTATTGCTACCTAACAACCGTGCAGGCTGTGATATAAAGTATTGTTACCTAGCAACCGTGCAGACTGTGATGTAAAGTATTGCTACCTAGCAACCGTGCAGACTGTGATGTAAAGTATTGCTACCTAGCAACCGTGCAGACTGTGATGTAAAGTATTGCTACCTAGCAACCGTGCAGACTGTGATGTAAAGTATTGTTACCTAGCAACCGTGCAGACTGTAATGTAAAGTATTGTTACCTAGCAACCGTGCAGCCTGTGTGTAAAGTACTGTTACCTAGCAACCGTGCAACCTGCGTGTAAAGTACTGTTACCTAGCAACCGTGCAACCTGTACTGTAAGGTATTGTTACCTAGCAACCGTGCAGCCTGTGATGTAAGGTATTGTTACCTAGCAACCGTGCAGCCTGTGACGTAAAGTATTGTTACCTAGCAACCGTGCAGCCTGTGTGTAAAGTACTGTTACCTAGCAACCGTGCAGCCTGTGTGTAAAGTATTGTTACCTAGCAACCGTGCAACCTGTAC
Organism: Anabrus simplex; assembly: GCF_040414725.1. Lineage (NCBI taxonomy): Eukaryota > Metazoa > Arthropoda > Insecta > Orthoptera > Tettigoniidae > Anabrus > Anabrus simplex. The sequence continues at coordinate 81,866,828 of NC_090277.1, read as the reverse complement.
TGTAAGGTATTGTTACCTATACTGAAATTCAAGTTAAGAGCTTAGGAAAAGTATCCTTCCGCATGTGAGCACGTCCCCTGTTCCCCCTTCCCGTCTCGTCGCTGTTCTCCATCTCCGCCACAACCAGCTTATCATTAACGCCGTGCGTCCATCTGACAAGTACAGCACTTCATTCTGAAATAGTGAAGCATCAAACTAAATCACTGCCTTTTACATAGCTGTACTCTGATTACGTACCATACCTATTTATCCCTTCATTGACCATATAAAACCTACAGATTACTGACGAATTCCGAGGCAAGAGAAGCAGGAATTATTTTTGTTTCATAATGCGATTTGTGTGAGGCACATGGAGACTTACAACATACGTATACGATTCCGCTCTCTTGCAACGACTGTCAGCGGCAGTTTCTCATAGTTAAAAAAGCTGAAAAACCCACCGGTGAGTGGGATTGCAAAATACAATGCTTCCAGGAATGTTGTAAATATTGTAGTCTCGTCATTCGGAAGGTAAAAACGAACTCATGATCCTCTCATGACAACATTTCTGTAGGTAGAGTGCGGTTGCGAATATAAATTAAAGTACACATTATTATTATTATTATTATTATTATTATTATTATTATTATTATTATTATTATTATTATTATTATTATCATCATCATCGAATACGCCAAAGATCCTATTCCCATACCGTGTTAAGGCCCTTCCTGTTTTATTTACGGCGAGTGCTGAGCTGACACATCGTTCTTTCCCTGGAGACTTGGATTTTCCATTCCAAGCGAGCGGCGTAAACACTGTACACAGAAACGCCGATCAGCTGCGCGGACCTTTTCACGTCTTCCACAGTCCACAGTGGATTCTAATCTCGTAGGCTACTGTAAACGTTTAAAACAATTTGGTTTAGATTTTCTACTTTATTTTCCTCTACTTTTGTTAGCTTTAAAGTATTTCACAGGGAACTCAAGCGCCACAGCATCACACACGTCTTGCTCACAGCTGGCAGCCATTATGAATACTGAACTGAACAGTGAACACGCTGTTGCAGCCAGTATTGCCAACAGTTTTCTTGGATCCATCTTCAACGTGCCACCTATTATGCGAACTTATCAACAGTGGAATGAACTCGAACAAACTTACTAAGTACACAGTGCAATACGATATCAATATCATATTAAATTATTATTATTTTGCTACATACACCACTGAGAACAATAACTATTCACAGCCATCTACGTATGAAATATAAGAGTTGGTAACGAACCCGAATAACATACAACCTGTGATATATTTTCCATATTTATACAGGGCAAAAATTTTTATTCATCAAGTCGGTTCACCAGAATATCTAACCAAACTGAAGGAAGCTCCTGACTTCATGAACAAGTAACAAACCTAGGGAACTATTTGGCGCTGCGGGAGCCTTTTCACCGACCAGAAGTCTGACTAACATCAAAGGGACCGCTAAGGTCTTACGTTGACTCTCAGTATAGCAACCGTGCAGCCTGTGATGTAACGTGTTGTTACCTAGTAACCGTACAGACTGTGATGTGAAGTATTGTTACCTAGCAACCGTGCAGGCTGTGATGTAAAATATTGTTACCTAGCAACCGTGTAACAATTTTACAGACTATGATGTAAAGTATTGTTACCTAGCAACCGTACAGACTGTGATGTAAAGTATTGTTACCTAGCAACCCTGCAGCCTGTGATGTAAGGTATTGTTACCTAGCAACCGTGCAGACTGTGATGTAAAGTATTGTTACCTAGCAACCGTGCAGCCTGTGTGTAAAGTACTGTTACCTAGCAACCGTGCAGCCTGTGTGTAAAGTATTGTTACCTAGCAACCGTGCAACCTGTACTGTGAGGTATTGTTACCTAGCAACCGTGCAGCCTGTGATGTAACGTGTTGTTACCTAGTAACCGTGCAGACTGTGATGTAAATTATTGCTACCTAGCAACCGTGCAGACTGTGATGTAAAGTATTGCTACCTAGCAACCGTGCAGACTGTGATGTAAAGTATTGTTACCTAGCAACCGTGCAGACTGTAATGTAAAGTATTGTTACCTAGCAACCATGCCGACTGTGATGTAAAGTATTGTTACCTAGCAACCGTGCAGCCTGTGTGTAAAGTACTGTTACCTAGCAACCGTGCAACCTGCGTGTAAAGTACTGTTACCTAGCAACCGTGCAACCTGTACTGTAAGGTATTGTTACCTAGCAACCGTGCAGCCTGTGATGTAAGGTATTGTTACCTAGCAACCGTGCAGCCTGTGACGTAAAGTATTGTTACCTAGCAACCATGCAGACTGTGATGTAAAGTATTGTTACATCACAGTCTGCACGGTTGCTAGGTAGCAATACTTTACATCACAGTCTGCACGGTTGCTAGGTAACAGTACTTTACATTACAGTCTGCACGGTTGCTAGGTAACAATACTTTACATTACAGCCTGCACGGTTGCTAGGTAGCAATACTTTACATCACAGTCTGCACGGTTGCTAGGTAGCAATACTTTACATCACAGTCTGCACGGTTGCTAGGTAACAATACTTTACATCACAGCCCGCACGGTTGCTAGGTAGCAATACTTTACATCACAGCCTGCACGGTTGCTAGGTAGCAATACTTTACGTCACAGTCTGCACGGTTGCTAGGTAGCAATACTTTACGTCACAGTCTGCACGGTTGCTAGGTAGCAATACTTTATATCACAGTCTGCACGGTTGTTAGGTAACAATATTTTACATCACAGTCTGCACGGTTGCTAGGTAACAATACTTTACATTACAGTCTGCACGGTTGCTAGGTAGCAATACTTTACATTACAGTCTGCACGGTTGTTAGGTAACAATATTTTACATCACAGTCTGCACGGTTGCTAGGTAGCAATACTTTATATCACAGTCTGCACGGTTGCTAGGTAGCAATACCTTACATCACAGTCTGCACGGTTGTTAGGTAACAATACTTTACATCACAGTCTGCACGGTTGCTAGATAGCAATACCTTACATCACAGTCTGCACGGTTGTTAGGTAACAATATTTTACATCACAGTCTGCACGGTTGCTAGGTAACAATACTTTATATCACAGTCTGCACGGTTGCTAGGTAGCAATACTTTATATCACAGTCTGCACGGTTGCTAGGTAACAATACATTACATCACAGTCTGCACGGTTGCTGGGTAGCAATACCTTACATTACAGTCTGCACGGTTGCTAGGTAGCAATACTTTACATTACAGTCTGCACGGTTGTTAGGTAACAATACTTTACATTACAGTCTGCACGGTTGTTAGGTAACAATACTTTACATTACAGTCTGCACGGTTGCTAGGTAACAATACTTTACATCACAGTCTGCACGGTTGTTAGGTAACAATACTTTACATCACAGCCTGCACGGTTGCTAGACTACAGTTCCGTCACACAAATCTTCACGTGAACCCCATACATAAGACTTATTTATGTCAAAAAGTACGTTATGGTATTTACAATACCGTACAATATATCAAGAGAAGAGTAACGTAGCGAATACGTGTCCGATGTTGCGGATTGTCTACCCGTGCAGCCAAGGCGTTCCTGTTAGTGTAGGATCAACCCTCGTTATGTCTTGTAAACGTAACGGGGCGTTGATGCCGTAGGTTCACTAATATCTGTACGTGCACAAATAAAACACGCTGTGATTCGAAAATAAAAGCAGAACTTGACACCAGTCCTTATAACGTATTCCGATGGAAGGGAAATGAAGCAGACGGTGGAGGAGGTAACAGCTATCGCCGTGGGTCAGCGTTGCCTGTCATTGGTCCTCACTATGTTGAGGAACAGCACGGGATAGTGCGAGTCCCTGTGGTTAGTATACTCGGTGAGGAATGTTATCGGTTTGGGTTGGCTATGAGTGGCGCCCTTGTGTTAGGAACACCATAGGTCTGCGTTACTTGTACGATGTACAATACCTGTGAGTAGTACCATCTTGTGTGGAACACCGTGAGTCTTCGCTACTTTTGATTAGTACCCCAACATGACAAATACCATGGTTCTACTTTACTCGCGACATGTACCATTCTGTGGGGCCTTAGACGTGGATTTTGCACCCCGTTAGTCATCAAGGATCATTGTGCTTTCTAAGTGGTCCCTTGGTCTGTAATACTATTATTTCCGATCTTTTTATCCACTGTTTTTCCTTTTTTTTTGGTTAATGTCCATCCATTCATTCTTCATGACATTTTTTTATTTTATTTTGGTCAGTGGATGAATTTGAACTTTTCGCTATTTCATTTCGTACCATTAGGGGCCGATGACCTCGATGTTAGGCCCCTTTAAACAACAAGCATCATCATCATCATCATCATCATCATCATCATCATCATCATCATCATCATCATCATCATCATCACCACTTCCATACAATGCCACGCTCCGGACAAAAGCCTTCAAAAACGTCTTTCTAATTCCTATTTCATATGTTACTTAAGAAAGACCTTCCTTGCTTGTGCTAGTCTGCATTTTATGTCCTCATTACTTCTGCCTTAGTAAGTTATTTCGCCTGCCAAGAAGCAATAAACATCTACTTCCTTTAAGACTTCAATTCCTGATCTAATATTTCCTGTAACACCTGTCTTCATTCGACTTCACTCTATTACCTTTGTTTATTTTCATATTCTTCTCCTTCTCTACATAGTGATAATGAGTTTATTACATTTTCCTTTAACGTAGTTAGTAGATACATTCTGTCGTTATTAATGTGATATCTTTCTGTTATTGTCCACACTCTATTTATCCCATAATTCTTTCATCAATAGTAATCTTAATTAATTGTACTATTGTTACTCATCTGATTTACTCGTCTTATTTCATAAACTGTAATTGATTGCCGTGAAATTTTAAATTAATGCTGTAAAAATATAAAATTTTACGTGGTTAAGTGGTAGAGAGGACCATGAGCACTAAATTCGGCAATAAATAAATAAATAAATAAATAAATAAATAAATAAATAAATAAATAAATAAATAAATAAATAAATAAATAAATAAATAAATAAATAAATAAATAAATAAATAAATAAATAAATAAATCAATCAATCAATCAATCAATCAATCAATCAATCAATCAATCAATCAATCAATAAATACATAAATAAATAAATAAATAAATAAATAAATAAATAAATAAATAAATAAATAAATAAATAAATACCATTCAGCAATATCTCAGGATCTTCTGCAGTCTCAGATAAAATAACAGTATCATCAGCAAATCTCAGAGTTTCGACATCTTCTCTTTGGATTGTGATTCCTTTTCCAGATTCCTATTTGATTTCCTTTAAGCGCCCGTTCTATGTAAACATTGACAAGGAGAGCGGACAAACTGCAACCTTGCCTCACTCCTTTCTGGATTGCTGCTGATTTTTCATAGCTTTCGAATTTTATCACTGCAGACTGATTTTGTACAGATTGTAGGTGATTCTTCTTTCGCGATTCCATTATTATTATTATTATTATTATTATTATTATTATTATTATTATTATTATTATTATTATTATTATTAATTATTATTATTATTATTATTATTATTATTATTATTATTATTATTATTATTATTATTATTATTATTATTATTATTATTATTATTATTATTATTTCTCCCTCCGTTAGTGTCTTCTAGGAGCCTCTTGGCAATTTCAATGTTTCCTCTTTCATTATTCCTCCAATATTCCTTCATCTGCTCAGTATGTCTCTTTTTTCCGCCCTTCGGACCACTTTTGAGCCTGTTTTCTTTGCCTCCCAACCTTGGAATCCTTCCATTTTTAACGTTATATTTCTGTCCGACTCGTTGGCTGGACGGTCAGCGTACTGGCCTTCGCTTCAGAGGGTCCTGGGTTCGATTCCCGGCCAGGTCGGTGATTTTAACCTTAATTGGTTAATTCCAATGGCACGGAGGCTAGATGTATGTGTTGTTTTCATCATCATTTCATGCTCATCACGGCGCGCAGGCCGCCTACGGGAGTCAAATAGAAAGACCTGCACCTGGCGAGCCGAACCCGTCCTGGTATATGGCGGCACTAAAAGTCATACGACATTTCATTTTTTCATTATATTTCTAAAAATCTCTCTCTCTGTTGCTTCTACTTCTCTTATATTGTTTACTTCCAAATCTTTCTCGACTCCATGAATTCAGGTTGTTGTTGACTTCTTCCAAAGATATTTGAAGATCTGTTTGGTTAACCTGTTGTCAACCATTCTGTATAAATGTCTAAAAAATATCAATCGCCTCTTCCGCATTGTTTCTGTTATGTTTTCTATGTTCCGGAATATTTCATCATTACTTCTTGGTTTCCTCAGTTCTGTAGTTCTTTGCGGACCGAGTACTTTCCGTATAATTTTTCTTTCCAGTATTTCTAATTTATTTAGCTTGTAGTTCAATACCGGTACTAGACATTCAGTCGCGTATAGGCATTCTGGTTTGACTAATGTGTTGTAGTGTTGTATTTTTAGGTTTTAAGAAAAAAAAACATTTTTTGTTGCAGATATTCCTAGTTATACCGTATGTTCTTTACATCTTTTTTATCCTTTCTTCTACAGAGGCCTTTTACAGACCATTTTCTTGAACTGTATTTCTCAAATATGTGAATTTCTTTACCTTCCTTATTCGACCAAATTCTGTTATTAGTTAATATTTGTCATACATATTTTCTCCAGAAATGGTTTAACTTGTTCTGTTGTCTATTTCTTCCAAGAGATTGACTTGTATTGTTGTATTTTTCAAGTTTTCTGAAAGTATTGCAAAATCATCTGAAAATGCTATACAGTTTTTTCAACACCTCAGTTCTTTCTTCCCAGCGTTATAATTGATAGCTTCTGTTCTTTCAGTATTTCATTCCAAATTCTTACTATTTTCTCCAGGATGAAGTTGAACAGGAGTGGAGATAAACCATCACCTTGCCTTACACCTGTATACATTCTGAATGGTTTAGATATTTCACCCATAAATTTTACTTTTGATATGGCGTCTGTGGAAGTTTTACGGATTAGGTTTGCCAGTTTGGTTGTAACTCCGATCTCTCGGATTATTTGATTTGAGTTTTCCTATCGACAGAGTCGAAAGTCTTTTTTAAAATCTATAAATGTCTTTGGAATTCATTTATCTGTGACGGATTATGGACTTCAGGTTGAATATCTGTTCTGAGCAAGACCTGCTCTTTCTAAATCCATTCTGATATTCACCCAAATGGCTGACAGGAGTTGCTTCTACCCTGTTCAGTAATATTATTGAAAATATCTTATAAGTCACTGGTAAAAGAATATATCTCTATAGTTGTTGGCATTTTGGTTTTTTTTTCTATCTGCTTTACGTCGCACCGACACAGATAGGTCTTATGGTGACGACGAGATAGGAAAGGGCTAGGAGTGAGAAGGAAGCGGCCGTGGCCTTAATTAAGGTACAGCCCCAGCATTTGCCTGGTATGAAAATGGGAAATACCGAACTCGATAGCTGCAGTCGCTTAAGTGCGGCCAGTATCCAGTATTCGGGAGATAGTGGGTTCGAACCCCACTGTCGGCAGCCCTGAATATGGTTTTCCGTGGTTTCCCATTTTCACACCAGGCAAATGCTGGGGCTGTACCTTAATTAAAGCCACAGCCGCTTCCTTCCCAGTCCTAGCCCTTTCCTGCCCCATCGTCGCCATAAGACCTATCTGTGTCGGTGCGACGTAAAGCCAATAGCAAAAAATGGGAAACCACGGAAAACCATTTTCAGGGCTGCTGACAGTGGGGTTCGAGCCTACTATCTCCCGAATACTGGATACTGGCCGCACTTAAGCGACTGCAGCTATCGAGCTCGGCGTTATGTTACCTTTCTTATGTAAACGATCTACAAGAGCCACTTTCCAGTCTTCCAGGATCTTCTCGGTTTTCCAGATTTCTTCAATTATTATTATTATTATTATTATTATTATTATTATTATTATTATTATTATTATTATTATTATTATTATTATTATTATTATTATTATTATTATTATTTGTGTGCCCGTTCTCTTTCTAGGTTCTTGTTCTGCGTCACCACGACAGCTGGTCAGTGGTTGCAACATCCCCCAGGTGGTGGCTCTGCACACAGCCAGTGTCCCTGTGTTCCACCGCATCAGTGCTCACAACCGCACGATGGCCGCCAGTTTGGAACTCTGCCAGCCTGCAACGACAACCGCTTAGTGCGCTGCTGTGGCACATCTCAGACAATTGACAATCACCGTTTTCCAGCACACAGTTTCATCCCAGGGAGTGAAGCAAACGGGTATAAAACCTCTCACGAATTCATACCCTCTCGTTTCACCTCAAGTGAAGATGATAAAAGTTCATCGCAAGCAGGTCTCGTTCCACATGAAGTTCATCTGAATCCTGCAGCATATTCAACTACACGCAATAGCAATGTGCAGTCTGGGAATAATGTTGTTATTTTATCAGAAGGGGATTCGAGATCTCAGACGAGAGGCAATACAGTTTCAATTCCTGCAAGTTCACATCCACCGCATTATATTTTCAATAAGGAGGCACACAATGGCAATTTGCAATCTCAAAATAATGTCGTCATTTTATCAGAAGAAGATTCGAGATCTCAGACGAGAGGCAATGTACTTCCAATCCCTGCGAGTTCACCTCCACCCGATTACGTCTTTAATAAAGAGTCACAGAATGGCAACTTTCAATCAAACAATAATGCCTTCATTTTATCAGAAGAAGATTCGAGATCTCAGACAAGAGGCAATATAGTTCCAGTCCCTGCGAGTTCACCTCCACCCTTCTACATCTTCAATAAAGAGTCACAGAATGGCAACTTACAATCAAACAATGGTGCCTTCATTTTATCAGAAGAAGATTCGAGATCTCAGACAAGAGGCAATATAGATCCAGTCCCTGCGAGTTCACCTCCACCCTTCTACATCTTCAATAAAGAGTCACAGAATGGCAACTTACAATCAAACAATGGTGCCTTCATTTTATCAGAAGAAGATTCGAGACCTCAGACAAGAGGCAATATAGTTCCAATCCCTGCAAGTTCACCTCCACCCGATTACATCTTTAATAAAGAGTCACAGAATGGCAACTTGCAATCAAACAATAATGCATTCATTTTATCAGAAGAAGATTCGAGATCTCAGACAAGAGGCAATATAGTTCCAGTTCCTGCGAGTTCACCTCCACCCTTCTACATCTTCAATAAAGAGTCACAGAATGGCAACTTGCAATCAAACAATGGTGCCTTCATTTTATCAGAAGAAGATTCGAGATCTCAGACAAGAGGCAATATAGTTCCAGTCCCTGCGAGTTCACCTTCACCCTTCTATATCTTCAATAAAGAGTCACAGAATGGCAACTTGCAATCAAACAATAATGCCTTCATTTTATCAGAAGAAGATTCGATATCTCAGAGTATAGGCAATATAGTTCCAATCCCTGCGAGTTCACCTCCACCCTTCTACATCTTCAATAAAGAGTCACAGAATGGCAACTTACAATCAAACAATGGTGCCTTCATCTTGTCAGAAGAAGATTCGAGATCTCAGACGAGAGGCAATATTGATCCAATCCCTGCGAGTTCACCTCCACCTTATTACATATTCAATAAAGAGTCACAGAATGGCAATATACAATCAAACAATGGTGCCTTCATCTTGTCAGAAGAAGATTCGAGATCTCAGACGAGAGGCAATATTGTTCCAATCCCTGCAAGTTCACCTCCACCCTTCTACATCTTCAATAAAGAGTCACAGAATGGCAACTTGCAATCAAACAATAATGCCTTCATTTTATCAGAAGAAGATTCGACTTCTCACGCGAGGGGTAATGCATTTTCAATTCCTCCAAATTCATTCCCACAGTATTTGCTTTTGAACAAAGAAGAACACAATTATGATTCTACGAATTTTCCAGCGAATGTAGCAATATCTGGTCGTCCACCACATCAAACGAGAAGTTACCTACGGCTTTCAGATGGCCATGGAAATAGTATTTTACCTCGCAGACCTTCGGATATGGAGTCTACATATACGTTCATTGATTCCAAACTTCCTGATTATGAAATATATCCCACCAATGGAATGCGACTCGAGGTTGACTTTGATGAAGCTCTGCAGTACATGATTAACATCCTCAGGCAGTTAAAAGATTCTGTCGAAAAAATTGAGAAGTACATAGCTGAGCATAAGAAATCAATTAGTGTCAGAGACCAAAAGGAACTACAGTCTGAACAGAGCACGGATAAAGATAATAAAATACGTGAAATGAATGAGAAAAAACCTGAAAATTATACAACAACGAGTGAACCAAAGCATGACACTTCCACAGAGTCTCTTATGCCTCTGCCGTTGACAACAATAGAACCTGAAAGGGATAACCAAAAAGAAACAGTTGACAGGAATGGCGATGAAATGAATTCCGGAGCACTTGATCCTGAAGATGCTATAGCTGGATTTGAAGCATTGCACTACGACAACATAGAATTTAGCAATGACAGGAAGGAAGACAGAATGTTAACTACCAGACAAGCTTTACCTCAAAGACGATCAGACGTTGTTTCTACCAATGAATACGAAGAGAAAAATACAACTTTACAAAATCACGTAACAACAGTAGAAATTCCACGTGGACGTTCTCTTGATGAAGAAAATGGAACACAGTCAGATGAGGTTCAACCAGACGCATCATTAAGTCGAGATATTACGGAGAAACCATTTGATTCAGGAAATGAAACAAAGGCTGATGAAATTCGGGAAAAAATAGTTCAACAAGACGGATCATTGCATAAAAACGTGACGGAGAACCTACTTGATTTAGGAAACGACACCAATGTTCAGGTGGTATTCCCGATTCGAATGACAACTTCAACTACAAATGCTCCAATTACGAAAACTACAGATGTTATATTAATCTACCCATCTATAGTTTATCATGAAGAAGGGTTAAGAAATGAAACAAGAGATCAGAACGTGTCCTTTGCCGTTAGTGATTTAGTCAAAGATGACATTGGCTCTAACGAAACGGAAGATATTTCACAACAGCCTGTAGAAGATTCAACAGATGAACCTGATGATGATGATGATGATGGAGAGGATAATTCAACGATGTTACCATCAGTAGAAGAAGGAGGTTCAGGTTATGGCAGCGGTGAAGGTTTAGACATGTCTGCTAGCGAAAGCACTCGTCACTTAAGTTCACCTCAAGAAATAGGACACGGTGAAGCAGATCTGAAAAAGGCTGATGAAATTATGTCCGATGAGTCCTTGAAAGCTAACATTCAATTAAACATGTCAAGAAATTCATCTCCAATGTTAAAGAGCTCTGCTGCAGAAATTACCACTCCTCAAAATTTACCTGATCACGTCAGAATGCGTCCAGCGTTGTTGTCCAAGTTGCTTCTTAGAAAGCCGGGAACTATATTAAAAAAGGAAGTTTATGAGCCGTCACGAACGGCTGATCTTTCGTCAATGGAAATGTCTACTAGTGATGAGATGGAACCGTTGAATTTTCCTGATATTACAACCAGAAGAGCTCGTATTTATCTTCCTTCTAAGAAGCTGAAGTCGTCGATAACGCAGCGAACACGCGGTCATTCGCATCGTGCAGCCCTCAGTGAGGACGATAATCCGTCTTTTGCAACAACAGTGAGTTCTGTCCAAGTGATATCACCTCCCCCAGAAGAAGATTTGGATCGACAAACAACATCATTGATGCCACAAAACGCAGACCACGTGCATAAATCCTCTTCGGATCCAGCGAATGCAAGTCAAACTCAGTCAAATCCCACGGCGAGGAAACCAAGCAAAATCCATCAACGAACGACACCTAGCCGTTATAAGCCACAGATACGAGAACCAGCCACATCAGCGCCTCCGCTGTCATTTATTCAACAACAGAGCAGTTCTCAAGGTTCTGAATTAGGATTTTCCATCAAACTAGATGAAGCCATGTCTGATCAAAAATTATTGATAGAACATTTGTTGCAAATCTGTAAGGATTTGGAGAGACTGCGAAGCAATCAGCGGAGAATTGCAGAAGATCAAATGATAGCTGGTGATGTGGAGACCATTAACGTGGAGCAATCAAGTCGGGTAACGAACACCGAAACACTTCCCGCCGAAACTCGCCGTCCAAAGATGGAAGAATCAACGAGGCGAGTTCCATATCGTGGAAGGGTACGTTTTCAGCCTTCTGAATATTTTGCTTAAGTTAGAGTGAATGGGGAATTGTGCCACTTTTCCAGCGATTCCACAGGACATCCTTTACTGTACTTTGTGAAAGTGCTGCCTATTAAACTATTGGAGCAAATATTATTTAATATTGAGTGTAAGCACAGATTAAGATAATTTTGCTTCTCTTTCAAAATAACTCAAGCATGTTTCTTCAAAGCATCTGTGCAAACGGAATTATTTGACCAACATCACCCACTAGAACCAACACTGTACTTGGAAGGGTAAGAACAACGGTAAGATTTTTAAGGTTTTAATCTTGAATAGGGCTAGGGTTTTGATAAGCTTGTAAGTGATCGTTGAGGCCCGGTTTCTTCAACGAATGTTAAGTGTTAACACTGCTATTAACCAGTAGCTTGCATGATGAAAATATAGTACGTTGCTTACACCCAGGGCTCAAGTGTAAATAAGTTTTCTACCACATACTGTATCAGGTTTTGAAAATTTTCTGAAATTTCACGAGCTTTAACTGATCATTTTCAATGAAAATTTACATTTAATTTTTAGTTCCTCTTCTACACCATTCTTCAAATCTATTTATAAAAAAAAATCACAATTCCAAAATCACTTATTTTTAATATCCTATAACCATACTCAAATTTTACTTTGTGTTAGTTATATGGTTCTGTCACAAAGAATAGGATTTACATGTTTACATAATATTTTTTCTCAAAATTGTCACATTTGCAGAGATTTGCAATGGGGAAAAAATCTCTGTATCAGTCTGTTCTAATGAAGTCCAAGCAAACAAGAAGGAGAAAATTACTCTTCTAATTAACAAAAGGAAGCCTTAAGCCTTTATAATTCAGCACACTTCAAGCAAATGACAGTTCCACAAGACCCGTACAGTGGACACATGCACGACAAGCCTTCCTCCTCCTCACTTTCACTAGTACTTGAATTATATTCGCTAATTTCAAACTCACTTTCTGCGTCCGATATGTCACTTAAATCTTCTTCAAACAAAGCTCTCACATCATCACTACTTAGTGACATACTATTCCAAAAATAACGTTTTAGGGTACACACAAGTTAGTTACTTTCCTTACACACATGGTCCCAGAGATCCAAACGGTGTAATTACAGACAAAAGGAAACCTCAGCGCGTCCGCACCTGCCAAGGTCGTGCAGAGGACGATCGGAAAGGAGAGTACAGGGAGGGAAAATGTGAAAAAATACTTACAAAAGAAGACACTCGTAGGTCCCAGGGACCCAGCCGTGTTAAATAGAATGAACACACAATTTAACAAAATGACCGTCTCATCAAGAATTGTTAACACTAACAAATTTTTAATACTTGTGTTAAATGAAGATTGCACCAGCCGTGTGTTAAACCACTTAATAGTTGTTAAAATGGCATCTAGAAGACGTAAGCTTGCAGCTTTACTGCTGTTCGAAAACCATCTATAAACTGAAGAAGGCAAAGCATGGCTCATACTAAAAATAAAACAATGCCTGACAAGAAAGTTTTCTACAAAGATACCTATTAGTGTCTCCACTGCAGCAGTCCTTAGATATTCTGCTTGAGACTCGTTTCATGTGCAAGACAAGCGTGTGTAGGATTCTGCAAAGAATTCCTGCTGCCATTGCAGCATTAAAAAGGCATTACATCATTTTCTCCCCGCAGTAAAGGAATACCCGAAAATCATTCAAGACGTACCGGTATATCAATTTTCATATTTTTCCGATGTTGTAGGAGCCTTAGACTGCATTAATGTACCGTAGAATATATTGAATGTTCTGATATAACCATCCGTTCTTTAATATTTCGACCACACCCGCATTTTTTCATATTAAATCTACAATAACGTTTGTGTCATATTCATTACAGTACAGCTGCTTGTTATTTGTTGCCTGTTACTGCACATGTGTACGTCTTCGCGATCTCCGCCAACCATAACCTATAATAACCTCAACCAAGTGTGCGCTTTATGTAAAGAAACAAAAGACGTTTACTGCAGAGCGAGTTCAGAAATCTCACGGAAATGTGTTAATTTGTCTTTAACAGTTGTTCCGTAACAAATGTTGGTAATGTGTTCGTGAACCAGTGGGCTTTGAACCAAAGTTGTAAATTAATAAGAATTGTTAGTTAATATTTGTGAAGTAAAACATAACGCAAAGTTGAAGAAACCGGGCAATAAGGTTCTTGAGTTTATCAGCTAAACAAGTATAAACTGTTCCCTAAAAAATAGCTAAATATGACCTAAAACATAAAGTGTGACTTAATTATTGGGATAGGTAGAGAGTATTAGAGTATTATTAACACTGAACGTACCAAAAAGTGAGTAGCGGTAAATACAGCAGACATAACAACTGTAGTTACGTTAAAACTTTATTCATTCATTCAGTCATCAGAGCCATGAGGCGCAGTTGTCACTCAGTTCTCCTAAAAAAGGACCAAAAAAATGTATTAGCAAAATTATTGTTAATACCTGTTAGTACAACATCTCTTTCTTGGAATCAGGTCTTCTGCCTATCTGTTTCGGGGAAAGAAAGAAAAACACATTTTTTGTTTGAAACTCGACGACGCACGTATCTTGTTAAAAACGACGCCTCAATTCAAACAAAAATGCTCGAAATATAAATAAATATGATATTATATCACCAAAATGAACAAAATGTGACGAAAGAGATAAAAAGGCCGAAATAAGTATTTATATGCTACTTAAAATTTCTTTATAGGGGTTAGGGACCCATCATTCACAGTTATTTTTGAGGCTTCGGTAAAATGACATCAGGAAAAATATGACTTCTTCTTCTTCTTCTTCTTCTATGGATCTGCAGTTCATTTTAAACTTGTCCTCCTCAACAATCTAGCGCCATTTATCTGGATCCAACGCTAAATCTTCCAATTTCTATAGCCCATTTCCCGAAGTTATTCAATGACTGCATCCGCCCATCTGGTTGTCAGTCGAGCTTATCTTCTTCCCCCCCCCCCCCTGGATTTCCAAGTAATACATTTTTAGGTACTTCCACATCACTCATCCGTGCTACGTGCCCGGCCCGCTCCGGTGGATCTTTATAAATGGTGTACAATTCATTATTGTACCTTCTCTTCCACAGATTGGGCCCATGATTCTTCGAAGTATCTTTCTTTCGAAGGCATCCAGTATTGCGGTATCTTTTGTTGTTAATGGCCAAGTTTCCGAGGCAAATTGCATAAAATGAATTTCATTGCAAAGCCCGTATTGTCGATAGTATACTTTTTAAGGTACAGTCAAAGGTTCCACCTTTACAATACTATTTTTTTCTTTAATTATCAATTAACAAGTGTCGGGACATGTTTCGTTCTTCTTTTAGGACATCATCAGCTGACAATACATGTAACATGAGTAAATGAGTAAATGATTGTAAATAAAGGGTATAAATATCTGCACATGGTTATGATGGTTAGGATGTAAAGGAGAGGGCATATAAGTATCTGGTAAGACCCCAAGTAGAGTATGGTTCCAGTGTATGGGACCCTCACCTGGATTACTTGATACAATAATCCATAGAAAAGCAGCTCGATTTGTTCTGGGTGATTTCCAACAAAAGAGTAGCGTTACAAAAATGTTGCAAAGTTTGGGCTGGGAAGACTTGGGAGAAAGGAGACGAGCTGCTCGACTAAGTGGTATGTTCCGAGCTGTCAGTGAAGAGATGGCGTGGAATGACTTCAGTAGACGAATAAGTTTGAGCGGTTTGAGGAAAGATCACAATGTGAAGATAAATTTGGAATTCAAGAGAACAAATTGGGGCAGGAGTTAGGAATTGGAATAATTTACCAAGGGAGATGTTCATTAAATTTCCAATCATTTAAGGAAAGGCTGGGAAAACAACAGATAGGGAATCTGTCTCCTGGGCGACTGCCCTAACTGCAGATCAGTAGTGACTGTAGTCCGCACAACTGTATTTTACTCCTAACCTTGATCGATGTTTCAGTCGTTGAAGTGATGTAGCCGCTGAAGAAGTGCCTGAAACGACCGTACCAGAGAGGTTTGGCAGCGCGAGACGTCTAGCAGCAACTGGAAGCTACGACTGTGCTTCTTAGAAGATGAGCGACATTGTCGCCTACAGTACTTTAAAACAAAAGACTCTGGACAATTTAAAAAAAAAAATGTGAAATGCAAGTCTGTTCTGTACTGTTTAACATTATTTTTGTACTTATTAAACATTTATACACATGTTACACTTTTATTTGTTATTATCCCCGTGTTATCCGAGTTTCTTTCCTTCTTTGTAATTCGGGGAAGCGTCAGGGGATCAACTACTTCCAAGAATATCTGCTGTGTCACAAGGAAATAATACGTTAACGTGAAACTAAATAATATCAAACTAAAACTTATACACAGGACAATATTTCTAAATCTAAAAAAGGTCGTAAGCTATCAGTCAACGTCACGATAAATGAATCTACAAAAACTCACTTCAGATCCTGAAAGTAAACATTAAAAATGTTCTCGAGTAGACCCTGGCGCTACAGCTAGTAGACCATTTTTTCCCTGGAAAGGGAAATAATTAGTTTTTTACTGACCAGGGAAGTTATTTGATGAAAAAAGGTACCCATCCCCACCCCTCACCCGTTAATTCGAGGCCTACACAGATGTTGCCCACAAGCAAATAAGATACACTTGAGTGGCCAAAAGTCATGGGAAGACTATGCATGTGATGTTAATAACGAGTTGCTCCTCAATACGGCGAGGCATCGACCCTACAAGGTGTTGGAGTCGTCCTGGAGGGATCTGGGCCCCCGCATCTTGCACTACTACCCACAATAAAATTGGTCTTGTGTTGTTGACGCGGGGTTCATAGAGCGTACACACCAATATCGACAGGATCCTATAAATGCTCGATAGGATTAAGATCGGGGGATCTGGAGGGCCAATCCATGGTCGTAACTTCTCTGGTGTGCTCCTCCAACCACCACAGAGCGGTGACATAGCGCATTGTCCTGTTGAAACATGGCATCTCCATCAGGGTACTCTGGGGCCAGAAAGGGATTCAGATGGTCTGAAAGAATGTCCACATAATGTGCACCTGTCAGCATTCTCTGCAGCCGGACAATGAGGCCTAATTGCGACTTTGAAAACGCCACCCAGACCAGAACTGAGCCACCTCCCGCCTGGACACAACCTTGTTGACACGCAGGATCCAGAGCTTCATGCCACACTCTCACGCGCCCATCAGCTCGATCAGCTCGGGATTCATCGCACCATTCCACACGCCGCCACTGTTCCATGGTCCATTGCCAATGTTGCACGTCGTTCAGCTCTGTGTCGAGCTGTCAGCAAAGGGACAAGAGTTGAACGTCGGCTGGTGAAGCCTATGGGGTGCAGTTGACTCCTTAGTCCTGGTAGAAATGAGTTCCTGATTCCCAACATTCAACTGAGCGGTGATCTGACTCACAGTAGCTCGTCGGTCGCCCAGTATGGTTCTGTGGAGGCGACGTAATATCCGTTCGTAAAACACCTGTGATCTTCCCGTGCGGCGGTTTACACGAGTGGTAACATTGTCTCCGGGATATTGAAGATCCACCCTTGACACTGTTCACTCGGAAACCCGAATTCGTGTGTAATCTCCGCAATGCTATGCGCCGTGCGCCAATCATCATCCCACGTTCAAAGTCGGTTAATACGTGACGTGTTTCCATCTTCACGATACTAGTGTCGCTGGTGTTGCTAGCCGCAACGCTCAGGGGTCACACACGGCACATTTTCTAATGGGACACCCCTTCCCGTGACTTTCGGCCACTCAGTGTAATGTCCATATGGATTCTCACAGTTTATTATCTATAATGAAATCAATATTCATTGAACAGTGTATCAAAAATGTGTTTGCACCAATGTACCAATAACGACAATACTTATTTTCAGAGGTAAAGGACCAAGGTTGCTTCCTGTGCCCTACGAGAGTGAGCAGAGAGAAAAAAGAGAGCATTTGTGTCGAATGAAATGAGATATTTGTGATCATCGCTCTACGTCAAGAAAAATCAGCAATAAATTAAAATTTTTAAAAACTTCGGACTAACTGAACTTACTTATATAAACGTTGTTATACTTTATGTGCATTAAAATGTGTAGTTCGCTCATTAGTTTATATTTTTACAAAATGTGTTTTGTAACAAGTCTCCAAATTCATTTACTAAGCAGCCCAATATTCTCCCCTGTATTCAATAACAATAGCAAGTAACAGAGTGAGTTGGCTACGAGGTTCGATGCGTGTAGCTGTGAGCTTGAGTTTGGGAGATAGCGGGTTTGGATAGTGGTGCCATGAAGATGGTTTCCCGCGGTGTCCCATTCCTGGTGATTCGTCCGTCGGATGGGAGGATTAAGCCTTGAGCAGACCCGACAGGAGTAGGCTATGTGTCGTCACCGGGTTTCACCCTCTCTCTTCTTCCTACTGTCATATATCACGTCATTCATTTCATCTCACTAACTCGTCTGACGTCAGGAAGGGCATCCTGTCGTAAAAATTCCCTGTGAAGATTCACCTCTCTTCTGCGGATACCATCGCTTTCGAAGAAAAAACGTCCGTTATGAGAGGTGTCCACTAAAACAAGGCTGTAAAAATTAATGAAACATTTTAACGGCGGAGGGCATCCACCATAAATATAAGCATACATCATGATTTTGATTATTCTAAATAATTTGTAACTAAAAATTTGCCTGCAATGTTCTCGAAAAGGGAGTAACGACCCAACGTGACACACAAATTCTTTATTCAATTAACCTCAACTTTATGAATTTTTGAGATTTCTCGCGCTTTTTCTTGTAACTTTGGCCTACTTACTCATAGTTGCTTTGCTCGAACACATTTGAACCGGGGCAATGTTCACTTTTGCGAAAATTAACTCCCATTTTAATTTCATTCCCCGATTCCTATTTCCTCCCACTCACTTAAACTGTCAGTTTTATTCTTCACAATATTTTCTGCAGTTAAATTTTTCAAAGAGCTTTCTCTCACTGAAAGTCAATTTGCACTACACTTTTCCTTGTCTCGTGATCTAACCACATCTAGCAGATCCATTCCTATTAGCTTCCATATCTTCCCCACATTTACCAATCACCCTTTCGTATTCTTCAGTTTTGTTTCCAACTCTCGCATTGAAATCCCCATTAACACTATCCTATCCTTGCTGTTGACCCTGCTTCAATGCTTCATAAAACTTGACAACTGCATCCTCATCTTTACCCCTCACATAGTGTCCCCTTCTCCGGGGTCGCTCAGTCGGCAAAACGAGAGTCCCAAAAGGGTGGACCGTTCGCAGGGCCGATTTTGCTATTAAGGGACAATTTCATAGAGTTTATATTTTCAGGACCCTTGGTGACTGGATAGGTGACACAATATAAATGAAAATCAGGGCAAATAACAACAACGTTTATTAAAACATAACGGAAACTCAGTCTGGACAAATGCATGAAAGAAAAAAAATTTTTTTAAATACAATGTGACTTTGCAACAAAAGAAATATCTCAATCTTTAATGGCTTGTGAATAAATGAACACGACTATACGTCCTCGCATGCTTCTGGAGTTAGATTCCATTGCTTCTTCAATGAAACTCCACCCAGTATTTTACTCTGCAACATCGAATGAACCACAAAATTAGCAAAGCTGTCATTTCCCGTTATAACTCATGTTTAGTCATTTACAGGTAAAATAATTTCATACATTTTGAAGAAAAATTACTATTAGCTCAGCATTTACTTGTTCGAGGAAATCTCTTGAAAATTCATTCACTCTACCTGTGAAAATCCTCTAACTCATCTTGTCATCATAAAATTCCTTTACAATTTCATTTTAGTGTTGGGAAATATTTTTACAATTTCTTTGGCATAACTCCCTCTCTCTCGTAGACTACGCTTGACTGTATTCTTTCCTTACTCTATTTAACTTTTCTAAATTACCTAGCATTTCATGGATGGATAGAGCATCATGAGATCCTACACGGAATCAACAACAACAACAACAATGCTTCACAGTCACCAAAAAAAAATATACAAGATAAGTTTCCTTGGAATGATATAAGTAAATGACATCAAACAACCCAATTCTACCAACTGGTTAAGTAAATTTTTATCACACAATGAATCTGTAATATTTATTATTATTATTATCATCCAGTCATTTATCTCGTCTTTCCCTTGAGTTTTATTGAAGATCCTTACAATCATCTGACCAGAATAAAAACTCGCTCATGACTGTAGTTATGATGATACAGAAAGCCAAATTTCTCTCTCGAAGAATAACTATCACCATCATCAGTGATAAGAGCTCACGAGCCTCGAAAACATCTAATAACGATTAAGTCATGTATTATTCATTTCAGTTGTTGAGCCAGAAATAGACCTATTATTAGTCACTAAATTCGTACATCCTCATAAATCATTATCGCCATAATCATTTATTACAATCACTGTGACTCATAATACCTTTTAGGCCCGACATGCACCCTAGTAGTCCCATGTCGTCCATTAATGGCGAACTCCATTATCACAATGACCATACAAGTTTAATCTCAACAACTTTTACATTATCCGACCTTTACTATTATTAGCATTATTATTATTATTATCCTATAATGGCTCCTAGATCGTTCTCTCGAAGAATATTTCTCACATTCGTCGTTCACTTTCCCTTCTACCATCAATCACTACACATGACTAACAGGGTTTTAAAACTACGATTTAATTATAGTGTACTCCTACATCTAATCATATCTTCATTTACTATTTTTATGAGTTTAATTTATTCTTATTATTATTATTATTATTATTATTATCATGATTGTTAGTAGGCCTTACTCCCTTAAAGTCACTTTCGAAGATCATAATCACTCACTCTTGTCGACTCAAGAACAACTGGGATTATTCATCATCACGTCCAAAATAAAACTATCATTATTCCAAGGAAATGCAAAGATAGAACAATATTGAAATCACAAATCAACGAAGTAAGGAACGCTCTCCCATCACTATTAAATACAAATTACTAAGGAAACTACTTTACTCTACGCAAGAATACAATCTAGTCATCTACTAAAAGAGAAGAAATTTTACAAGGGTACTCATATTTCCGGTGAGAATCCTTGGCGTCGGGATGCTGCTCCAGGCGACGACATCTCTTGCCTCATCTATGGTGGTTTACGGATGTACAAAGTCATCGCGTTGGCGTGCACTCTGGAATTTAGTTCCACATGACTGTAGCTCTATTCAGCGTCTTCCTTTTATTCCAGCAAAGTCCCAGAAAATCTCTCGATTTCCCTCTTGATCGCCGCATGTCGACAACTTGGTTTCCTCGGAGATAGCTGAAACTAAAATATTCTATTAGCACAGGGATCCACACTAGCTATAACTCACTAAGTTATTTTCAACACTTAACTTGGCGCAACGATGTACTTCAGGTCCATTATTACTATAAGCTTCGTCTTCTGAACACATTCATTAAGTTACGATGCGCCTTAGGCTGACAAATAATAGGGCTGAATATTATGATGATTAAATAAAGGTTAGATTTCCTCTCGTCTATCCACTTGAGATCGTGACTTCCTTTCATAATGTCCAATGGAACATTCCTAAAGCTTCTATGGCAAGAATCGGCTTTAATGAGCACGCTGACTGTCTGTGGTTTAACATTTTCCACCCGGGAGAATGCATGACTGTAATAAGCTCGCTGGATACTGCGTTGAGCTAACAATGAATTACACTGGCATTCAAGTAATGTAATGATCGTGCCCTACAAGGATTACACTAGTATTCACGTCGTCTGAAAATATTCTTCTTTCCCGTAGAGAATACACGGTTCGACTTCTCGTAAGAAAACCACTGTCCGACGTGCTCTTGGAAAACTGTTCTGGCCGTCGTCTCGTGAAATTTCTCCTGAACTGTTCTGTCGTTCATACACAAGAACTTTCTTCGACTTTTCCAGAACAATCCTAATATTTCCAGCACTTTCCTCAATTTCTATTGGCTGGTAATCGACCTGCGCCATAGCTCGTCCTTGACCGCTACGAGTGGATTTTATGAGAACATTTCTCCTCCCCTCTGTCGTCTGCTGGTGTCATGACGTAACTGCGCTCTGGTCACCCTCGATCAGCTGTTGACCTAGTTTCGGCCGGCTCGCTCTCGCACAACTATGTCACAGCTGGTACACGCGCACTCGTAAGCAATGCTCCGTAATAAATATTCCCAGCTTTCCCAAATTAACTGAGGTACCATTTAGACGGGTACATAATCCCCCTTGGTTGATTTAGGATTTAATTAGTAGATTAAATCATAACAACTCAATTCACTTTCTAAATGTACACGGAAAATGTGCACCATAACAGCTCCTTTTCAAGATTAATTTCTAGGATTTCTCCGGGACTGGTGATAGACACGTAAATTCCCAGCATTATAAATAGCTCTAAAGTGTCCATCAAAGCTCTCTACCTGGTATGCGTTGTTCCCCAAGTCTTTAATTACTCTGTAAGGTCCAACATATAAAGGTGCGAACTTCGCGTAGAATTTTTCAACAGGACTTGAAATAGCGGGTTTACGGAGTAATACGTACTCTCCAACATTTAAGGGACGATGAAATCGTTTCTTACGTACTCTCCTCCGTCTTCTGTTGGCATGATCTACAAGGTTTTCTCTCGCTTGGAGAATTACTTCCGCATGAGTAGGACGTCTTTGATCCAGGTGGGGAATTACGTTGTCCCAAGTTCGGACGGGATATTGATTGAAGTGAATGACTGAGGGAATTAATTTCGTCGCCTCATGCACTGTGTTATTTACCACGTCCATCATTATTGGTAACACTGCGATCCACCTATCGTGTCTGTTTTTACAATAAATTCTGCAAAATTTTGAAATCTCTTGCATCACCCGCTCAGCGGGATTACTGGCTGGATTTCGGATCGAACTCATGGTGTGCTTGATCCCCATTTCAGATAAGCCTCGTCGGAACTCTTCAGCCGTGAATTGCGATCCGTGGTCAGTCAGCAAGACTTTGGGTTTCCCCATCATAGGAATTATGCTTTTCTTTAATCTCCATAGGATCGATTTTGTGTTCGCCTTCTGAATTGGAAAAAGGGTTAGAAATTTCGAAAACACATCTATGGTTACAATTACGAATTTATGTTTAAATCTACTGGCTGGAATCGGGCCAAATATGTCCATTGCGAATAAGCTTAGTGGTCTCTCTGGAATAATAGGAATAGATTTTTGCTTAGCAAAGTGTGAGCTGGCTTTCGTTCTCTGACACGTATCACAGGTGCGTATAATTTCACGTACATTCTGGCGGAGTTTATCCCAAGTGAAGGTTTCTTGGATAGTTGCTACAGTTTTATCGAGTCCTGCATGACCCGTAATTCTGTGCACATGCCATACTAAGTCTTCTCGAATTTTCATGGGCACCACGGCCTTTAAATTGACCCTCATGGGGTCCACGAATTGACATAACATGCCCCCTTGGTTAAGATATCGTTTAGCTTTTCGCCTCAGCATTTTGTACCCGGGATCACCCGGTTCGATCTTTCCAGACAAATAATCAATCAAAGGCCTTAAAGTAGCATCTCTTTTCTGCATCTGTGGAAAATATCGTAATTTTCGTAGGAGCTCCCGGTCATCCGGAATTAGCTCGATCCAATAAACCTCGACATCTTCTTCCGGATTACGGCTCAAATAGTCTGCTAACACATTCTGTTTTCCCGGGCAATGCTCGACTTGGATATCAAACTGCTGGACAAAGAGTGTCCATCTCATTACCCTTTCGCTACTCATTGTGGTGCGCGTCATAAACGTCAAGGCATGGTGATCTGTTCGGATCAGTATGGGGAACCCATAAATTATTTTTTTCCATTGCGTCAAAGCGTAAACAATTGCTAACATTTCTAATTCCGTTATAGTGTATCCTTTCTCATTAGGTCGTAATTTCCTGCTTGCAAACGAAATAAAGTCTTTCACGTCCGGTTTCTCTGGATTTTCTTGAAATAGGACTGCTCCCACTCCAACCTTTGAGGCGTCCGTCTGAATAATGAACGGTCGTTCGAAGTTGGGGTAGCTAAGCTTAACATTGTTCCTTAGCATTTCCTTGGTCTGGATGAAAGCTTGTTCTTCAACTTCCGACCATTTCCACTTCTGGTTCTTTTTCAATAATTCCTGCAATGGCGAGATCGTTCTCGTATAACCCGGGCAAAAATTCGCGTAAAACTGACACATGCCTAGGAATTGACGTACGTGTTTTATCCTTCGTGGACGTGGAAAATCACAAATAGCGGTCACCTTGACGGGGTTGGGCTTAATATTTCCTCCGTCTATCACATGGCCTACAAACTGGATTTCTTTCTGAAGAAACTTGGATTTCCCTAAATTAATTCTCAACCCTGCTTCTTCTAGATTTGTGAGTAGCTTTTCTAGCTTCATCACGTGCTCTTCAAACGTTTTGGAAGCGATGACGATATCGTCTACAAAACGAGTGGTGAACTCCTTTACCTCCGGCGTCAGGCATCGATCTAAGGCCCTCAATAAAGCTGCCCCTGCATTTTTGATTCCGAAGGGGAGACGAACGAACACATAGGTGTGTTGTCCATACAGGAAACCTGTAAGCAGCCTAGACTTTTCTTCCAGCACGATGTGATAATATGAAGACGTTACGTCCATGATTGACAACAAATTCATGCCGGAAAATCTTCGGAGTATATCCTTCACATTAGGCATCCTATCATTCTCTGGAATTAGCCTTTCGTTGACAGCCCGTGCGTCCAAACACAGTCTGAGGGAACCGTCAGGCTTAGGAACAATAACAATAGCATTTAAATACGGAGTTCGGGCTTTCTCAATAATACCATCTTTCTCCATCCTCTCAATCACCTTTCCCACTCTATCATAATATTTATCTGGGATAGGGTATACTTTCCTCTTATATGGAGACCAATCGTTGATTAACAGTGTGTATTTAAAGTCTGGAATTACCCCAGGTTTGTCCGAAAATACTACCTTATGTTTTAACAGTACTGATGTAACTATCAATTTTTGTTCAGCCGTCCCTTCAATCTCTTGAGCTTTCGTCTCTATCTCTTTTAGGGAAACTTCTTCTTCAGGATCCACTATGTTGTGCTGAATTCGGTCAGGATTTTCATTCTGTTCTTGATTCCAAAGATATTCCCGCGACGACAATTGGTTGGTGACCAATTCTTGATATGAGATTTTTCCCCCATCTTCCAGGGATACGATTTCTGAAAAATCGTTTTTCCTTAATAAAACTTGATTAGTTTTGAATTTAATTTGAGCTTGATAGTACTCTAAGAAGTCGACTCCCAAAATCATATTGTATTGGATCCGCGACATTACTACAAAAATGTGAGGAAATTCTGAATTTCCTATCTGAAGTGTGAGGAAAACCTGCACTTTGCATTCTACGGATTTATCCGGTATGATACCCTTAATCTTCATATTGGATACCGGAATTGATGGTATATCTCCTTTTCCCTGCAGTTCCTGTAAAAAACTGTTGGATATAACGCTAATGGTAGCTCCAGTGTCAACTAAACAGGATACCTTCCTGTCGAATACTCGTGCTGTAATGACAGGTAATTTACCTTTATTCGGGTTGTTGTCCTGGCGTCTTTCTTCCAATAAATCATGCGGTCGTGTGAGCCATGAATCCACCTGAATTATCTCAAAGCAGTCCCCTTGACCATTCGCCAATATTTCGGGTATTTCTTCATTCAAAAATTGACGTTTTTTTTTTCACCCCTTGACTCATTCCGGGCTGGCAGACGGTCTCATCCTCTCCTTTCCGTCTTTTTTTTTCTTCCTGAAATGCGAGGGATTCTGCGCCTGTTACGTCGGGATCTGTATTTTGATTCAAAATAGCTCTTCTCCATATTTCACCTCCGTCTGTTTTCTCCTTGAGTTCCCGGACATGTTCTTTGTTTTCATCAACTGTCCCCCTTGGTTGATAAAACCGATAACAATTTCTTCTTTTCTCGGCGGCATATTTTATTCCTCGGGAAGTTCGGCCAAAATATCGATCTCTTCCTCTTGATCCCATCGAATACGGTCGAAATCCATGGAAGCCCCTCTGTAATCTCTGCTCATCCCTTGTTTCACTCCGTTCGGACCTTTCTTTAGTTTGTACCTCTTTATTTTTCTGTGGAACCACCGTCCTTTCTTTCTCAACATAAGTCGAATTGATTTCCTGACTCAAGGCTCGAGTATTACGGGTATGATCCCTAGACGTCATATCTAGCTGTCTTAATACTCTTTCCAGCTCTATAGCTGTTCGGATGTTCGATGCTATTAATATTCTTTGTACGTCCGGCGGTAGCTGTCGAATGATGACTCGGCATAATTCTTCCTCTGGAAGTGGGTCGTCCAATTCTCGAATTTTCCGGATCTGATTTGCGGCAAACTCGGAAAATTTCGTAGGCAGCGTCGAAGCATATCGACGAGCATACCATTCCGTCCTTAAATTGTGCTGAATATCTGTGTTCCAAAATTTATCGAAAAATGCGACTTTAAATCCTTCGAAATCATCGAAACTGTACCGGAATGCCATAAACCACGTGTGAGCTGACGAATCTAGGTATTTTTCCGTCACTCGTAATTGTCGTTCAGGAGGAATGTCATTATCTTTAAAATATTCTTGTAGGTCCTTAATAAAAGTTTTAGGTGTAGGTCCGTTTTGATTGTTGAACTTTCGGGGTTGATTGTCCTGTAGACGTATAATATTCACAATCTGCGGCCTGTTCCCTTTATCGTCCATTTGATTTAAAGATGCGGTATTATTCTTAGCTCGACCGGAAGTTTTTATCTCCTGTGCTGCATTAGGAGTCGAACAAATGAATCCTGCTTTAAACTGTTGCTCCATTTGTGATTGCCTTTCAATTACGGACGCAGTCACAACTCGTGTGCTGTCACTATGCAATCGCAACGTTTGTAGTTCCGTTGTCATATTTGATATTTCGTCTGACATCCCCTTTATTTTATCCTCCATTTGTCCTACTAACCCACGGGACGCAAGAAGTTCGTGTTCCACCTTGGATACAACTTCTCCGATAGCTTTCTTATTGTCATTTACAGCTGTTTTCAGACCTTCTACTTCACCAGTAATGACTTCTTTGCTCATCTGAATTTCCTGTCTGACCCCCTTGTCGACCTGAATTATACTATCACATACTTCCTTAAATCGTTTAGTCCACCTCAATTGCACATCGGTCGTATTTTCCTTATGCGATTGTATTTGGTTGCTAAGCTCAGAAATTTTCCTTTCCACCTCAGTCTTCTGTGTGATCATATTATCCATAATTGATTTCTTGAGCGTGCCTAACCTCTCAGTAAACTCCTGCGCTACGCTAGCTATCGAGTTTGTAACCGTTCGTTCAATCTCTTGTTTCAACTTCGCCTGACTATCTTTAAAATCACGCGACATCACTTTAATTTCTTGGGTTAACCTAGTCTGGTTGTCTTTGAACTCACGTGACATCTGTGCTTGACTCTCCTTAAACTCAGTTCTAATAGAATCAACACTAGCCTTAGTTTCCGCTCTCATTTCGGATTGATTACGTTCAAGTCTTTCAATACTAGCCTTATTCTCAGCTCCCAATTTCTCAGCGCTGGCTCTCATCTCCGCTATCATCCGAGCTAAAGTATCCAAATCCATTACAATTCATAAGCATTGTGCTCGCCAACAACGATGAACCTGTACATCTTTGCCCCATTTGCCTAAATTTCACCGGAAATTGCCAAAGAATTTGTAAAATACAAAGTATGAACTCAACAAGCATGCTCTCCGTACTGTAACAAATAGACCTATACCGAAGCAATGTCCAGCTGTATTATGTCATTACCAACCTTGGTATCTCTATCCATTTAATTGTCACCATTTAACTGAATGAAAATTACCATCTCCTTGCTTTTGCGCCACCATAGTGTTCGCCGAAACAACAAGATCGTAAATATAACAACAACAACAAAAATATGCCCTGGAAATAACTCACCAAAACGATCAATGCCTAAGCAATGAGGGTTTTGGTTGGCCCCACGTTGGGCGCCAATGAAATATGTCCCCTTCTCCGGGGTCGCTCAGTCGGCAAAACGAGAGTCCCAAGAGGGTGGACCGTTCGCAGGGCCGATTTTGCTATTAAGGGACAATTTCATAGAGTTTATATTTTCAGGACCCTTGGTGACTGGATAGGTGACACAATATAAATGAAAATCAGGGCAAATAACAACAACGTTTATTAAAACATAACGGAAACTCAGTCTGGACAAATGCATGAAAGAAAAAAAAAATTTTTAAATACAATGTGACTTTGCAACAAAAGAAATATCTCAATCTTTAATGGCTTGTGAATAAATGAACACGACTATACGTCCTCGCATGCTTCTGGAGTTAGATTCCATTGCTTCTTCAATGAAACTCCACCCAGTATTTTACTCTGCAACATCGAATGAACCACAAAATTAGCAAAGCTGTCATTTCCCGTTATAACTCATGTTTAGTCATTTACAGGTAAAATAATTTCATACATTTTGAAGAAAAATTACTATTAGCTCAGCATTTACTTGTTCGAGGAAATCTCTTGAAAATTCATTCACTCTACCTGTGAAAATCCTCTAACTCATCTTGTCATCATAAAATTCCTTTACAATTTCATTTTAGTGTTGGGAAATATTTTTACAATTTCTTTGGCATAACTCCCTCTCTCTCGTAGACTACGCTTGACTGTATTCTTTCCTTACTCTATTTAACTTTTCTAAATTACCTAGCATTTCATGGATGGATAGAGCATCATGAGATCCTACACGGAATCAACAACAACAACAACAATGCTTCACAGTCACCAAAAAAAAATATACAAGATAAGTTTCCTTGGAATGATATAAGTAAATGACATCAAACAACCCAATTCTACCAACTGGTTAAGTAAATTTTTATCACACAATGAATCTGTAATATTTATTATTATTATTATCATCCAGTCATTTATCTCGTCTTTCCCTTGAGTTTTATTGAAGATCCTTACAATCATCTGACCAGAATAAAAACTCGCTCATGACTGTAGTTATGATGATACAGAAAGCCAAATTTCTCTCTCGAAGAATAACTATCACCATCATCAGTGATAAGAGCTCACGAGCCTCGAAAACATCTAATAACGATTAAGTCATGTATTATTCATTTCAGTTGTTGAGCCAGAAATAGACCTATTATTAGTCACTAAATTCGTACATCCTCATAAATCATTATCGCCATAATCATTTATTACAATCACTGTGACTCATAATACCTTTTAGGCCCGACATGCACCCTAGTAGTCCCATGTCGTCCATTAATGGCGAACTCCATTATCACAATGACCATACAAGTTTAATCTCAACAACTTTTACATTATCCGACCTTTACTATTATTAGCATTATTATTATTATTATCCTATAATGGCTCCTAGATCGTTCTCTCGAAGAATATTTCTCACATTCGTCGTTCACTTTCCCTTCTACCATCAATCACTACACATGACTAACAGGGTTTTAAAACTACGATTTAATTATAGTGTACTCCTACATCTAATCATATCTTCATTTACTATTTTTATGAGTTTAATTTATTCTTCTTATTATTATTATTATTATTATTATCATGATTGTTAGTAGGCCTTACTCCCTTAAAGTCACTTTCGAAGATCATAATCACTCACTCTTGTCGACTCAAGAACAACTGGGATTATTCATCATCACGTCCAAAATAAAACTATCATTATTCCAAGGAAATGCAAAGATAGAACAATATTGAAATCACAAATCAACGAAGTAAGGAACGCTCTCCCATCACTATTAAATACAAATTACTAAGGAAACTACTTTACTCTACGCAAGAATACAATCTAGTCATCTACTAAAAGAGAAGAAATTTTACAAGGGTACTCATATTTCCGGTGAGAATCCTTGGCGTCGGGATGCTGCTCCAGGCGACGACATCTCTTGCCTCATCTATGGTGGTTTACGGATGTACAAAGTCATCGCGTTGGCGTGCACTCTGGAATTTAGTTCCACATGACTGTAGCTCTATTCAGCGTCTTCCTTTTATTCCAGCAAAGTCCCAGAAAATCTCTCGATTTCCCTCTTGATCGCCGCATGTCGACAACTTGGTTTCCTCGGAGATAGCTGAAACTAAAATATTCTATTAGCACAGGGATCCACACTAGCTATAACTCACTAAGTTATTTTCAACACTTAACTTGGCGCAACGATGTACTTCAGGTCCATTATTACTATAAGCTTCGTCTTCTGAACACATTCATTAAGTTACGATGCGCCTTAGGCTGACAAATAATAGGGCTGAATATTATGATGATTAAATAAAGGTTAGATTTCCTCTCGTCTATCCACTTGAGATCGTGACTTCCTTTCATAATGTCCAATGGAACATTCCTAAAGCTTCTATGGCAAGAATCGGCTTTAATGAGCACGCTGACTGTCTGTGGTTTAACATTTTCCACCCGGGAGAATGCATGACTGTAATAAGCTCGCTGGATACTGCGTTGAGCTAACAATGAATTACACTGGCATTCAAGTAATGTAATGATCGTGCCCTACAAGGATTACACTAGTATTCACGTCGTCTGAAAATATTCTTCTTTCCCGTAGAGAATACACGGTTCGACTTCTCGTAAGAAAACCACTGTCCGACGTGCTCTTGGAAAACTGTTCTGGCCGTCGTCTCGTGAAATTTCTCCTGAACTGTTCTGTCGTTCATACACAAGAACTTTCTTCGACTTTTCCAGAACAATCCTAATATTTCCAGCACTTTCCTCAATTTCTATTGGCTGGTAATCGACCTGCGCCATAGCTCGTCCTTGACCGCTACGAGTGGATTTTATGAGAACATTTCTCCTCCCCTCTGTCGTCTGCTGGTGTCATGACGTAACTGCGCTCTGGTCACCCTCGATCAGCTGTTGACCTAGTTTCGGCCGGCTCGCTCTCGCACAACTATGTCACAGCTGGTACACGCGCACTCGTAAGCAATGCTCCGTAATAAATATTCCCAGCTTTCCCAAATTAACTGAGGTACCATTTAGACGGGTACAATAGTGAATACACTGAGACAATTCTTGTCGTAATTCCTCCAACTGCCAAGTCTACCCACATCATTCGCTCGTTTACGTGCCTAACAGAAACTGCGTTGCGTGCAATAGTATTCCTATCGAACAGCCCTACCCCTGACTTGCCCTTCCTTTTTAACGCCCGTCAAGTACACTTTATAATCTCCTATCTCTTCCTCGTTATCTTCCCTTACCCGAATATCATTTACTCCTAGCACATCCAGATGCATCCTCTTTGCTGGCTCAGCCAGTTCAACTTCCTTTCTTCCATAAGCCCCATTAATATTGATAGCTCCTCATCGAATTCCATTTCGTTCGTCAAGTTGTTTCCAAGGAGTCACTCGCCTGTCAAATGGGAGTGGGACTCCTTTACTCCCATAGGTCCGAGACCTGCTTAAAATGTTCTGAGCTCGGTAAATTCATGAAGCAGGACGCTATCATACTTACACCTAGTCCAAGTGAGGATTTCTCCTCTAACGGGTTACGGACCACCGGTGAATTGTATAGTCCTAGCCGCCTGAGCACAAGGAGGTCCATGACTCAGATTATGTCCGAGATGCCCACTTCCATTCAGTAGCAACTGGTATACCGACTCAGGACCACTTACTAGGCCACTCAGCCGTTGCCCATGGTTCACGAACTAGGACGTGACTACAGTAACCCACAATATGAACCATATATATTCTTAGGGTATTGTTAATAATTCCTTTAAATGAATTACCTTTTTCCTGGAAAAATACTCAAACCAGACCTAGGAAACTTCTCATACATAATATTTAAGCATTTTTTGAGCTGTTGAAGTAAAATTATTGACATATAGTTTACAGGAGTTGAGAAATTGTGACTTTTTTATATCCTACTTGAAAACTGAAATGTTCTATAACATTTTCAGTACTCTTCAATTTGTCCTCCATGAACTAATAAAATGTATAGGATTAAATTTACTTCCTCAAGCAAATCTATATGGCGTGTATGAGACTAGAAAGTTTCAAAGACATTGGTGTGATAGTTTCTGAGAAAAAGGTATACAAAATTTAAAAAAAATACGGAAAATCCGAAAAGAATGTTTGACTGGTAGCTGGCATTAATGATAATCTGCGTGCAGAGTTACGTTTAAACCTAATTTTATTGCCTCAAATATAACTTTTAACTTCATAGTCTCCTTTTGGTGTGTCTATCCGTTTCGAATGGTGGCGATCACCATGGTAGAACATCTTTTTACATGTAACTGATCATCAATCATCAATCACCAAATTTATGTATTTTTTGTTAGTGTTTCAACGTCATGGATGGTTTTCGTTGAAGCATGGATGGGAAAGGACTAGGAGTGGAAAGGAAGCGGCCGTGGTCTCAATTAAGGAACAACCCCAGCATTTGCCTGGTGTGAAAATGTGAAACCACGGAAAATCATCTTCAGGGCTGCTGACGGTGAGGTTGGAACCCACTATCTTCCTAACGCAAGCTCACATCTACTGCACGATGTGGTCACGTCATTGGTTGTGTCTTTTGACAGGTGTTGAGCAGAGGTACGCTCTGTACCCTGTGGCGAAAAGATTGTTTTCGCTTCTCACTCGTGGCATTGAACAGATCTGCTGCACTGTGGCACTTCTATCCGCTGTAACGATCAGAGCTACCCTTTCGTCAACACATCTGCCCCTGGCGGCTATGTTTTTACCCCCAATCCACGTACTCGTGGTACGCTCTGGATACGGCGACCCTTGGAAAGCACGGTGCCTGCAGGACTCATAGCGCCGACAATATGCATGTTGTAGTCACCCGTACAAGCTCTAACGTCCTCGCCGAGCACAGCGCCATTTCCGCACTACTAGAGCTATCTCTAATTCAGTTGCTCAGGATAAGAGGCACCTGTTTTTCGAAATAGCAAAATTTTTGCGAAATTTTACAAATTTGTCTCAAAATGCGGAACTTTTTACCTCGAAGCAAAATCACGACATAATTGACGAAATTATGCGTAATCGCTTTTTGACCCAAGAAGCATAATGAAATATGATTTTAAAAATCTAATAAAGCAAATTCCGATCCTGCGAGAAGTTTCAAAGTCAGAATTCCTTGAACCATAGACAGTGTTTAGGGATCTAGTTGGTAGTTCCTGTAGAGCAGGATTGCCATTCTTCTTTCTCTGAAATCAGAATATAGGCACTTAGAGCAAGCTGCAGTGAAGGCTTTTATGGATCTCAGTCAGTAATATTGATAGTGAGAGGTCATTTTCTGCGTACGTTTAGATAATATATGACAAGAGAACATTCATGACTCCCAGTAATATGGCACTTATGGTATATCTGTATTTTTCAGACTTACGTGTAAATTATGTACGTAGGCCAGGTCCTACTTGTTAGACTATCTGGATGATTTGTTTCCAAACATCCTTATTTTCATCAGAAGCATAACTCTCATGTTTCTTATACATATGTAAAAACTAATACATGATGTTTTACTGCAAATTGATATCAGCTATCTTTTGGTTTAGTTTTTATTGCTGAAAAATTAAAATACAATTAGCGAAATTATTGACGAAATAAAATAAAAATAGCGAAAAGTATACCACACTTACTTTTTTAAATGACTAAATTGGACAAAAAGTTTCACCACAAACAGATGCCTCCTCATCATTACATCCCGGACTTTCTGGCAAACTAATTTGGTTATTAGGAAATGTCGTATTGCCCGCTATTCCGTAGTGCTTTGAGAGTAACATAAAATCTAGTAGTTTTTATGGACCGTACCCCTAACATCTATGCAAACCTCATGGCATAACCGTTGGGCAGGGTAGGCTATACTTGTTACTCGCCTCAGTAAGTTTGTATTCTAACCTGCAAATACTTGCATATATCCAGAATCTACTCATTAGTGTATCCTGACAACAGTGCGGAGCATAGCAGTGTGTCAGGAACTGAAAAGTGCGCATATTCTTCCTCTACCAAATAACATGAACAGATGTTATATTCGCAGTAAGAAAACTGCAAGAGCATCATTATGCGTGGGGTAAAGATCTATTGATGGCCTTCTTGGTTTTAACGTATAATCATATGTGCAGAAACAAGGTAGGGGAAGCCTAACCGAAAAATGGTAGCGAGAGGCAGACAATAGAATGTAGTATGGGAGTGTAAGTTGTGTGAAAGTAGGAGGAGAGAGAACAAACTGGTTTGAGCAAAAAAGTGGATTAAGGCAAGGAAGTATGGTTCCAGTATATGGGATCCTCACCAGCGAGAACTGGAAGAAATCAAAAAAAAAAACAAAAAAACAGCTCGATATGTTCTGGGTGATTTGCGACAAAGGGGTAGCGTTACAAAAGCGTTGAAACGTTTGCGCTGGGAAGACTTGGGAGAAAGGAGGCGAGCTGCTCGATCAAGTTGTATGTTCCGAGCTGTCAGTGGAGAGAAGGCGTGAAATGACATTAGTAGATGAATAAGTTTGAGTGTTGTCTCTAAAAGTAAGAATGATCACAACATGAAGATAAAGTGGGAATTCAAGAGGACAAATTGGAGTAAATATTCGTTTTTAGGAAAAGGAGTTAGGGACTGGCCTAATTTACCAAGGGATATGTTCAATAAATTTCCAATTTCTTTGTAATCGTTTAACAAAAGGCTAGGAAAATAACAGATAGGGAATCTGTCATCTGGGTGACTACCCTAAATGCAGATCAGTAGTGACTGACCGATTTACGCATAGGGTGATGTTAATCTCTTAAGAAAATTTTGAAAGAGCACAATTATAGAGGAAACCATTCAGGAAATTAATGGATTTCTTTTCAAAAGTATGAATTAGTAAGTATTGTAAAAGGATAATGTTCCTTCTTAGAGCAACACGTTCAATACGATATCTATAATTTTGACCATAATGCCCCGTATTGACTTGAATCATTGTTAATAATGATTTAAAGATCCGCCTTGTCAATACAATGCAAAACCTAGTATATTCGCTAATACATCAAATACATGAAGGGGGAAGGAAAAATGAAAGTGATGATGTTTGCAGATGACTTGCTAGTCTGGTAAGAAAAGGAAAAGGAAATAGAGGAACAGGTAGATGCATGGGAAGATGAGGTGGAACAATATGGAATGAAATTTATTGCCAAAAAGAGCAAGATAGTGATCACAACTAGAAAGAAGGAGATATTTAGAGAGAGGGATTATGCTTGGAGGGGAACAGCTTAGGAAGGTAGAGAGTTTCAAGTACCTGGGAAATATCATAGAAGAAAGTGGAAGAAATGATAGGAAAATAATTGAACGTGGAAGACAAGCAGGCGCGTTCCTGGAAAGTGTCAGAAGCCTGGTTGGAGCGAGGATGTCCCTCAGACAAGCAAGAGGGTGATATACAGGGCTCGCCATGTACCCATTGTGCCTTGTGCAGCAGAAACTTTCGAAATGAGGCAGAGAGCTGTGACTAGGATACAGGCAAGTGAAATTAAATTTCTGAGAAGCAGGAAATGAGTGACAAGAATGGATAAGATGAGAAATGACAAGGTATAGTAAAAGGTATAGTAAAAGAAGAGCCACTAAGGAACAGGATAGAGGCATCTAGACTTTGATGGTGTGGACACATGAAGAGTATGACAGAGGAGAGGGTGCCCAGGAAGATGCACGAAATGGAGACAACAGGAAAATGATCATGAAGAAGACCAAGAGACAAGTGGATAAAGGGAGTGGAAGAGTGTGTACAGAGAAGAAGAGAGAACTACCAAGAGTGAAAAGGGAGACATGGTGGGAATACAAGAGGAGATGGAGGGACTTATGTTACCAACAGCTGGAAACTGCATATGATGATGGTGATGATAAAATCAAAATATCTGTCCAAGTTTCCCATAAATATTCTTTTTAAAAACACCAGTTGGAGCGCTTAGTATGACTTCGTTCGAGTTCCATGTACTGAGAAAACGTATCTTTATTAATTTAATAAACAACTTTTTTGCTAAGTAAGAAAAACTCTTGGTCCTCCTCTGTGGTGTAGAATTAGTCTGACTAGATGCCACCCCCAGAGACCCGGGTTCGATTCCCGGCTCTGTCACGAAATTTGAAGCGTGGCACGAAGGCTGGAACGGGGTCATTCAGCATCGGAAGGTCAACTGAGTAGAAAGGGTTCGATTCCCACCTCAGCCATTCTCGAAGTGGTTTCCCACTTCTCCAGCCTGGACAGTAAGCGGATTAATAAAGAAAGTAAGAAAGAAAGAAAGAAAGAAAGAAAGAAAGAAAGAAATATTCTCTATAATTTTAGAAACTAGTTACAAGCAAGATCGAGTGGCAAGATTCCGTTTTGTGTGCTCTCAAATTTGAAGTTCATCCATGGAAGCCTGGAAAAAAGCCATTGTCTTTTTACAATCGCGTCAACATATTCTAAGCGAAAAAATAATCTATACCATTTATAAAACGTAGAAAGAAAGGAGACAAATGTTGGTTTATTTTAAGTTCAGATGAAACCAGTCAGAGGTTTCAGCTCGAGTCTACATAATTTTTCATTGGACAGCTGTTAGTTGCATTTGGCTGCCGGCCACATATTGCATTAGCTTCTAGACGCGAATCATGCTAATTATTACATGGACATGGCAATGCATTAAGAGGATCTTCTGGGGAAATCCTAACACATCTCAAGACGAGTCTATGAGTGGCACAGCCAATGGGGCTCAGTAGAATTTACCCTTTAGAATACTGTTGACGAAATCGACGTACTTGTTTCTCCTTTAGATAGTTGCGACACGTTATTAAGATGTAGACTTAAGTAGACGCCTCTTAGGAGTCTTTACAACTACAACAATATTTTCTTAGTCCGTCGAAATGGATGGCAGCTAACAGTAACGGCGGTAAGACCCCCCCCCCTCCCGCACTAATTGAAAATGGCCCCTCGTTTCCTGATAAAGAAAGTTAACGTTTATTTCGTAGTATAAGGTTGTATATTGTTACTAGAGCCCGGATTTTTTAGCATTAATAGGTTAGAATGCAAAGTTTCTGAAGTGAGCAGCAAGTATAGTCTACCTTCACAACGATTATGCTATGGGGTTTGCATAAGCAGTAGGGGTACGGCCCATCAGAGCTCCTTTGATTTATGTTACTCTTGCTACATTATGGAAGAGCGGGTGGCCGACACTTCCTATCAACCAAATTTAGTTTGCAGCCTAACCTGTTACGGCATGAAAATCCGGGCTTTGTTTATTACAATGAACAATAACGACGATAATAATAATAATAATAATAATAATAATTTACCCAATTTTGTTTTCAAATACGAAGTAATTAAAATAGTACACTCATATGATACGAACACACACACACAAGAAATGAATATTCCAATTATGGTAACCAGAACACGCTGACCGTCGTAATATTAAGAAATAATCTCGTTTCTAGGACCAAAAAATTTACTACTATTTACAACTCAACCGTCCATCGTAAGCCTACTTAGCTACACTGGCTGCCGAGAGTTATAAAGCGACTTGAAACTTCAGTATTTTGAGTTTAGATAAGGAGGATGTCTTTGTTATCGCATTTTCGCTGACTACTTGCTAATTACTTCAAAAGCCTTGTTGATTGTTGTGAGTGGCAGCAGGTTATGGTTATTATTGGAACAGGCTGAGAAAGGCACATTCTTTCAGAAATAACTGCCGTACTCCTATTGATGAAAGAAGCTCTGCACTACGACGGCCTAAGTGTGGAATAACCCTCTGTAATACAAATAATACTGAGTTGTGTGCTGTAAGCTTTATCAATATGCAATATCACACTTCAGCTACTGAATTAAGAAACAGTCATGGGCCCCTGACAAGCCATGGGCCCTAGCGGTGTCTGCCAGGTCTTTATCGCCGTCACTGGCAGCTAAACAGGCATTTGTTCGAATAGCACAATATGTTACGGCGTTTGGATTATAAAAGTCGTAAAAAATTCAGAATATGTGTTTTCACTTCCTGGAATAGAGTAAGCTTCCCCGAATCGAAAAATATACACGATGAACTGAACTCCACCGACAAATTTCAGAGGCTGTTCAGGGATACCTTCTGAATGACGCATCGTGTCTGGTGGTTCCTTACAGGGTAATTTCATTTCGCTTCGTTTGTCATTAATAATCCAAGTTGTGGATAAGAAGAGGAGCTCCTGTTTCGTGGCCCACTCGTTCACCTGATCTCACCCCACATGATTTCTACTTGTGGGGCCATGTGAAAAGTCCTGTGTATGAGACACCTGTCGAGACTGAAGAGGATCTCTTGGAAAGAATTCTCGCTGCCTGTGACACTGTTCAGACGACACAGGGGATATTCGAACGGTCACGACAGTACTTTGTGCGATGATGTCATGCGAACATTTGTTGTAAATGGAGCAGCTCGTGAAACTTGTGCAGGTAAACGGACTTAAATGAGTAGAATTTTGCTTAACTTTTAACTCGATCGTTTCCGGACTACGGTTCGTTATCTCAGACTAATCCATTTGCTCCATCATCCCTCAAAATTTGAAACACCATCACGGATACATCCTGTATAAGAGGATGCGTGAAGTTTAGGTTACAGGTACCACCACTATACTGGTCCCATTCCACGATGTTTCTGTGGTTGTATCGGCTACCCGGTACTCTCCAGATTAATGTACGACCGGAATCGTTCTGCAAACTGAAGCGAGATTCATCTGTGAAGACCACATGCCTCCATTCATTCATGGTCCAGTTTCGATGTTGACGGCTCCACAGTCTCTGTGCTGGAGTGAGCGGGACGCACACCGCTTGACGTCGGGCAATCTGCCCTGCTGTTCTGAGCCTCCGGTACACAGTTTGCCGGGAAACGGCAACCCCTGAAACGGCTGCAAACTCCGCCGACAATTGTCTTGCAGGTGCACTCCGATTTCGTCGGGCGGTTAAGGCCAGATATCGGTCCTGCTGTGGGGTGGCTACCCTTGGTCGACCTGGTACTGGCCTACGACTAACATCTCCTGTGTCTCGAAATCGTCTCCAAAGCCTGGGAATGACACTTTGTGGCACATTCAAGGATAGGGCCACTTCGGTCTGTGTCTGGCCTGCTTCCAGGCGGCCGAGTATTCTACCCTGCAAAACGGGGTCCAAATGGCGTCGTTGTGCCATTATGTTGTTACTTTCACCACGAGGCTACACTCCGCACGCTATAACAGGGCAAACACGACTGGGGGAATATGGGGCGCAGGTACTGGCTGTGTTTACCTTGAGGTTACGAATATGTCCGGTTCTGGTTGTAATAGGGTTCGTAACCTTAGCTCAAACCTTTTTCGATGTGTCGAGGATTTGGTTATGCTGTAGAACAGGGGTGCTCACCCTGGGCATTCCGTCCCGCGGGCTGGGAGGCGATGAGCGTATGCTATTCAACCACACTGACGCTGTGGCTACGCCACAAGCCATGAAGGTTGGGCGAAATTCTCCCATTCACTCTCGATCAACGCGGCGATACCTGAGTTTGAAATGGAGACAGACAATAATGAAGAAAAGAGGGCAGGAATCCACGTCATTTTCAACTTACGTTGTAAGAAATAAGTTATTTATGTTCATTGTACTTTATGTATTTTAACTGGATGCAATAAAGAAATAGGCCTACAATCTCAAATATTTTTGTAATGTACGTAATGAATTACAATTTTCACTATTTAACTCTAAGATGTACTTTAGAAACAGTTCTAATATAATACAGAGTTGTGGCATCTGGTTGCTTGGGTTTAAATTATCTGATAAACTCACCAACAATCCAATCATGCTTACCGGGAATGAAATCAGTTAGGTTAGGTTAGGTTAGGGTAGGTTAGGTTAGGTTAGGTTAGGTTAGGTCAGGTTAAGTTAGGTTAGGTTAGGTCAGGTTAGGTTAGGTTAGGTCAGGTCATGTTAGGTTAGGTTAGGTTAGGTTGGATCAGGTTAGGTCAGGTTAGGTTAGGTTAGGTCAGGTTAGTTTAGGTCAGGTCAGGTTAGGTTAGGTTAGGTTAGGTTAGGTGAGGTTAGGTTAGGTCAGGTTAGGTTAGGTTAGGTTAGTTTAGGTCAGGTCAGGTTAGGTTAAGTGAG
Organism: Anabrus simplex; assembly: GCF_040414725.1. Lineage (NCBI taxonomy): Eukaryota > Metazoa > Arthropoda > Insecta > Orthoptera > Tettigoniidae > Anabrus > Anabrus simplex. Next base: position 81,826,500 of record NC_090277.1, on the reverse strand, counting down.
GTTAGGTTAGGTCAGGTTAGGTTAGGTTATGTATTGAAGACATACTGCATATCTATTTGGTTGATAAATCTACATTGTTGCTCTGATTTAATCTTGGATAGTAAACATCTACTGTATGTACCCACTCGTGATGACACTCTCTCGCCATTTATATGCTAGCTATTATCATCGGACGCCTGATACTTTTTTTTTTTTTTTTTTTTTTTTTGCTAGTTGCTTTACGTCGCACCGACACAGATAGGTCTTCTGGCGACGATGGGACGGGAAAGGGCTAGGAGTGGGAAGGAAGCGGCCGTGGCCTTAATTAAGGTACAGCCCCAGCATTTGCCTGGTGTGAAAATGGGAAACCACGGAAAACCATTTTCAGGGCTGCCGACAGTGGGGTTCGAACCTACTATCTCCCGAATACTGGATACTGGCCGCAATTAAGCGACTTCAGCTATCGAGCTCGGTCCTGATACTTTTTAATATTAATAATAATAATAATAATAATAACGATGTTAATAATAATTATAATGTTATTGACTTTACGTGTCACTAACTACTTATACGGTTTCCGGAGACGCCGAGGTGCCCGAATTTAGTCCTGCAGGAGTTCTGTTATATGCCAGTAAATCTACCGACACGAGGCTGTTTATATCGAGTGCAGTATGAATCAAACCGGTATATCTTGAAAAGGTCGGGTATATTTTTGCAATTGTAGTGTCTATTTTTTCTTAAATACTGTACCCCATTCAGCATTTCGCTGAGTAGTGGGGGGGGGGGGATTAAATGGCGTGTGGCTTTTATTGCCGGGAGTGTCCGAGGTCATGATCGGCTCGTCAAGTGCAGGTCCTTTGATTTGACGCTCTTGGGCGACCAGCGAGTCGTGATGACGATGAAATGATGGTGCAGACGACACATACACCCAGCCCCCGTGCCAATGGAATTAACCAATCATGGTTAAAATCCCGACCCTGCCGAGAATCGAACCCTGGACCCCTGTTACCAAAGGCAAGCACGGTAACCATTTAGCCATGGAGCCGGACAATGGAGGAGAGATTCATAAAGACAATCGAAAGTCACTGATCCCTTCCCTGCAAGGTGCGTTCGCTCTCTCGCTTCGCCGTGACGTACGCTTGCTACGTAAGCTGCCCGCATGTACGTCACGTCTGCCCGGCAGCACTGGGCTACCCTCAACGGGCGCCCAGCTAAGCACCTCCGCTGTAGAAGTTTCGGCCGCTTTGTTAATGTCCTGTTACACTTTGTCAACAACTTCATTCTTTTTACTAATCGTAAGTAAAATGGGAGAAGTTAAAGCCGTGTCTAAAGGTGTACTCTGCCCTCAGGCAATGCCTGAGCCCTCTGCACCGTAGCGGGTGCGAGTGACGTTTCGCGTCCTTGACGGTGGCCATGAAATTGCCCAGGCTGCCGCACAGCTGGAAGGGGGCCGGATCGACTGGTTTGATTAGCTTCAGTTTAGAGTTGAGAGTCGCATGAGAAGCCAGTAAGACTCCAACCGTGGCCGAACGCACAATGATCGTGAGACTGCAGTTACTCTTGTTATGCGTATTATTGATCGCGCACAGTATATCTTCACGTCACGTGCGTAGACGTAGAACGATGCGTGATTTATTCGCCGAAGGGGGCTTGTACGGGAAAGAGACTAAAGTTTACCTGCTGAACAGCACGAACTTTGACAGTGTTTACGGGACGAAAAACGCATGGCTCGTCGAATTCTACGCTGTCTGGTGCGGACACTGCCAGCGGCTTGCGCCGGTATACAGCGCTCTGGCGGAGGATATCGTGGGTAATGTACAAACATTCATTATTTCTGTAATGGAGAAATACCTGTTGTGTACCTGTCTTATTTCTTAAATGTCATGTAGCGAAGGTAATGGCAGCCGTTGCGCTATTGGTGATCAGTTTTATGGGCTTAGGACGTTGTACGCTGTCACATTTAGTTTTCCTCCGGCTCAGCGATCATCTGATGTGAAGGGATTGCCCACCAGGTGATCACCATCGTTATGAGACTTTCAGTCGTGGTATACTACTGGGGAGGAGGACCAGTGCCTCACCCAGGGGCCCTCACATTCTGTTGAACAGGGGCCTTGTGGGGGGAATGGACACAGCTTCGAGGATGGCTGAGGTGGGAATGGAATCTCACCTCTACTCAGCTGACCTCCCGAGGCTGAGTGGACCCCGTACCACTTTTCAAATTTCGTGGCAGAGCCGGGAATCGAACACGGGCCTCCGGGGGTGGCAGGTAATCACACTAGCCACTACACCGCAGAGGCGATTCAAAAGATTTGTTAAATCTTGAAAAGACATGATGAAATCTGGACATAGGCGTTTCTCTGTATGGATAGTGTGCCATTATTCACGGAGGGGACTGAGTATAAATTGACTGTGTAGGAAATAGAAAGACCACGACTGATTGTGCCACAAAAGTCGGCCAATTGGAACGTCATTTCTACACGCGGCACGCGCCATTTCGGCGAGGAGATTGTTGTTTCAGCAGTGATCCATGTTGATGAGATGAGATCAGTGGGATAGGCAGTGTTGATGTTGCTAGGAAGAAACAGTTCGTGCGGCCATGGAATCCACAATACCTCTGTCAGCACTGCGTGACAAAGCAGCTTCATTACAAGTTCCTGTAAACATCACCTTTCAATAGAGTCGCCATGTTGACCGTTACTCAAAAGAAGAATGGGCTTGAATTGAATACAAATGAAGAGACAATATCTTTATCAGCAAGTTTGTCATATTTATCTTGAGTTAAGTTTCATAGGAGTTAGATAAAAGCAAATGTCAAGGCCCTAATGCCGCTAATTCATTAGGCTCAGTTTTCCACTTTCCGACTTTGAGTACAATGATTTTTGTAAGCATATGGTCGTATAAAGTGGAGGCAAGCGCATTGAAATTGAGTTGTTTTTTTTACTAATGTGACGGTCGTAGATCAGTTCTTCGTTTATAGCTCATTCAGATGATTTGTGTGCACCTCTGTGTATAATAGCCCTCTAGAAACAAGCCTAAGATTTGAATAATATCGATTATTTTCAACTGTGTTGTGAGTGTGGACTGAGTGTTTTGTTTTTCCCAAGATGTCTTCCATCATGTGTGTGTGTGTTAAAATAAATGTGTTCGATTACTGAGGAATTTTACCCGTGTTTCATCGTTTTTTGAAGCGCATTCCCAACATCTTGCGACCGTGACAGGACACTATAGTAGGGCCCACGAGAGTTGAAGTCTGACAGGTGAGCGCGAAAGCTGTAACTACGAAGTACGCTGCGTTGTCATAGTTACTTCCATTTGCAGCCTACCGCCCTTTCAGACAGGCTGAGTGTTTAGTAAACATGTAGGCCTAGGCCTAATACAATTCGTTTACCTTTACCGGTTCCTAAGCTCGTGTTAATAATTCCAGCATTTAAGACAGAACACGACATTATCGATATATATATAAAAGATATCATAATCACTAACAAAATCATCAGTTTCTGACAATAACCTCAACAAATGCACATGTTAATCACAGAATATAACAACACTACCCACATTGATAGTTTTTTATTATTTAACTCCGATTGTTAACGGTACCTGTATAATTAAAACATAATCTACGGTATAATAAACACAATCGGAAGACGATACTTCATCGAGAAAAGAAATCAGTCAGAATATGAACGACAAAAGTGACTGAGAGCAAGCCAACCCACGTGGTGATAGCGTCCTAAAGTGTTGCAACTCTGTTATCGTTGCCATAGCAACGGGCCATTTTCGAGCAGCGTTAGTCAACTTTTTCTCGCCGGTGCCGCTAAACGTCAGACTTCAACTCTCGTGGGCCCTACTTTAGACAGTTATATAAATTATATACTTTCGTAAGTAGTATCTCAAGCGTGGAAGTGATATAGCAGTGAGAAAGAAATCAAGAGCGGTATTACGGCGATCAATAACCAAGATCTACAATAAGCTCGACGCTTTGCTACAGATGCCGGAGAATGTATTGACGCATATAAGGATCTATTAGAATCGAAACATCATGAATTAACAGGTATGGATACTCTTATATTCACCTATATGATTCAGAACGCGGAGGTTAGGGATGACGAGTTAGACAAAGAAGTCAATACGGCTGATGAGAATAAGTTCAAATTTTATAAGTTTAAGACTGTTTTTACGAAATTATTAAATGAAAATCGGAATTCAGAAGCAACTCCAGTATCAGTTAATTCTGACTCGTCACTCCACGCCAAGCGTTCATACGAACTGCCTTTGTTGGAATTGAAGAAGTTCAGAGCTGAAACTAAAAGATCGACTTCCTTTCTAGTCGCAATTTAAGAAAATTTACGAGGACCCTATTTTGGACCCTAGTGATAAATTTCAGTACCTCATACAATCCACCATTTCTGGATCCAGACCAAGAGATTTAGTTGAGAGTCCTGCTACCGGAGAAAATTATTGCAAAGTAATATCAAGTCTCAAAGCACGCTATGGGAAGGATGATTTGCTTCTAGAAGTGTACATTGGGGAGCTGTTATAGAGAATACCGTGAGCCCTAATAAGGTATGTTTAGCATCCCTCTATGATAAGCTTCAGTCACAATGGACAATTGCAATTCCATGCTTTAGAGTCATGTTTGCCCGAGGACATTCTAAGAACTTGGGAGAGAACTACTTTAATCGCACTCATTGGCCAGTCTTTTTCGAGTTTTTCAGTTGCTGAATCAGGGGGTGCTGCTGTCAGCGACCCGAGTGTGAATTCCAAGAATCGTTTAGACAGCTTGATGCAATTTCTTAGATGTGAAGTAGAATAGGGAGAGAAGATTGCTTTGGCTATGTCAGTTATGTTTTGCAGTCGGTAACCGTCGAGGGAGGTATAAAGAAGAAGTACAAGATCTTGAATTACACCAGTAATCCGAATGAGAACATTCCTACAGCGGCAGGTCTCCTTACTGCACCTAATAGAGAAATAAAAGGGTGTGTATATTGTTCATCTAATCACAAATCTCAAGACTGTATTAAGGCCCAGAAGATGACTTTGCAAGAACGTCATCTAGCACTTAAGACTAAAAGATGCTGTTTTTCTTGTCTCAAGGTCGAACATCCAGCGAAGAAATGTAGAAATAGGCCTAGGTGCATCATTTTTGGTCGAAGGTATTTTGTGCTTGTTTGATAAGTGGCCACAAACTCTGGTAGACTCAGCCGTAGAGAGACCGTACTCAACAGGAGAGAAAATGGTTTCTACTGCGCAAGTCCAGAAATATGAGGCTTTAGATAGTTTGTCGAACAATTGTGGCGTGTTGATTAGGGTTGCCAGGTTGTATGTTTTTCCCGTATTCTTGCGTTGTTTTACTGTTAATTTAGCCTTACATTTTTTATTTCCCCGTACGCCACTTTCTTCCATTTTTTAATATTTGGCGCTGGCTTATCGTAGAACCCAGCACAATACTTCCCCTTAATATGCAGATAACAAAATGCACAGATAACAAAATGTACAGTCCAGTGTACTTGAAGAAATGGGAAGATACTTTCATGTGGGTTAGACCTCCTTTTTGTACATTGTGCAAGAAGGAATTTTGTAACCTAGTAATGAATGACATTAGATTCCTAGATAAAGGTAAATCAGTTTCAAAATACGGAACTGATACGAAGCAGTAGGGTTTAAGACGTAAATGTGAGTGGATTTTGATCTAAAATGGCATTTAATAAAAATTTGAATGCATGAGTCATTAAATAACATGTCCATGAAAAATTTTCCTTATTTTTGTGAATAAAGTGGCAACCTTATTTTTTGTAGGTAGATGTTTTTCAGTAAGTCATAAAATCTCCCTTTTTTCCTGACTAAAACCTGGCAATCCTCGTGTTTATGCAAACACTAGTTGTCAAAGTTCGGGGACAAGAAGTGGAGCGGACTGTTAGAGCATTGACTGATTCATCATCGCAACATTCCTACTTTTTGAAGAGTACAGCCACGGAAATGGGATACCAAACCAGCAGCAGGAAAATATCCAACACTCGCTGTTTGGAGGTACAACCACTAGACTTGTGTGTGCACTATGTATCTCTCTAGTCTGGATGCTACCTACAACTGTCACTTTCCAGCATTAGACCAAACAAGAATTTGTGGTGCCATACCTTCAGTACATCAAGGTCCTTGGATTGAGGAAATACACTGACTGACAGAGCAACACCAAGAAGGAGTGGTCAGAACGTTATGCCAATTGCAGGGTAGACTGACGTCACTGAGGTATGCTCATGATGTGAAATGCGCCGCTGTGCTGCGCACGTAGCGAACGATAAATGGCACACGGCGTTGGCGAATGGCCCACTTCGTACCGTGATTTCTCAGCCGACAGTCATTGTAGAACGTGTTGTCGTGTGCCACAGGACACGTGTATAGCTAAGAATGCCAGGCCGCCGTCAACGGAGGCATTTCCAGCAGACAGATGACTTTACGAGGGGTATGGTGATCGGGCTGAGAAGGGCAGGTTGGTCGCTTCGTCAAATCGCAGCCGATACCCATAGGGATGTGTCCACGGTGCAGCGCCTGTGGCGACGATGGTTGGCGCAGGGACATGTGGCACGTGCGAGGGGTCCAGGCGCAGCCCGAGTGACGTCAGCACGCGAGGATCGGCGCATCCGCCGCCAAGCGGTGGCAGCCCCGCACGCCACGTCAACCGCCATTCTTCAGCATGTGCAAGACACCCTGGCTGTTCCAATATCGACCAGAACAATTTCCCGTCGATTGGTTGAAGGAGGCCTGCACTCCCGGCGTCCGCTCAGAAGACTACCATTGACTCCACAGCATAGACGTGCACGCCTGGCATGGTGCCGGGCTAGAGCGACTTGGATGAGGGAATGGCGGAACGTCGTGTTCTCCGATGAGTCACGCTTCTGTTCTGTCAGTGATAGTCACCGCAGACGAGTGTGGCGTCGGCGTGGAGAAAGGTCAAATCCGGCAGTAACTGTGGAGCGCCCTACCGCTAGACAACGCGGCATCATGGTTTGGGGCGCTATTGCGTATGCTTCCACGTCACCTCTAGTGCGTATTCAAGGCACGTTAAATGCCCACCGCTACGTGCAGCATGTGCTGCGGCCGGTGGCACTCCCGTACCTTCAGCGGTTGCCCAATGCTTTGTTTCAGCAGGATAATGCCCGCCCACACACTTCTCGCATCTCCCAACAGGCTCTACGAGGTGTACAGATGCTTCCGTGGCCAGCGTACTCTCCGGATCTCTCACCAATCGAACACGTGTGGGATCTCATTGGACGCCGTTTGCAAACTCTGCCCCAGCCTCGTACGGACGACCAACTGTGGCAAATGGTTGACAGAGAATGGAGAACCATCCCTCAGGACACCATCCGCACTCTTATTGACTCTGTACCTCGACGTGTTTCTGCGTGCATCGCCGCTCGCGGTGGTCCTACATCCTACTGAGTCGATGCCGTGCGCATTGTGTAACCTGCATATCGGTTTGAAATAAACATCAATTATTCGTCCGTGCCGTCTCTGTTTTTTCCCCAACTTTCATCCCTTTCGAACCACTCCTCCTTGGTGTTGCATTTGCTCTGTCAGTCAGTGTAAGTAGTCAGGACATTGTCTTCAGTAACATCGAATCTTATGGACCAATAGAAATATTAGCTGAGCTGATGTTGCAGGCAAGTTGTTTACAGGGGGCCACAAGATACTAAGTACTGGACTAGTGGCCATAGAAACTCGTTTGAGATGGAAATTTAATGGGTAAAGTACCTTCAGGACATAGTAATGAAGAAAGCATGGCTGTTGTGGTGACAGCAATGCTAACAAAAGAAGCCCGTGTATCAGATTTGTGGACTCTGGATGCCCTTGGCATAATGGAGCATGCGGAGAAGAAAGGTAAATTATAACTTCAACAGGCTGCTAATCAAAATTTGTTGGATACAGTAATGATCAATGAGGATGGTAGGTTTGAGTGCTGCCTACCTTGGATAAAAAATCCTCCTCCACTACCTAACAACTACAATATGGCTGAAAAGGGAGTTCATTCCACAGTTAAAATATTACAATCTGAAGGCTACTATGATGCAGATCAGTCTGTACTGGAGGAGTGGATACAGGAAAGTGAAATAGAAAAGGTACCTGAAGAAACAATAGATTCTCCCTGTCATTATTTGCCGCGTCGTCACGTCGTGAAGCAGAATAGTACCACGCCTGTTCGTCCTGTGTTTGATGCATCGGCATATGAAAACAAGAATCCAAGTGTTAACAGTTGTGTTGAAAAGGGACAGATTTCATAGAACTACTTCCTTCGGTACTGGCTTGTTTCCGGTTGAAGAGAATTGGAGTAATGGCTGACATCCTGCGTGCTTTCTTGCAGATCAGCATCTCTAAAAGAGACCGGCCATGTTTGAAATTCTTGTGGATCGACCGTCATGGTACTTTGAAGATCTATCAGCACTGTCGTGTAGTGTTTGGAGTGACATGTAGTCCATATCTTCTTGGAGCAGTAATCAAGTACCACCTGCGGACTCTACTAGATCAGTGTAATGAAGGTACGTCATGGTAGTCTCAAGATTGGTAGTACTCTTAGCTCAGAGTTTTTATGATGACGACAACTTTCTGACCAGTGTAGATGCTATCAATCAGTTTCAACAGTTCATTGACGAAGTAACTTCCGTCAAGAGTGAGAGAAATTTCGATCTTCGACGGTGGGAGTTCACAAACCCTTATTTGCCATCACCAAAGCCCACCAATGTCTAAGGGTTGCTGTGGGATAAGTCAGAAGATACCCTATACATAAATGCAGAAAAGGTAAATTCCCTTCGCCTGGAGAAAATAACCAAGCAAATTATTCTCTCAGCATAGACCAATTTCATTTGGTGAAATGAAAACACAAAACGTGTAGAGTGGCCTTTGGCAAGAGTTGTTGTTGGTCAAACCAGACTGGTCAGAGTGAAGACGTCAAGCGGCTTGCTTCTGAGACCAGTGCAGAGAATCTACCCGTTGGAACTGGAACTTGGCCAACAGAGTGAAAGTGCAGTCATCGGCAGAAGACTTCGAGAGCAAGTTGCTGAACTACCCCAGGAGGAAACCGTAACTATCACCGAAGAGACTTCCAGTTAACTGGTGGAAACAAGATCTAAAACTTAACCTGTAATTGTGTTGTGTAAGTTATCGTCGTACTGACCACCGTTAACTTACGTGGGAGAAGATGTAGAAATAAGCCTAAGTCTTCAATGATATTGATTATTTTCGACTGGCGTTGTGTGTGTAGAATATCTTTGGACTGAGAGTTTTGTTACTGCTGTTGTTCACAAGATGCCTTTCATGTGTGTGTGTTAAAATAAATGCGTTCGATTATTGAGGAATTGTATCCCTGTTTTATCGTTTCTGAAGTGCATTCCCAACAGCACTGTCGTAGAAAGTAAACACAATAATAAATACTAGTTGATACTCGGCGTGAGCTGCTAACGCCTCAATAAATAAAAGGTGTTTTAATTAATTCTACTTTATAAAATTTTAATTAAAATTTTTCTTCATTATATTTGGTTGTTTTGTTATTTATATTTTTGTTATTACATTTACGCGTAATTTCACTTAGTCCGGCCCCGCGGTGAAGGGGGCAACGCGTCCGCCTGTCACCTGGCGACCCCGGGTTCGATTCCCTGCTGGGTCAGGGGTTTTTAATTGTAAATGATTAATATCCCTGGCCTGGGGACTTTCCTTTCCTTCCTCCATTCCAATTGCACGCAGGTTGATATCACATGGTGCAAGTAGGGGCAAAAGATCTCTATAGGTCGACGCCCCGAGCAAATAGCACTTAAAAAAACACTTACAAAAAAAGAAATAATTACTGTAAATATGTTCTAATTTTTACATTCGTATGTCTATTAATTTGATCAAACTTTTTTTTCTATTTTGCCTACATCGCACCGACACCGTCTTATGGCGACGATGGGACAGGAGAGTCCTAGGAATGGGAAGGAAGCGGCCATGGCCTTAATTAAGGTAAAGTCGCAGCATTTTCATGGTGTGAAAATGGGAAACCACGGAAAACCATTTTCAGGGCTACCGACTGTGGGGTTCGAACCCACTATCTCCCGGATGCGAGCTCACAGCTGCGCGCCCCTAATCGCACGGCCAACTCGCCCGGTCAGACAATTTCTATACTCTTACATCAACGGTGATTTATTTGCATGATACATGATGTTCATTGCAACGCGAGTGGATTCATGAAATTCTTTGTTTTTTCATCTGGTGCGAAAATGAACAGATTCCTCGGCAATGAGTTGCCTAGTTACACGAGGTTACATCTCGAACACGGCATGTTGGATTGCTATTTCCAAATAACAGGCAATGAGTTGCCTAGTTACATGAACCTCCAAGCAAGAAAGGTACTTCATCAAACATGGTGGCGTGTTCCCATCTTCCTATACACAGTCTCGGCCATGGACCGCCTAGCAAGAAAGGTACTTCATCAAACATGGTGGCGTGTTCCCATCCTCCTATACACAGTCTCGGCCATGGACCTCCTAGCAAGAAAGGTACTTCATAAAACATGGTGGCGTGTTTCCATCCTCCTATACACAATCACAGTCATGGACCTCCTAGCAAGAAAGGTACTACATAAAACATGGTGGCGTGTTTCCATCCTCCTATACACAATCACAGTCATGGACCTCCTAGCAAGAAAGGTACTACATCAAATATGGTGGCGGGTTCCCATCCTCCTATACACAGTCTCGGCCATGGACCTCCTAGCAAGAAAGGTACTTCATCAAACATGGTGGCGTGTTCCCATCCTCCTATACACAGTCTCGGCCATGGACCTCCTAGCAAGAAAGGTACTTCATCAAACATGGTGGCGTGTTCCCATTCTCCTATACACAGTCTCGGCCATGGACCTCCTAGCAAGAAAGGTACTTCATCAAACATGGCGGCGTGTTCCCATCCTCCTATACACAATCTCGGCCATGGACCTCCTAGCAAGAAAGGTACTTCATCAAACATGGTGGCGTGTTCCCATCCTCCTATACACAGTCTCGGCCATGGACCTCCTAGCAAGAAAGGTACTTCATCAAACATGGTGGCGTGTTCCCATCCTCTTATACACAGTCTCGGCCATGGACCTCCTAGCAAGAAAGGTACTTCATCAAACATGGTGGCGTGTTCCCATCCTCCTATACACAGTCTCGGCCATGGACCTCCTAGCAAGAAAGGTACTTCATCAAACATGGTGGCGTGTTCCCATCCTCCTATACACAGTCTCGGCCATGGACCTCCTAGCAAGAAAGGTACTTCATCAAACATGGCGGCGTGTTCCCATCCTCCTATACACAGTCTCGGCCATGGACCTCCTAGCAAGAAAGGTACTTCATCAAACATGGTGGCGTGTTCCCATCCTCCTATACACAGTCTCGGCCATGGACCTCCTAGCAAGAAAGGTACTTCATAAAACATGGTAGCGTGTTTCCATCCTCCTATACACAATCACAGTCATGGACCTCCTAGCAAGAAAGGTACTTCATCAAACATGGTGGCGTGTTCCCATTCTCCTATACACAGTCTCGGCCATGGACCTCCTAGCAAGAAAGGTACTTCATCAAACATGGTGGCGTGTTCCCATCCTCCTATACACAGTCTCGGCCATGGACCTCCTAGCAAGAAAGGTACTTCATCAAACATGGTGGCGTGTTCCCATCCTCCTATACACAGTCTCGGCCATGGACCTCCAAGCAAGAAAGGTACTTCATCAAACATGGTGGCGTGTTCCCATTCTCCTATACACAGTCTCGGCCATGGAACTCCAAGCAAGAAAGGTACTTCATCAAACATGGTGGCGTGTTCCCATCCTCCTATATACAGTCTCGGCCATGGAACTCCAAGCAAGAAAGGTACTTCATTAAACATGGCAGCGTGTTCCCATCCTCCTATATACAGTCAGGGCCATTGACCTTCAAGCAAGAAAGGTACTTCATAAAACATGGCGACGTGTTCCCATCCTCCTATACACAGTCACGCCCATGGGCCTCCAAGCAAGAAAGGTACTTCATAAAACATGGCGGCGTGTTCCCATCCTCCTATACACCGTCTCGGCCATGGACCTCCAAGCAAGAAAGGTACTTCATAAAACATGGCGGCGTGTTCCCATCCTCCTATATACAGTCAGGGCCATTGGCCTTCAAGCAAGAAAGGTACTTCATAAGACATGGTGGCGTGTTCCCATCCTCCTATACACAGTCAGGACCATTGACCTTCAAGCAAGAAAGGTACTTCATAAAACATGGCGACGTGTTCCCATCCTCCTACACACAGTCACGGTCATGAACCTCCTAGCAAGAAAGGTACTTCATCAAACAGGGCGGCGTGTTCCAATCCTCCTATACACAGTCTCGGCCATGGAACTCCAAGCAAGAAATGCACTACATCAAACATGGCGGCGTGTTCCAATCCTCCTATATACAGTCACGGTACTGAACCTCCTAGCAAGAAAGGTACTTCATCAAACATGGTGGCGTGTTCCCATCCTCCTATATACAGTCACGGTCATGAACCTCCTAGCAAGAAAGGTACTTCATCAAACATGGCGGCGTGTTCCCATCCTCCTATATAAATCATTTCTTACCGGAGTATTATGATACAGAGTAAGCCGTTGTTGCCTAACGACAATCTATGCATCAAGGTCGATCCAATCTTGGTTCGACTGTTGTAATTAAATAAATTACCAAAATAAAAAATAATCCGTTGACTTTTGGTACACATTGCACCTTTTAACTCCCTCTAGTTCAAGAGCTTGAGTTTCGTGAAACATACACGTTAGTGTTGTATATGTATAGATTATTTGTGTCTTTAACACATTAAGAATATCGGACTGGTACTTAAAATTACGGCCATGAAAATTAAATAGAAAATGAATTGACCTACAACAAGAGACTTGCACGGACTGAACAACGTTATTATAGACAATAGTGCCAGAACTGTAGCTTACATCCAATCAGACCTGCTTTACGTTGCACCGTCACAGATAGGTCTTGTGGCGACGATGGGATAGGAAAGGGCTATTAGTGGAGAGGAAGAGACCAACATTTGTCTGCTATGAAAATGCGAACTCACAGAAAACCATCTTCAGGGCTGTCTACAGCGGGGTTCGAACCCACTATCCCGAATGCATGCCGATAGCTACGTGACCCAAACCACGCAGCCATTTGCTCGGTTGAAATTACATCCTTTTTTAACAGAAAAAAATATGACCTGGGCTCCCATACATACTGGTTTAATGCAGTTCCATGCAACTCTATAATGTGCTAACCTTTTCATTTCTACTTAACCTCTTTGTCAGTTTTTTCTATTTCCATGTTTAAGAACTGTACTTTTTGTATAGAGTGATTAGATACTCCATTTATAAGCGTAATTTAAACCAAGTACTTTGGAAACAAACACTTAATCATACCTAAGACACGCAGAATTGCAAGTATGCCATTCAGTTCTGTGCCAAAAAAGGACACCTTTTCACATAAATATGATTGTAAATAAAGGGTACAGATCTCTGCACATGATTATGAGGCTATTTAGGGATTGTAGTAAGGATGTAAAGAAGAGGGCAAATAAGTCCTTGGTAAGACCCCAACTAGAGTATGCTTCCAGTGTATGGGACCCTCACCAGGATTACTTGATTCAAGAACTGGAAAAAGCCAATGAAAAGCAGCTCAGTTTGTTCTGGGCGATTTCCGACAAAAGAATAGCGTTACAAAAATGTTACAAAGTTTGGGTTGGGAAGACTTGGAAGAAAGGAGACGAGCTGCTCGACTAAGTGGTAGGTTCCGAGCTGTCAGTGGAGGTGGCGTGGAGTGACATCAGTAGACGAATAAGTTTGAGTGGTGTCTTAAAAGCCGGCCCCGTGGTGTAGGGTTAGCGTGCCTGCCTCTTACACGGAGGCCCCGGGTTCGATTCCCGGCCAGGTAAGGATTTTTATCTGGACCTCAGGGCTGGTTCGATGTCCACTCAGCCCACATGATTAGAATTGAGGAGCTATCTGACGGTGAGCCCCGGTCTAGAAAGCCAAGAATAACGGCCGAGAGGATTCGTCGTGCTGACCACACGACACCTCGTAATCTGTAGGCCTTCACAGTGGTCGCTTAGTAGGCCGAGGCCCTTCAAGGGCTGCAGTGCCATGGGGTATGGGGTAGGTAGATGTCTTTAAAAGTAGGAAAGTAGGAAAGATCACAATATGACGATAAAATTGGAATTCCAGAGGACAAATTGGGGTAAATATTCGTTTATAGGAAGGGGAGTTAGGAAATGGAATAACTTACCAAGGGGGATGTTCAAGAAATGTCCAATTTCTTTAAGAAAAGGCTAGGAAAACAATAGATAAGGAATCTGCCACTTGGGCGACTGCCCTAAATGCAGATCAGGATTGATTGATAATTATTGCTTGTACTCAGAAATTTGTAGGGCCATTCATAAATCTTAATCATAAGAGAAACGTGCCGTTTATGTCGCTTTGTATCGGATTAAATTTGCAGGATGATAGACCCATTAGTGTAAAACATACCGCACGAAATTGCAGGTGTAATTACAAATTTGTTAATACGGATTTGAAAACACACATGCTCCCGTAGTTCATAAGAGAAAGCGTACGTGTTCTGTTTTCACAGCTCAGTTGGTAGTGTGCTGAGTTCCCAACTGACAGCCCGCGGTTCAAGTCTCCGTTGGTTTATTTTAAACTTGACTTAAATGTTAATTTTAATTCCACTTAACACTTCTTTTTACACTGCTTACATTTTAAATTTCAGTTGTAGTACTACCAATTATCATGAACTGGCAGGTGCCTGTCACTTCGCCCCCATCTATTAATTCAACCGCGTTAGATGTTTTTAAACCGTTCAATGAAATGCAAAAGAAAATCTATATTTGTTAACATACAGCATTTTCACTTTGATTAATGTTCGTTTCTTTTATTTCAATATATCATCCCCTTTCCACCCCGCCCGTAGGGGTGTCTTACCCTACAGTTTGTTTTCCCAAACAGTAAGTCGATCATATTTGGTTGAGAGCTACAGAATGCTGAATCAAACATACACATTCACCCGTAATCTCTGTCATTTTCGACATTTTCTTTCTCCACTCCTTCTCACCCCCTATGCCATGGGGATTGAAAATGGACTTTTCATTTTTGAATACCGTTTATAGAATAGGAAGAAGAAGAAGAAGAAGAAGAAGAAGAAGAAGAAGAAGAAGAAGAAGAAGAAGAAGAAGAAGTTTTAAGAAACACATTATAATCTTCACATGCTGTTGGTTAGGCAACCCGTTGATCAGAATTGTCATGCGGTTTACTTACCTTCCCCTATTTATTTTTTTTCCACCCTTCTCGATGAAACCTACTTTTAATCTGAACTACAAGTACACAGTGGTGATTCCCACGAAGGAGGAGTGGGTCATGGATGCTGGAACTCGTCTTAAGTCTGTGGGCTGTACATGGTACACGGATGGCTCGCAGACGGAGACTGGCACAGGCGCTGGGATCTGGGAGCCTAAGACAAGGCTCTCCCTTACCATGGGTAAATATGCTACTGTCTTCCAGGCCGAATTATATGCAATACTGGCCTGTGCTGAACATGTTTGGAACATGCCTGGGCGCATAAGATGCATCACTATTTGCAGCGACAGCCAGGCAACGTTAAAAGCACTATGCGCACTCAGCACAACATCCAGAATGGTATGGGAGTGCCAAAGGATGTTAGATAAGCTGTGTGAACTTAGCTCAGTTACCCTGTTGTGGGTTCCCGGGAACACAGGAATCAGTGGAAATGAAGAAGCTGAACTAGCGAAACAAGGCTTAAAAGGTCCCTTCATAGGACTAGAGCTCTTCCTGGGAGTATCAGTCCAAAGTGTGAAACTGGTAATATCCCAGTGGACAAGCCAGTTTCACTTACACACTTGGAAGAGGTTAACTACCGCAAGACAGGCACGCGAACTTATCGAAGAGCCCAGTAAAAAATATAAAAATTTCCTAATAAACTTGAACAGGACCAGAATACTAATGGTAGTTGGACTGCCGACAGGCCACAATACCTTACAGAGACACCTACACATCATGAAAATGAACCAAGATCCGATGTATAGAAGATGCGCTAGGGAGGAAGAGGCCTCCGCTCATGTGCTGTGTCAGTGCGAGGCTCTTGCACGCACTAGATATCATTATCTTAGTTCACATTTTGTGAATCTGGAAGACATCAGGAATGCCAACACCCGGGCACCGGTGTCCTCTATAGGAGCACTAGGGCTGGGCTAGGCAAACCCGTTTAAGGGACACAAAGGGTCTTCACAGACCTATGTGTGGACCCTTGCGGAGGCAGGGCTCACCCATTCCTTATCTATCTATCTATCTATCTATCTATCTATCTATCTATCTATCTATCTATCTATCTATCTATCTATCTATCTATCTATCTATCTATCTATCTATCTATCAGATTTCGTTCAAACCACTTCCTAAAACCTCCAAGGAGTAACAAGAGCAAATTTCAGCCAGTTCGCTTCAGTAGTTTTTGAATCCATTTGAGACATACTGTACATACAAATAAACATTCATTTTTATATAGATAGACACCGGTAAATAGATAAGAACTCGAGTTTGACTTCAGAGCCTTGGATCTGTCAACGGGTGAAATAAATAAATAATGTTATTGTTTTTACGTCTCACTAACTACTTTGGACGGTTTTCGGAGGTGACGAGATTGAGTCCCGCAGGAGAATTTTTGCGTGCCAGTAAATCTGCTAACACAAGGCTGACGTATTTGAGCACCTTCAAATACCACCGGACTGAGCCAGGATCGAAGCTGCCAAGTTGGGTTCAGAAGCCCTCAACCGTCTGAGCCACTCAGCTTAGACAAGGTGATATTAGAACCCGATCTTCTTGTTATTCTTCTTCTACCGCTTTTTACCCACACCTGTGGGGTGCGCACTGTGTCTCACGTGTGGATTTAGCCCGGTTTTACGGCCGGATGCCCTTCCTGACGCCAACGCCATAGAGAGGGATGTAATCACTGTTGCGTGTTTCTGTGGTGTTTGGTAGTGTAGTGTGTTGTCTGAATATGAAGAGGAGAACGTTTAGTAATTTTAAAGTTTGTTACTCTAAGTCCGCCTCAGTGGTGTAGTGGTTAGTGTGATTAGCTGCCACCCCCGGAGGCCGGGAGCCGATTCCAGGCTCTGCCACGAAATTTGAAAAGTGGCACGAGGGCTGGAACGGGGTCCACTAAGCCTCGGGAGATCAACTGAGTAGAGAGGTTTCGATTCCCACCTCAGCCATCCTTGAAGTGGTTTTCTGTGGTTTCCTATTTTCACACCAGGCAAAAGCTGGGGCTGTACCTTAAATTAAGGCCACGATCGCTTCCTTCCCACTCGTAGCTCTTTCCTCTCACGACGTAGCCGTAAGACCTATCTGTGTCTGTGTCGGTGCAACACAAGGGGAATTGTAATCAAATGTAATACATTATAATAGTAAACTGGTGTCGTCATCCCGTGGTGGTTTCTTCACGCACTGTACCTCAAATCTTGTTCCATCGCTGAGCGACTTGTTTGTTAATATTTTTGCAGTTGAGAAAACAGAGGGAAAAATAAATATAACTTTAATTTTAAAGCTTTTAATTAATCTTTTGATTGTAGTAGATAGACCCATCCATGCCCGCACCTTCTTTCACCTCTTTCCACCACAAAACTCCATAACAAGTGGTAGCAGAGCGTGGTTGCGATCCACGGACCTCTGGGTTATGGGCCCATCACGCTTCCACTTCGACCACATACCATTCTTAAATTTGCGGCAGTACCGGGAATCTAACCGGTACCCCGAGGACGGCAGTTAATTACACTAACCGTTACGCTACGAAGGCAGTTTTCTAATATACGCGTTTATTCCTGTAACTAGAAATGTAGCAGAAATGCTGGCTTCGCTATTTATTATCATAGGCTTAATGTTGTGATAGGCCTTAGCCTATATTTAATTATTTTATTTTAACAGTTCACACTTCTTTGATCATTATATTACTTTGTTAATGCTTAGTTACTCTGAATTAGGCCTACTGGCTGAAAAATTGATTATGATAATTTTGTCATATAGTCTGTTCTTTATGCCATTGCGACTGTTCGCAATATATGAAAACCGAGTGCTTATAGATGACTAAATATATATCTTAGCATTATTTCACAATTCCCAGGTTATGGGAAAACTATTAATTGCATGTAATCAAAGGCAGAAAACTCATTTTAACAGCTGTTTAAATCCACCTTTAAATCCGAAACTCGCCCGTATTCAACACGGAAATACTGTGGGGAATGCCCAGACTTAGTTCCAATATAGCGGCTCCATAAGTAACATGCCTGTCCTAACCTGTGTTACAGAGATGCCAACTTTCAAGAGAGGTAATTCGTAATGCAGCCGTTAGGGCACGGGGGGGGGGGGGGCGGGGCGGTCGTAGAATTATTTTTTTCGTGATCTTACTAACTTACATATCATTTAAAGCTTGTAGTTCGTGTTTGGTAAACGCACACTAGTGACATGCTTTTTTCTTTTCATATCATGTGCATCCTCTGCACTAACAGAGCACTTAACAGTTCGGAGTTCATATTAGCACGAAATTCAGTCCTGTTCTTCTTCATCATGCGCATCCGAAACATCGCGGCTACACACACTACAAAACACGTGTGAATGAGATTTTGAGCAACGCATTAAACAGGGCCATTCTGCCGAGTATACCTCCCTAAATTTTTCAACTATATTACTAGCGTCACGGTAACGTAATCACTTCACTATTTCAAACCTTTCGTATTTTGTAACACACGTTAGCATATATCCTAGAAGAGCAATATATGTAAATTTGGCAACTAAAATCGTAATAAATACTTCTTCAACAGTCACGCACACAGTGTTCACAATTAAAAGGAGTTTGTCACCACTTCACTGCCAAAATAAAGACAAAAGAACTCGCATACTTGCACGGAAGTCTGATCATGTGACAAACAAAGACAACAACTCCGCAAGATATACCTCTTCACAGGTGCCTATATTTCCGGTACTAGAAGCACACACGCGTGACAATTCGAAATATTCTTAAACGAGGGACAGGAAAGAGGTATAAATTATTACTGAGAAATCCGAAAATAATATTATGAAAATTCAAGCCGCCTTGTGTATCCTTTTGAACACGTCATACACTTAGATTTAAAAATCAACAAAAAATCGAAATTTGTGGTGTGTGATTCGTAAAGGCGTAATTATGATGGGTAATTCTTTATTATTACGATTGAATCGTAATAGTTGTCATCTCTGTAGTGTATATAGACCTTGTTTCAGCGTTATGAGATCAGCACAGCTTGCCGCACCACTCTCTGTTTGCACCGAGGAAGAACAGTGTACCGTAATCCGGTTTTTGTGGTGTGACGGTGCACCAGGAGCGAAAATTCATAAAAGACTTTCAGCACAATACGGGGACAATGTTTTGCCCGAAGTGTTTACCAGTGGATTGAACAGTTCAAAAGGAGTCGCACGAGCGTGAAGCATGAGGAAAGATCCGGGCGTCCATCTGCAGCCGTAACTGATGTCAATATTGAACACGTGCGTGATATGACAGACGAGTGACTGTTGATGACGTGGAAAGCCATATGCAAAACAACTCAGTGACAGTGTTGCCAACTTAGCGGAATTAGAAGACTGTCGGCGGATAAATTTACCATTTAGCGGAGAGCGGAATTTTTGGCGGAATTCTAGATTTATTATAGCGGAATTTAGCATTTTATCCATTTCACTTTTTTTTAAATGTACTCCAGTCTGTCTCCGAGCTATTCCGTATTTCTTGTCAGGAGCTAGCAGTCACATGACGAAAACATGTTATTTGGATTTGATGTTATGAGATCATGGTATCATAAATTTGTAATGCGTGGGGAAAGGGTACTTATCTCTTAGTTGACGAATGACGACAGATAATGAAACTGTGGGAGAGTAGCATTTATATTTATGCTATGAAGGAAGACCGTTTAGAGAACTGGCCGTTCTGTGTTTGGCCCTCGAGGTAGGAGATTCACCTAGTTTGCACCCGACAGTAAAACGCCTACAAGTTTTAGCTCGTCGGCTCGCAGGCAGGGGGTTAATCCCAGTGGAACTCACAGATCGGGAGAGTACAGAAATTTACTACTACTATTACTACTATTATTATTATTATTATTATTATTATTATTGTGTGCGTATGGACCGAATGGATCACGCAAAGGTCTAACGATTCTGTTTTCTGAGTTGCCAAACAGCTCTCATCCTTTCTCCGAGGATCCTTTTTCGTTCTTCTGTCCACTTTGCTCCAATCTTCTTTTTCACTTCGTTCTCTGGTTGCACTTTCCATCCATTAATTTTTAACCTTATAGAGGTTTCTGTCCGCGGTGTCATGAGTTCATCTGGGCTTTTTCCGGATCCTTCTTCACTTCCAGTACCCATGTGTCAGTCGCAGTCTGCGGACGTGCCCATAGAATTTCAGACGTCTCATGCGGATGTCTGCTGCAATGTTGGAAATCTCTTCTGTCACTTTGTGTAAGCTCAGTCTATTATCCATCTTCTGTTTTTCGGGGACCGAGAATTTTCCTCAGATTATTATTATTATTATTATTATTATTATTATTATTATTATTATTATTATTATTATTATTATTGCCCATTATTTGAGGTCGGATTTCTTGGCGGAATTTTAGCGAATTTTTAGTAGTATTTAGCGGATCTTGAAAACATAAGTTGGCAGCACTGCTCAGTGACGAGCAGAAGCGCAATCTGTCAGCAGCTACTGGACCGTCATGCTAACGAACGTGAAACGTTCCTGTAACGGATCATCACTGGAGATGAAATATGCGTTCACCACTTCGAACCAGAGAGCAAACGTCTGAGCATGGAATGGAAGCATATTTAGTTTTGCGTATTCACTTATGGTTTTTGTTCGCTTTGTACGCAGTTCGATGTGATAACGATCACACGTTTTTGGAGACAGTTGGCATATGCAAGTCTTCACCAGATTGTGGTACATCTTGTTTTGGCAGAGGTGATGATGGAAGGCATCCACAGACAGTCTCGTTAGTACATGTCTCATCTCGAAGTTTGCTGACATCCAGGTCCTATCGATCATCGCAAACGTGCTGTAGAACTAGGGCCAGATTTCAAGGCGATGGTCCCTTAAACTTTGTAATTCTTGTTCTGCTGCTATGGTAGACGGGAGCACGAAGGTTGTTTTCAAATGCTCCATCAGAACATCTTGTTGATTTGGATACACCAAATACAGTAGAGACAATACGCGACACTCAGCGAGATATCGAGGGACAGCTATTAGAGCTCTCTCTAGCGGGTAGACCTGAGACTACTGATTCTGTCATAAGAGTACGTGTATTTGTGTGTGAAGTTTTTGGTGTTATTTATGCGTTTTCAGTCAGTTGTAATAATTAAATAGTAGCATGTGTCATTCCTTGATATCTCCTTTCAACATGAGGGGAAAGTTATGTGCTGTGTTTGGCTGCAGTAATTATGAAATAGAGAAGAATCCGCGGTCTTTCTTCCGTTTGCCTCGTGACAATAAAATGTAAGTAATATTGTGTTTGCATATATATTCTTCCAGTGACAAAGAGATTTTTATAGTACTTCATAATCTTCTGACCTGCTCGACCCATATTTTAACTGGCTTAAAGTATAATACGCATATTTTATTGTATAGTGCAGCAGTTAACCTTCAATACCGATGTGTTGTTGTAGGTGTGATCTGTGTGTTTTAATATGTCACAGAAGTGGATAATATGTACAAGAAAGAAGGGACGTTACGCTTATATATGAATTATAAGATCTGTTCAGATCATTTCCAGGCCGGAGACTTTAGAAATCCTCGACTATCCAGCCAAGAGTATGTTACATATTTACTCTAATTGTACGTAAATATTCCTCAAAGCATCACTATCGACAACATTTTCATACTTTTATTTATCTCTCTTCTCAGATTTAAAGGAAAATTGTCCAGCTTTTAAATGTTAATTCATTGCATCATGTGTGTAAAGAATGTGCCGATATTTTTATTGACAAGTGTCTTAATGTGATGATACAATATTTTTTTAAATGAGAAAGAAGACAAATCTAACCGTAAAAGTTCAGGCAGGAATGCTAAAGAAAAAAAAAAAGGAGTAATGCATAAATGAAAGATCAACCCATTTCACATCTTGTTTATATGTCTAATTTCAGTATCTAAATAATAACCTTTTAAATAATTCTTCATTCATTTATCCAGAATTGCTTTAGCAACTTCGAAGTTAATATCTCAATAATACTTTCTTTCTAGACGTAATTTATTTATCCATTTTCGTATACGCATTTCCCTTGATATTTGAATTTAGCGCGACTTTTCAGGTCAAGTCACTAGGAGCGCCACCGTCGAATTGTCTCCCATTTTAACAAGGCTAAATCCGTAAGTGTCGCGTATTGTCTCTACCGCATTTGGATATGGTCAGTATGCTTTGCTTTGCGTACGTAAGTTTACACTTAACAATTCCGAGATTTGCTTTTATTCATCATTAATTGTTCTTCATTAAGTGTTATTTATGTTAGTTTTCCTTGATTTTATAATAGAATAGTACATCTCTTTTATACATGTATTAAATTGTAATTTACTTGGTTAAGTGTAAGAGAGGGCCACAAGCCCTAACTTCGCCAGTGCTAAAGTCAAATAAAATAAAACAAAACACAGAATTGCCCGGCCATATTTACGTCGCAACAGTGCAAGCTGTACTGATCTGATAACGCTGAAACCTGCCACAGACGTAGACAACGGTGCCATCTAGCGGCTGGTGAGAACACAACGTCATACAGCCAACCTTATTAGAGCAAAATTACTCACTTGCACTCGTATTATAATTTTTATTTATTGTATCCTTTGCTTTACGATTTGATTTGTTTGTTTCAGGATGGAAAGACGTAGTGAAGATAGCAGCTTTAGATTGCGTCGCTCCCATCAACAGCGTTTTCTGCCGAGATCATGGCATCTCCTTCTTTCCCACACTGAAATTCTACAACGATAACTCATCGAAGAACAACACGGGATTGAAAGTCACCAAAGCGGAAGACGTGGAACAAATGCGACACACTCTAGTCGATTTGCTCATAAAGGAACAGCAGGATGGACGAGGCGCGAACTGGCCAGACCTTACGCCACAGAAGTAAGTAATACTGCTCTCTTAGGCACTTCTTACTTGTGATAGTGTGTTCCAAACCTACTGTCGGCAGCCCTGAAGATGGTTTGAATTGGTTCATATATCTTCATGGTTGAAAGAATAGTTATAACTAGAGCCTGTAACACTTCGCAAACTTTGCAAATATTCGTTTTATCGCTTAACGATTCCAAATAACCGTTCTTTTTATCTGCATGTTTGCTATTAGGCCGTTTTAGGAGAAAACTAGCTGATGTACCCGTGCTTCGCTACGGGTTTCTCAGAAAGACTTTTTTTTTTTTGCTAGGGGCTTTACGTCGCACCGACACAGATAGGTCTTATGGCGACGATGGGATAGGAAAGGCCTAGGAGTTGGAAGGAAGCGGCCGTGGCCTTAATTAAGGTACAGCCCCAGCATTTGCCTGGTGTGAAAATGGGAAACCACGGAAAATCATCTTCAGGGCTGCCGATAGTGGGATTCGAACCTACTATCTCCCGGATGCAAGCTCACAGCCGCGCGCCTCTACGCGCACGGCCAACTCGCCCGGTGTCAGAAAGATTGACTTGGTGGTTTTCCTAACTGAATTCAACATAGGTCATAACAAAAATGTCAGTAGGAATGTAGCGATTGATAGCAATGTTATTATATAAAATACTCGATCAAATGAAAAACCGCACATTTTCTCACTTTTAACGAACAGTACTACGGTGCCGATCTAACAGTCCAAAGTTCCAGAGCTGGAACAACCAGGTCGCAGACTGCCATGAACACACCTCTGTCATGATTCCATTAAATATGCACACTACTTATTCCAATCAGTGCCTCAGAGTAGGGACTGAATAGCTCGAATGCTATGATGAACCAGAGGAGTGGCATGCTAAAGACCAACTCCCTAGCTATTCCTCGCCAATGTTCAGTCAGGCTGTTATACTCGGTACGCAGTAGTAATCCCATCTATCGGAGTTGAGCGGCACGAAGAACATCACAACAAACAATGGTCAATGTAAAGTTATTGTTGATCAGTGTTATGCGCTTTGGATATTGTAGGCCTTCTGAAATACCACTCTTATCATAGTCGGCACAGTAAAACTGAATGAAACATAAATGATCGGAAATTGTATTGTCTATAACTTTTGTCATGTAGTACCGTACTTTGCGATAGCACCAATAACATAGGTACCGGTATTTAAAAATTAAATTTCAGGCGCCTTCCCCTAAACTACCATTTCATCTCGGAAAAATAAAATTATTTACATCTTAGACTATAGTTTCTTATTCCCTGACTCTATATAGCGGTTTTCATTAAATTCTGTTAACCCATTTTCTCGTGGCTCGGCGTTTATATGGACTTAGCAACAAAAATACAAATTCATTAATATCTGTGTTATCAGAGCCGGTACGGTAAAAATGTTTAAGACATGAATGATTGGAAATTGAATTCTATATAACTTTAGTTATATAGTATTTATATATATATATATTCGTTTACGGCCATTAGAGACCACGTTAGATAACAATTACATGTTTCTGGAAGCCTTCCTCACAGCCCAGAACTTCAGCATCCTCTCTCTGGCAGCCTGTCTTCTTTCGTCCGTCCACCCACGGTTAAGTTTTGATTCGTCATGGAATCCCTGAAATCTGTCGATCACTGACCTAAACTTTGTTCGGTTTGAGATGTCTTCCGAATTTAGTCCCACCTGTCTGAGATCCTTTCTCACCTCCCTGAACCATTTGTCCGACACTTTAGGTCTGCTGTATTTATCAATAGGACTGCTCATAATATATAAATATTTGATAATTAAATTTAAGGCCTTCCCCTAAACTACCATTTCACTCAGCGTGAATAAAATTATTTATAGCCTAGATTGTAGCGACTCATCCCCCGACTTTACATACCGATTTTAATTAAATTCTCTTCAGCCGTTTTCTCTTGATGCGTGCACATACAGACAGACAGAAATTACGGAAAAGTAAAAAGTACATTTTCTTGTTACTATGGACATGACCGATACAGAAATACCATTCTTGTCAAATTCTGAGCAATGTACAGAAAAAAACTCTTATTTTATATATATAAATTAATACATAATGCATATTTTGAAGATTTTAGATTTAATAGCGAATATTTGAACGTTTAATATTGCATAATATGACTTTTCTTGTGACTTTGGCGCATAATATTAACTTGCATGATAATGACTATTATGAATGTTGGTTACAGATTTTGGGACCATTTTTCCACGTTATGCACAATGTCTATTACTGAGAGACGGAGAGAATGTATTCCTGGCACCCTATGTGACAACCAAAATTTATTACCTAATGTAGAGCTCATATAATCCAATTAACCTAACACTTTCTTATCTGTTGCTTGAGTAAACATTGACGTAAGCTGGAAGGCTCCACGTCGATCTCTGTGGTTGTTAAGTATAAGCTGTCCCAGTTACATATTGTTATAAATCGAACCGTAAATTGTCCAATACTCGTTGACAGCTCATTTTTTCGTCTATGTTACACGAACAAAACAAAACTTCTATCGCACTTCTGTGATGCCGCGTAACTGAGACAGCAGCTTGCAAACCTTGGTTTTGCACTGAATCCTCTTCTGTTGTTATCCTGGATGTTTCTACCGATACTCTCACTCGTCACTTTGTCATCGCAGCAGGGAATCATTACCAGTTATTGAGGACATTCAAATGTGTCTGCTGTCACCGCACGGAAAATTAGCTGCGGCAGCTAGGTGTAAGTTGAACAAAGTGATCCGTTCAAATCCTGATTCTGAATTCGTCAAGCTGATAAAAGACGTATCGTGGTGAAAATGCAAGAGACGTACAATATGACCTCACTTTGTCCCAAATGCCTTCATTTAAGTATCCACCTGTCGCTTCTTGTGACGTAAAAAAGTCATTTTTGTCCTTAAGAATGCGCTGACAGCTAAAGGGATGAGCTTAAATCAAGACAGTTTGGAGAAATTAGCTGTGCAATTTTTCAAAAGGAACTGAATTTTGATAGTGCACGGAAATCCGGGCTCTATTTATTAGTTATATGATGATGATGATATAATCCGTTCGGTCGAATCCGACCATCGGCGATTCTGTGAATCCTTTAGTTGCACCAGGGTCAGGGTGGTGTCTGTTTTAATGGTGTCTAACCAACGAGTCCTCTAGCGACCTGGTCTTCATGTACCGCTGATCGTTCCTAGCATGATTGCTTTTTCCAATGCATCTGATCGCATAACGTGGCCAAAGTATGCTAGTCTCAGCTTCATAATCTTACCAACCAATTATGCGCTCTAAAAGTGCCATATATGTGATTCTTGCAGTCCATGGTAGTAGGGGAGCAGTGGGGGTTCCCAAGACGTGGAGTGAGCGTTATTTCTGCTGACGTCAGCAAGGTCGTTCAAGGTCAGTGACCCCGGTCGCGTGACCATGACGTCATCTGCTGACGTCAGCAAGCTCATTACCCCGGCCAAGGTCATTGACTCCGTGACGTCATCACCACGTGCCCTTGTTTGTAAACAATGCCACGTGCTTTCTTGACAGCTGTTATCCGCCATCTTTAAACAACAACGCATCGCAAACCTCAGTGCCACCATCTTGACGGGGCCAAACCTCACTGTTGCCACCTTATGCACGTAGTGGCGGGCAATTTGAAAAAATCTACGTGCTTTTTGACAGCCGCCATCCGCCATCTTGCATCGCTAACCTCAGTACTGCCATCTTAACAACACTAAACCTCACTGTTGCCACCTTAGGCACGCGGTGGCGGTTAATTTGAAAAATTCCACGTGCTCCTGACAGCTATCAACGGCCATCTTTAAACCAAGCCACGTGCTCTTCAAAGCCACGTGCTTTTTTGACAGCGGCCATCTTGCATCGATAACATCAGTGCTGCCATCTTTACGGCACTAAACCTCATCCTTATGAAGGTGGTGGCGGGCAATTTGAAAAATTCTACGTGCTTTTTTATAGCTGCCAACCGCCATCTTGCATCGCTAACCTCAGTACTGCCATCTTAACAACACTAAACCTCACTGTTGCCACCTTAGGCACGTGGGCGCACGAAATTTGAAATTCCACGGCTCTTATCTTAGGAAATGGTTATGCTTTAGAGATTTCGGCGAGTACTCTCTCCTTAGAGGTCTACCGCCGTAGCGATGTCTCCTCTACAAAAAAGATTGCCCTGGGGTGCAGGGCACGGCCGCCTCTTACGAGGCAAGCAAGGATGCATTGCCTTACACTCGTATTTATACCTAGAGAATGCTTAGATCAACATGTGGGCGCGCACCTCCTGCTATCTACTGAGGGGAACAGTGGGAAATGAGTCAGCAACTTTTCTGCAGAGTCAGCACCCCAGGTCTAGCAATGTAGCAATGCAGGTACCAATGCAAGATCATCTTGAGGGGCGTAACCTTACTTTAACGGCTAGTTGCCCTTCCCGACGCCTAAGAGAGCAAGCCTATCCTCACATCCGCCATCTTGAAGAGGGCTACCTTAGTTTTAAGGCAAAATGTCCTTCCCAACGCAAATTGCACAAGATGGCGGCTATACACAGCTACTTATGAGACGACCTAGGGGCGCTTGCGCAAGATGGCTGCTGCCCTTATGAGACGCCAAGATGTCTGCTATAGATAGCTTCTTATGAGATGGCTAAAGGGCGCTTGCGCAAGATGGCTGCTATACATAGGCCCTTATGAGACATCCTAGGGGCGCCTGCGCAAGATGGCGGCTATCTAATTCTACAAGATGGCTGCTATACATAGCTTCTTATGAGACGGCTTAAGGGCGCTTTCGTAAGATGGCTGCTATACATAGGCTCTTATGAAGAAAGCTAGCTTAGAAGCACCTGCACAAGATAGCGGCTGCTGTTATGAAGATCCTTATGCATGCGGTGGAGAGCAATTTAAAAAATTCCACGTGTTCTTGTTTGTAAACAAAGCCATGTGCTTTCTGACAGCTGTCAGCGGCCATCTTTAATCAACAGAGCATCGTGCTGCCATCTTTAGTTACTACCTTAGGTACGTGGTGGCGGGCAATTTGAAAAATTCCACATGCTTTTTTAACAGCTGTCATCCGCCATCTTGCATCGCTAACCTCAGTGCTGCTATCTTAACGGCACTAAATCTTATCCTTGTGCATGTGATTGCGGGCAATTTGAAAAAATCCACGTTCTCTTGTTTGTAAACACAGCCACGTGTTTTTTACATCTGTCATCCACCATCTTACATCGCTAACCTCAGTGCTGCTAGCTTTACGCTACGAAACTTTATCCTTAGACACGTGGTGGCGGGCAATTTGAAAAATTCCACATTGGCTATTATGACCTCCTCCTCCTCAGCCTCTGTTAAGGCATAGCTCTATCGAACAAGTTTAAACATGCATCGCGAAGGCAAGAGTGTGCACGTGTTTTTAACCTGCAGCAATGACGTCATCAGAGTTGTGCATGTTTAGACTTGATCACATACTTACGAAGCTCCTGTTCAGAACATATCATGACTAGAATCACATGTCGTTATTTACGATAAACACACCAAGACTAGAACTACATACTATAGTTTATGTTGTGAGTGTTGAGAACACTAAATAAGTATATCGCATACTATAGGCCACGTCGTTACCTACAACAAGTGATCAGAACATGTTTACTGCATTGCAAGAGATACTTTTGTAGAAAAACAAAAATAGAATCGAACGACAGAACACTGCTCAGAGAGATATCTTTATAGAAAAAATTGCATTCTCAACATACTTACTGAGCTGCTCATCTTTTAGCAAGCTGAGATTACAGTTTGAACAGATTATCTTACGATCCGGAGGCTAACACGTTGCCAACCGTACAGTTTAAAATTTATTATTGCTGAGATACATCTTCTATTATTTGCCTGGTGTGATTCGAATCTGCCCGCTCCAAGCTGGTAGATACATGCAGTAGCATGTCAATAAGCGGTAACACAATAATCACTGCTTACTATTACTCTGCATCGTAAAAACTAAACAAAATGCATCCAGTTTTCGAAGGCGTTGACGTGTAAATTATTCCACTGCACAGTAAAAACGCACACACTTACCCCCTCCTCATCCTCCTAGGGCTAATGGGCTAATAGGTTAAAGGGGTAATGGGCTAAAGGGCTAATGGGCTAATAGGCTAAAGGGCTAATGGGCTAAAAGGCTCCTTCTGAGGCTAAGTAGCTAAAGGGCTAATGGGCTAAAGGGCTCCTCCTCCTCCGCCTCCTCCTCCTCCTCCTCCTCCTCCTCCTCCGCCTCCTCCTCCTCCTCCTCCTCCTCCTGTTCTACCTTACCGCGACCGCCTCCTCCTAGAAGGAGTTAGCTTAAGGTGCTACATTTTTGACAGCAGGAATACCCTCATCGATTGTTATCCTGCCAGTGCCTCTTGAGCCCATCTATCAGCGCTTTCTTCCACTCCTCTGGTAAAGGGCCTCTCCGTCTTCTAGGTTCTGTCTCCACCATAAAACCCTGATATCTTTCCACCATCCTTCTGAAACTAACCCTGTCATCCTCCGTAACGGCCACATCTCTTAGATTTCTCACACTCTTGGAACCAACTCAACTTTCATGCCTTTGGTTTTAGGAAACTCCAGATGTTCCTTGTGAGCCGGTCATTATTCATGCGGAAGATGTGCCCATAAAACAACAATCTTCTCTTTCTAATTACTGTTGTTATCGGATCCATCTTGCTGTATACTTCTTTATTGGATTCCAATCGAACCTTCCCGTCAACCGAACTGTTGCCCAAGATGTTCCGTAGTAGCCTGCATTCTCTGTTAAGTAGTTGATTGACTAGTCCTTTTCGATACATGCATGGGTCTCCGAATCATATAAGACTTCTGGTCTAACAACACTGCTGTAATGTCTTAATTTGGGTCCGAAACTCATTATATTATTATTCATCGTTGGGAAAACTAAGGACCGCGAGGTCTCAACTGTTTGTCTTCTTGCGGGCGCACCTTCATCATTTCAGAATGTGCTTTCTTCCACGCATCAGAATGGGCACGCTTCAGTCGAGTTGGGACTTCTTCTTGGTGAACTTGTCTAACTTAGTGTATGAGTGGTGCTCGGAATTGAATGTCTGTTTCTGAGATTCCATACTTTAAAAGATCTTTATCGATCTCCACCAACCAAGGAGTAATCGTTCTGAAACTTCTGAAGTAGGATAACAAACGTTTTACAGATTCTTTTCGCTAGCGATCTGAAGAGGTGAGGGTAAAATGGAAAATTATATTATTATTATTATTATTATTATTATTATTATTATTATTATTATTATTAGTAACTAAGTGATAGAGTCTAGGATTCTTCGACATACTAGCTATATGCACCTTCTTTTCCATCCTCTTTAAATTTCTTTCCCCATATCCTTTATATAATATTGCACAGTTACGCCATTCTGCCTGGTGTCCTCATTTAATAACTCCCTGATCTTGCTTGTGTCCTTACAGTCTTTTAGTGGGTGAGCACTGATTTTCCTCATGCGTTGACATGAATATATCTTATGGCTGGGTTCATCCGAAAATGTGTGGAACGTAACGCGACAAAATGTGTACCGTCAGTGACGTCACATTAGTCGTTACCGTAGGCCTTGGTCGTCAAAGATGCTGCGGCTGCGTATTTGTTTAAATAGAGTGTGTTGAAATAGAAAGTGAATCGCCAGTGACGTCACATTAGTCATTACCGTAGGCCTTGGTCGCCAAAGATGCTCCGTGAAATGATGCAAATGTATTGTTCGTTATCAATATTTGAGTTTAATTTATTGAAAGGCATATTCATGGTTATTAGCATTTCGCAAAGGGAATGTATGGGATTGTTACACATTTAATTTTCGTCATACAGCTTTGTTCTTATATAGAGCCTTCGTGGCACGGGTAAGAGCGTGCCGGCCTTTCATCTCTGAGTCCGGAGTTCAAATCCCGGTCACTCCATGTGAGATTTGTGCTGGACAAAGCGGAGGCGGGACGGGTTTTTCTCCGCGTACTCCGGTTTTCCCTGTCCTTTCATTCCAGCAAAACTCTCGAATATAATTTCATTTCATCTGTCGGTCATTAATCATTGCCCCAGATGAGTGCTACAGGCATCGGCAGCCGGCACAATTCCTATCCTCGCCGCTAGATGGGGCTTCATTCATTTCATTCCTGTCCACCCCCGTAGCGTAGCAGTTAATGTTATTAGCTGCCGTCCTTGGGGACCTGGGTTTGATTCCCGGTACTGCCGACAATTTAAGAATGGCAGGAGGGCTGGTATATGGTTAGAATGGTACATGCAGCTCACCTCCATCGGGGGTGTGCCTGCCACCCCCTCGTGATGCGGACACAAGTTTGCCTTTTTATTTCATCCTTGACTCGGTGAAGTACTGAATTTTTAGTTCACCTTTGTTCTTATATACTCCCATCAGTCACCAAATAATCCCTCTCACATTTTTTCTAACATATTAAGTCTTACTGACATATTTTCACTTATTCTACAAAGCTCAACAAATGTCCCTTTGCTGTGACATTCTGATGTTACCGTTTGTCTTTCAATGTCTTTGAACCACAATGCCAAATACTTCGATAAATTTCTTTCTCATTCCAATGTCATCCAATAGTTAATACACTCATGTTCATAAAAACCGGAACACCTCGAATGACTCTAGATAGGAAGTTCATATTCACAGGAAGAAAAGATTAGCATTTGAACCAGGTCGACCCTCAGGTTCAAGTTCCACATCGACATCTCGGCTGGTATAATGTGCCTGCGGCTCTTGTTGACACTATAAGCCGAAGGTAATGGATCAATGTGACTTGAGCAGACGCACAGGATGCCTCGCAGACGTATACGAGAACCGTACCGCCAAATGAGTGAGTTTCAAGGAGGGCACATTATTGGCGTGAGAGAACATGATGCTGCTCGTGTCGGAGAAAGGGTGTCGGCAGTGCAACAGGTGTGTACAGAATGGTTCACAGAAGGCCTTAGAACACGACGAGGTGAGTCTGGTCACACCACCCAGACCACACACCGAGAAGATCGACATTCATCCGAATGGCATCGCAAGACAGATTTGCGTCCTCTCCGGCTCTGGCGCAACAGTGGAACAGTATAACACATCGTACACTGTCAGGAGTGACAGAGAGTCGCCGTTTATTACGGTCTGGGTTACCGGCGCGTCGTCCACTTTTCCGCCTACCTTTGACTAATGTGCATAAACATGCTAGACTGCAATGGGGTATGGAACGACGTCACTGGGACAGGAATGGCAGCAGATGGTTTTTTCGGACGAATCCAGGTTCTGTTTGTTTGAAAATGATGGCTGAATATTGGTTCGCCACACACAGGAGGAGAGGCATCACATTGACTCCATTCGCACGAGACATACAGCGCCAACTCAGGGCCTTATGGTGTGGGTACAACCACAAATCACATTTGGTGCGTGTCAAAGGGACTATGACCAGCTTGACCTACGTGGATGACATCCTGCGACCCGTAGCCACACCCTTTCTGCACGACAATGCGCGACCACACGTTGCTGCACGACAATGCGCGACCACACGTTGCTGCACGAACACGAGCCTTCGTATTTCACAGGATGTCACACTGACCCGCCCGATCACCTGACTTGTCACCAATCGAAAATGTGTGCGGTGTGGTGAAACGACGGGTGCGGCGCAGTGACCCAATGCCAACCACCAAAGATGAACTGTGGATGTAGGTGAATGCAGCATGGATGGCTATACCCAGGGCGCTATTCGCGCCTTATATGCGTCATTGTCATCACGCACGGCACAAGTTATCAGTGCACATGAAGGACCCAGTCTCTACTAGGCAACAGGCCACGTGCTGAACCTAGGTGACTGCAATGCTAATCGTTTCTGCAGAACACACTAATGAATATGTCCTGTGAATATGAACTTCCTATCTGTAGTCTTTCAAGGTGTTCTGTTTTTATGAACATGAGTGTATCTAATTAAATGCCGCGTTCTTTCTTTTCAGGGGTGAAAGTGCCCGAGATATCTGGGAAGATGTTGATGATAACATCAAGTATCAAGTTGTCATATATGAAGACGAGATATCTCTCCTTGGAGCCGAACTGATCTTGGATCTTCATAAGGCGAAGGATGTGCTCATCAAGAGGGTCATACAGGAAGGGACAAAGAACGGATCACAAAGTGTCGTGGTTTTTGATAAGAAAGGCCACGAGATATCTTTGGCTCCCGAGGGGAACACCAGAGAGGAGTTCCTCAAGACAATAAAAACCTACTTGTTCAGTAAAGGTATCCACTTGCCAACAGATGAAGTGGAACCTCACGTGGAGGTCATCAAATCTGCAAAGGTTCCTGAACAATCACACGAGAAAACTGATATTGTTTATCAAGTTGAGCTAGAAAACGCTGTAGGAAACTCATTCAAACATGAGATAACAGTTCAAAAGAGTACTGAAGGTGAATCTTTGACTGCACTTTCAAAACACCTTGAAGTATTGGATAAACATTTCCCTATCGGCGAAAACGGAGGTGGTTTTTTTGAGGATCTCAGCATGTTGGTATCAGAGCAGATCAGTATCACAGGAGCAGCGTTTTGGGATGGTTTAGAACAACTGGAACGTGAAATGTTTGGAAGCAAAGAAGAATGGTTGGGTTGCAAAGGAATTTCGAGTAAAGATAGAGGATATCCTTGTGGAGTCTTCCACAAACACACAACGAGCGCAGTGTCGGATAGTGCAGACTGGATAACGTATGACAGTCTAGAAGTTCTTGACGCAATGGAGGGCGATATGGAGCATTTCTTTGGTTGCGAGGAATGTTCACAGCATTTCCAGCAGATGGCGGAGGAATCATTGCATGGTAACGTTACGACTGGTGATGACAGTATACTTTGGTTGTGGCGTGCCCACAACAACGTCAACAAGAGGCTAGAGGGTGACGTCACAGAAGATCCTAAATATCCAAAAATTCAGTTTCTCTCCCAAGAGTCTTGTCCGATATGTCGAGATGAGTCAGGGGAATGGATCGAGAACGAGGCTCTGGCATTTTTAAAAGAAATGTACGGGAAGAACTATATTAATTTCAGCCATTGGAATTTAACATTTGGAGAAGAACCTGAATCATTGCCAACGACTGAGAGTCAAGTTTCGGACAACAGTAATTCAGGATCTTCTGTGTGGTCTTCACTCTGCCTGCCTCTTGTTCTGACAGCTATCGCCACTGTCATTGTGTTAGTTGTTGTTATGACAGTATAAATCTCCGAAGAACATTAAGCCACACATACATCACATCTTGGCCCTTCCTTCCCTTGAATTTCTACCGTTATCTCGACAAATGCCAAGCGTCGACATTTCAACAATGTCGAGTGCTCTGCTGAACCAACAATGGCGAACGTCGGTAGACGACATGACATAATAACGCCCTAGAATCTTCTTTGCACTTAGCCGAGATATTTTATGCTCCTTGGATTTTTGCACCATTGTAGTGAAAATCGATTTTTTTTAATTTTACACTTGCACCTTTGTAATGTTAGCTATCCATTTATTTTCGTTTTCCAATCATAACTCTTGGTCACGATTTTCAGGATCCTTTCGGGACTGGTTTACTTTCGTTTGCAGTAAGGTGTGTTACCCAATAGGGGAGAATATTAGGTTAGGCATCTTTAGCTCTAAATCCGGAAGTTTGTGTAACACTCGAATTGGATCACCGCCTTGTATGGGTATAATATCTTCCCTAACAATAAATTTGGTATCACAATGATTAATGCACACAACACTATTAGGCCTATCCTTTGGTTCGAAGTTTTCCCTTTGAATGCAGTTAACCCATTTTTGCCTTAATACTGGGTACTTTGGACATCTGAACACTGAAGCTTATGCACTGCCTCTTGCTTACAGCCAGGCACACGCCACATTAAGCTAGAAACATACCGCACAGGTAAACGAAAATATAAAGGAAATACTTTCAGAGAAGAACACGAGAACCAGAAATATCGTAATCACCACCGACATTGTTCGAATAAATATGCTCTTTAAGAAGAAACAGCTTCTTATGGCACCGAAAGAGGCTCCGTAGCCTTACAAATAAATATAATTTACAATTAATAATATTAAGGGGTAAGACACGTAGATTGTCTATCTCCACTTATGTTCAACTGTGTCCTGGACAAGGTCATCAAAGAATGGGAAAAAGTACTCGCAGAATTAAGGAGAAAGTAAGGATAGGGTACAAGAAAGAAAGAAAACATCGCTATCAACTGCTTAGCATTCGCTGATGACATCATGCTACTGTCAGAGAACATCGAATCAGCTGTAATGAAAGTTCCAGTTTGGAGGAGATAGCAGTGAAAACCCTCCTGCAGATATCGTTCGAAAAGAAGCATTTCATGACCAACATTAAAGAAGCCCCAAGATACTTAAAGACAACAAAGGAGAATAAGATAAATAAAGTTGTTAAATTTAAGCACCTTGGCGAGATAATTCAGCGTAATGGGCTCATTAAAGAAGCAAACCGCGAGAGAGCCAGAAAAATGGAGCTTGCATTCCACCTTAAAAAAGGCATGCAACAAGAAAGCGATTTCTATTAGGACTAAACTACGTCTCTATCAGACAGTAATTCAACCAGAGTTCTTCAGAATGCCTACGATTAAGAACCAGAAACGACTTTGAAGCAATTGATGTATCCACAAAGACGCACACAAAATGCTCTAGGTTGTGTACTGTTTTATTTACAAGTTATTTACACATATTCTACACGCACTAATAAACTTCCATCTTGGAAGAAAACACTTCTACGAGGGAACGCTGGAGATTGCAGCACTTGCATGTCAACCATCTACCAACGTAACAATTTCACATACTTGACTTCAAACACTCGGCTAACCCGACTTCCAAACAAGTCTCATTACAACAACTCTACTCCCAAGACTGCCTCTTTACATAAGTTTCTGTCCAGGCTTCTAGAAGCATATGACACAACATTTTTTCTCATAATTTAGAGAGTTCGCAATAGCTTATTTACAATGTAAGGAATTTTCTACAAAATACTAGTCGCACATAGCGTTGTTATGGACTTATTACAGTCTATTGCACAATATTGCAGTGGATTATACATCATATATACTGGTAATAATACATTATATACAATTACGTGTTCTTACATTAAATAAACTCATATTAATATATATACAGCAGATGTTGCATGACATAACCTCACAAATAATACGATCATGATAATGCCAAATAAATTTCGTTCATAACTATGCAAATAATAATAATAATAATAATAATAATAATAATAATAATAATAATAATAATAATAATAATAATAATAATAATAATAATAATCGATATTTCCATTATTTATCCATGGCTTAGAGAATATTGTTTCCAAGTTATATTAGTCTATTACACTTGCGTCAAAATCGAGAAGAAGGAAAGAAAGATTTGAAGAAAAAAATCTCGGACCAAAAATATCGGGTGGTCCACCAGCTCCTTACGATGCAGTTTTATGCATCCCTTTACAATTTTTACAATTCTGAAAGACAGCGGTTTCTCTCCCTAAACCGGGGTAATATAACGGGATGTGTGTTTACGGGCTAGAAAACAGATCGTGAGCGCCACTATTAATTCAGGTACCTCGAATGAACCCGTAAATACATATCTCGTTTTATTACCTCAGTTTAGGGAGAGGGACCGATGTTTTTCAGAATTGTAGTAAATGTGAATGGATGCATAAAACTGGATCGCAAGGGGCTGGTAGACCACCCGATATGTGCTGAGACATGCCTGTTGCGCAGTAACAAAGGAGTATATAAAACATGCAGCAGGATTTCAGATACGATACGCAGACGAAGGGTTAAATGCTTTGGACATATTTCAAGAATGTCCTAGGGCAGACTCTCTAAGGACTTTTCTTTTTCTTTACATTCAATAAGCCCAATAGGAAAGGCAACTCTTACGAAAAATGCTTTGTTAATACCAAGAAGGATCTGCGAGAAATAAGCCTCCGTGGCTCAGGCGGCAGCGCGTCGACTTCTGACCGCTGGATTGCATGGTTCAAATCCCGGTCACTCGAAGTGAGATTTGTGCCGAACAAAGTGGAGCGGGATAGATTTTTCTCCGCGTACACCGGTTTTCCCTGTCATATTTCATTCCAGCAACACACCCAATATCATTTAATCTGTCTGTCATTAATCATTGCCCCAGAGGAGTGCGACAGGCTTTGGCAGCCGGCACAATTCCTATCCTTGCCGCAAGATGGGAGCTTCATTCATTCCGTCCCTGATCCGGTCACTGACTGGAAAACAGGTTGTAGGTCTTCATCTGCAAGAAATGAACATTCTGGGACAAGATACACACATGTGAGGGTTTCCTAGAGCCACAAACAGCGACCAAGAAGAAACAACATTGGACGGCTGAAAAAGAAGAAGTTGTAAGCAAGAAAATGAAGGAATAGTGGCGCCAAAGAAAACTGAAGAGGTCGATAGTTGGCCAAAATCGATTATGAATGAATGAATATTAATAATATTCAATTTTCTGTAAATATTTGGTAACAACACGAGTTAGATAAATCAAAACAAACACCTGCTAGCACTCAAATTTCCGCCATTATGGACACTTTCGATAGATCGGTTAAGATCTGAGGTATTGTAGTTGATCTTGACTGCACAGTGCCATTATCGATAAATCGATAACTACGTGTAGTTGTACCTTTTGTTTCGGGGACCTGTAGAAATATTTTTCAAAGTATTGAGGAACGCTGGGTGTCTGTGACGTATAAAATAGACAATATGCGAGCCAAGTTTGCAATTTTCATATTTTCACTACAATTTTTTAAGAGTAATTGTTAATATGTCCGCCTCTGTGGTGTAGTGGTTAGTGTGATTAGCTGCCACCCCCTGAGGCCCGGGTTCGATTCCCGGCTCTGCCACGAAATTTGAAAAGTGGTACGAGGGCTGGAACGGGATCCACTCAGACTCGGGATGTCGACTGAATGGAGGTGGGTTCGATTCCCACCTCAGCCATCCTGGAAGTGTTTTTCCATGGTTTCCCACTTCTCCTCCAGGCAAATGCCGGGATGGTACCAAACTTAAGGCCACAGCCGTTTCATTTTCTCTTCCTTGCCTGTCCCTTCCAATTTCACCCCCACCCCCCCAACAAGACCCCTGTTCAGCATAGCAGGTGAGGCCGCCTGGACGAGGTACTGGTCCTCCCTCCTATTTTTATCCCCGTCCAAATGTCTCACGCTGCAGGACACTGCCCTTGAGGTGGTAGAGGTGGGATCCCTCGCTGAGTCCGAGGGAAAAACTAACCCTGGAGGGTAAACAAGATCAAAGGAATGAAAGAAAGATATTAATACTGTCCCAATGTAGCATTTTATTGTATTTTTAAGATTCACTATCAGAAAGACGTATAAATACACAACGCTGCCGACACGGTACTTCAAAGTAAATACACTGTCCGAAAGAATTAGCTCAAGGGAGTAATAAGTATAGTCTATCCTGCACAACGGTTATGTTATGAGGTTTGCATAAACAGAACCCCTAGTATGTATGTTACACATGCTTCATAACGGAAGAACGGGCTAGGCGACACGTAGGGGGCGGATGGAGTTGACCTAAAACATGACTGAAAATGATCAATAAAATGCCCTGAAATATGTCGAAAATGCTTTAAAATGTTTGACAAAACTGAATTCTGGTGAATGTGTAACAAAGGTTTTACAAGAAATATGTCCCTATTCTATTACTGCTCAGCTCTTGTGTTTACAGAAATAATTAGTTCGAGGGCAGAAGCGGGAGTAGGCTGTGCGTTCGTTGTTGGCAATAACAGGTTTCTTTTTTCTCTACCGGAAGTCTGTAGTGTGCACACAGCAGAGCTCTTATTTTTGTTTGTGATTAGGGGACCCTCGACAGTGGTACCGTGTGGAAAAATGGTGACATATACATAACCTTGAGACCATTAAGCCGTAAATGTGACCCAAGCCTAACTGGCCTCTGCCTCAATTACTGGAACGAGGGAATAAAGATCAATACGTCGGTAGTTTCGCAAGAGAAAATGCCAGCTATCAGGCCTATTGTATTATGTTAACAGAGTATAGATATACAAAGTAATATCCGCATCCGCAAATGGTTATCCGCGGATATTGTAACTACTACTATTCTCGTTTTCATTCCCCACCCTGAAGGGGTGGGGCGGGCCACCTAGAGGGTTACGCCCTCGCTCTGGCCAAGAGATGCGGGCGGGTTGGGGAGATGTGATGGAAGAAGGAGGTGGGTAAAAGATGTGAACAAGGAGGAGAGGGGGGAGGAATTTTGCCTATGCCTAAGGATGTTACTACTGTGTTTATTCATTTTTTAATATTGTAAATGATTACCTACAGTATATTACACCCAAGGTATTGAACCGGATAGATCTGTTAACATAATACAATAGGCCTGTGAGCTGCCATTTTCTCTTGCGACAACTACCGACGTATTGACCTTTGTTCCTTCGTTCCAGTATCTGGGGCAGAGGCCAGTTAGGCTTAGGTCACATTTACGGCTTAATGGTCTCAAGGCTCCGTATTGTATATATCACCATTTTTCCATACGGTACCACTGTCAAGGGTCCCCTAATCAGAAGCAAAAATACGAGTGTAACTGAATGGAAATCTTCTTCTTTTTTTCTTTCTTTCTTTCTTTCTTTCTTTCTTTCTTTCTTTCTTTCTTTCTTTATTTATTTCTTAATCCGTTTACCCTGCAGGGTTGGTTTTCCTTCGGACTCAGCGAGGGATCGCACCTCTACCGCATCTAGGCAGTGTCCTGGAGCGTGAAACTTTGGGTCTAGGGATACAACTGAGGAGGAGGACCAGTATCTCACCCAGGCAGCCTCACCTGCTATGCTGAACAGGGGTCTTGTGGGGGGTTGGGAAGATTGGAAGGGACAGGCAAGGAAGAGAATATGAAACGGCCGTGGCCTTAAGTTAGTGTACCATCCCGGCATTTGCCTGGAGGAGAAGTGGTAAACCACGAAAAACTACTTCCAGGATGGCTGAGGTTGGAATCGAACCCATCTCTACTCAGTTGACCTCCCGAGGCTGAGTTGACCCCGTGCCAGCCCTCGTACAACTTTTCAAATTTCGTGGCAGAGGCGGGAATCGAATCCGGTCCTCAGAGGGTGGCAGCTAATCACACTAACCACTACACCATAGAGGCGGGTGAAAGTCACTAAACTTCATTATTTAGAAATTATCGGGAAATTATCCGCAGTGCCATACAATTTGCACCCGCCAAGACACTAACTTTGCGGATATCCGTATCCGCGTAGGGCTCTGCGGTACACACTGTGCGATAAGCGCCGGCAATCTATAGATACATGTTTCCCTCGGCACCCTCTCGTTCAGCGGATCTAGGATAGCTGCACCAGAATCACGTTTATGTCGCTACCGAGCCACATGGGTGTAGAGGGAAACGAGTTAGTAGATGAGGCTGGCAGTAACACTGCCCCCGTTGCCTTTCAAGTTTCCAGCCAGTGACATTCGCTCTCAGCTGAGGCATTTGGTTATTTCCTATTGGGAGACGGAGTGGCAGGCCACCCTTCTCCAAAATAAGCTGAGAGCGATAAAAGGAACTGAGAGGGAGGGAATCAGAGGTACTATGTCACCTTCGGATCGGTCATGGTATAGCCAAACACTCCTAAGTACCTGTGTACTTGAGGCGGCCATCTAACCGTGCTACGTGGAGTACGTGGACCTGGCCGATCTGCTCCGTAGTGCCATTTCCCTCATCCTACGAGATGACGAGCAGACCTCGTCAATCGTTTTATGAGGGATAGTGGTCTTTTTTATCGTGTATAAAGGTGTATTTTGTATTAGTGTATTTGTGTTAACTACGCCTTTATCCCATTGATTCGATTTTAGTTCGTGTTTCTGTATTTTAATGCGTTATTTTAGATTCTAACTTGAATTATATATATATATATATATATATATTTCTGTACTTCAAGGCAATCCCTTATTCCATTGCAATCTATATTTTCTGTAATTTTATCAGAAAGTAAGACTTTGCGAATTGGATCCACTTATAATTTTAATTTCATGATCATTTTTGTTTCATCACTTGTAAATTCTAGCCAGTAGGTGTAATTTAACATTGGAATTTCATGTATTTTCGTTCCATCTCATACCATTAGAAGCCGATGACCTAGCTGTTAGACCCCTATAAACAACAAAGATCATCATCATCAATAATTAGTTTACTTGGAAGTGTATATAAATATATACATAATGACTTGCTGGAACACTTGTTTTTTCGCTTAATGTACAACAAACTTCCTTTCTGCACTTTAACACGCTCATCTGTTGTTCACACGTCTTTCATTCACGAGCTGAATTAAAAATGCACTTTGTGATACCGAAGAAGCGGCTGCGTGGTTCAAGTCACGGTGGCTATCAGCTTGCATTCGGGTAATAATGTTGGTCAAAAGAGAGAAAGGTAGAACTCCTCCTTCCTCATACTTACAGAAGAGGTTAATCTATCGAAAGAGCAGATTATGAAAATACAAATTTCTCCCATTACATTTTTAGTTTGTCCCTATACCCCTGTCTGAGGATGTGTAATAAGGGCACGCCCAGTAAATACTTCTCACATTCGAACCTCAAGAGAGAAATCATGGCAAACTTTTTTTCCTTCGTAATTTACTAAAAGTGTTGGATTTTATGGAGAAATTATGGGGTTGAGCGAAGTAAAATGGAAGGGAAAAGGAAAGAAGAGAATGAGGAAAGGATTACACTACACTGGAGTGGTGGCCAAAAGGCATAAAATGGAGTGGACTCCATTTTTCAAAACAGCTGGAGATGGTGGGGTTTTCGTGGTTTCCCGTTTCCACACCAGGCAAATGCTGGGACTGTACCTTAGACCACGGCCACTTCCTTGCCACTCCTAACCTTTCCTGTCCCATCGTCGCGATAAGACCTGTCCGTATAGAAATAGTAAACAAAAAGAATACTTCATGATGGTTTCACTATTGCCATTTGTCTTGCACAGAACTGCTCGGGAGGATAATTTTGTACTGCTGTTTCTAAATCCTTCTCGTTTCGCTTTGTTCTTGGCCTTGAGGTACGTGGGGCTGTAGGGGCGGGCACGATGGCTTTAGACTCGTTAGGAAACACTCGTTTTCTTTTAGCTTCAAATCCTATCCAAATTAACTTATGTACCCTCAGGCGTTTATTTGAATTCCTGGAAAATGTCCATACCGAATGTAGTTATAAGGCCGTATTCTCCTTGAATGCAAGGCATTCATTGCATGCGTTATGATAACATAAAGAACTATCTGATGTACGATTTTAGGTTGTTTCAAGTCAAATATTAACGATTTCATCTCTCAGAAGTTCAAAAGGTCCGCGCAACTGTACTGGTTCCGTTGCTTGACTACATGTGGTGCTGGTGTAGTCTCGCCGTCTACTCCACTCTAGGAAGAAAGAGACAGCGATGGAGGAGTTAAGGATGTAAGCAAGACCAACTACAATATATCAGACCTTAATGCAGC
Source organism: Anabrus simplex (assembly GCF_040414725.1). Lineage (NCBI taxonomy): Eukaryota > Metazoa > Arthropoda > Insecta > Orthoptera > Tettigoniidae > Anabrus > Anabrus simplex. Next base: position 81,783,827 of record NC_090277.1, on the reverse strand, counting down.
TATCGATATTAGCTAAAATGGCGCCCCGATCGGTTTGTTCAAATGTAAACATGAGCATGTGCGAAGCATCTGTTTAGTTCTTTCTGTTGGTTTGGTTTGATTAGGAAACGTTAGTGTATTCATGTTTTTTTTTAAATTTGGTTTTAAAACTATCTTGATATATTAGGACGTGTCGATCAGTATTGCAGGCCTGGATGTAATTCATATTACAGGAGATACACTCACATTCAGATCAAGTGTACTTAATGCATCGTGACGATTTCGTAGTTACAAGTAATTTATTAGGGTGCATTAAAACATTCGAGGATAAATTTGCTAATAGAGAGGATGTGTTCCGTGTACTTGATGTGCTGTTTTTTTCGGATAAGGCCAAAACTCTGTATTGGTCCTAATCCTAGTGCATTTCTCAATTACTATACCGTTTGAGGATTGTGAGAGTGAGGTTATAAAAAGTGATAAAGCTATTTATTTTATCTGTGAATGAAGATTATATTCTCCTTGTTAAATTAGAGGACAAGGTAACTGATATACTGTCACTTACAGTACGTATTTACGTTGCTAACGATTTGGGTGTTAAAGTGCTTTATACGAAAATGCATGTGCTACCAGAGAATTTCAAATTGATTTTCCTATTGATTATCTGAAGTGAAACAGATGTAGAAGTTTGGTGGATCATTATCAGAATCATTGTTATGAGAGAATTGAAATTCGCGACAAGGTTATGTTTCTAACAAATTTCTTGAACGACGTAGGCTATTATACTTATGATGATGATGATGCTTGTTGTTTTAAGGGGCCTAACATCGAAGGTCATCGGCCCCAACTATTATACTTAAAAGCGTATGGTAATAGGAAGGTCACTCAAATAAATGTATTTCTAAAACAAGTATTGATTTATAGGAAGAAGAATTACAGTCTGAAATAATTTACCAAGGGTGCCCCCTACTATATCTTCACCAATTCGATAAATTTCCAATTTCTTTGAAATCACTTAAGAAAAGACTAAGTAGACAATTGATACGTAATCTGCCACTTGGACGACAGCACTAAATTCAGATCATTGGTGATTAATGAATTGACTGAATTGAAACGCATCAAATATTCCCTCAGGCAGGACTGTTATTTTAGAATGCAATTCTGTATTACCTATTTCCTTTACCATACTAGTTCATAGAAAATATTTGTATTTCGAATTATCCACATACTGCTCATCTAAATATAGGCCATTTCTAGATAGTGTTGGTCTATTACCCAAAGTAAAGTTTATGTTCGTTATTATTGACAGCTTAGCAATTCAATACAATAATCAAAAGGTTATGCTTATGTATCACAGGCGTGTTTACATGGAACGATGCGTCGGCCATGTTGTTTTTGTATTAAGGTCTGCTATTATTGTAGATGGTCTTGATGTAAGGCATTCAATCTTAAAATTGCATTCGCTGGCAGACGTAGTTCTGAAACCCTCCGAACGATGGCGCTGCAATTGAAACTTGGTCAGAGTTTGTCACCCCATACCCGTGCTACCCTCTGCCATCTGTTAGCAACTTGGAGAAAGTCGGCATCTTTACAGCGAACGGGACCCACAGATTACCCCCCAGCGAGAACCCAACGTGACGAAACTGACCAATGCCACTGGGGTGACTTACCTCCAGTGCTTGAGTTGTGGCTAACTAGTGAGTTAATTCATTGTGTTTTCGGTGTTTTATTATATTTTGCGCACATGTGGTATTAACGATGGATGAGTCTAAAACGGATATAATTGTAAATCAGTTTGAAAAGCCATTTACTGGCCGTTCGTTTGATGAAAATATTCAAATAGTTAAAGCCGGGAGACCTCGACCTTCCCTCGTAAATTTCTTCTTCTTCTTCTTCTTAATCTGTCTACCCTCAAGGGTTGGCTTTTCCCTCGGACTCAGCGAGGGATCCCTCCTCTACCGCCTCAAGGGCAGTGTACTGGAGCTTCAGACTCTGGGTCGGGGGATACAACTGGGGAGGATGATCAGAACCTCGCCCAGTCTGCCTCAGCTGCTATGCTGAACAGGGGCCTTGTGGGGGATGGGAAGATTGGAAGGGATAGACAAGGAAGAGGGAAGGAAGCGGCCGTGGCCTGAAGTTAGGTACCATCTCGGCATTTGCCTGGAGGAGAAGTGGGAAACCACGGAAAACTACTTCGAGGATGGCTGAGGTGGGAATCGAACCCACCTCTACTCAGTTGACCTCCCGAGGCTGAGTGGACCCCGTTCCAGCCCTCGTACCACTTTTCAAATTTCGTGGCAGAGCCAGGAATCGAACCCCGGCCTCCGGGGATGGCAGCTAATTACACTAACCACTACACCACAGAAAACAAGAATTGTGTACGCACGTTCAATCCAGAAACTTACAGTAAAACTGTTTGGCTCGAGTTCACCTACATGTAATTAGGGTATGTAGAATTGAAATTTACTTAATACATTGTGTTAACTGCATGGTTACTAGTTGCATGCCTCAGTGGAGATTCCAGGATACGCCACTGCTTAAGTGATACTTTGCATAGATTCACATTAGCGCTCGTAGTGGCAGAAGAGGGCAAAGTGCTAATCTAATCGACCGTATAACTATAAATAAGAAAAGCATTGCAATTTTTAGGAATGACTGAGGAATATATTCTCATGCTTTATTTACCTAATATTCGTAGCTCATATCCCTAGGGTGTTTTCAACATTGACTTGCTTGCCTGAAGAGCTACAACTGTGCAGTTTATATAATTATTGACATGCATGATTGCGTTGACAATCAATTTTCCTCGGTGCCGCGCAGTTAAGTTTTAAAGAGCGTTCTGATGTACTTGTAAAAACGGATATAATCTTCACTTGTGATTGAGAATGAAATAAGCGAATATTTCTTCGTGGGCTCCCCTAAAAAAAATTCTGGGGAGCGGTGGGCGGGCTCCTCCGAAGTAGGCGCTCGCGGATATCAGTGACTTCCATACCTACAGCCCGTTATATAAGAAGAGTTGTAACTTACATATCAAGGGGGTTGCCTAGTTGCAAGTGTGGTTGCTTGGCAACAACATACTGTAGATTGGCTACACGACAGTGGAACACACATGACCTAGAATAAGATGAAGTCCTTGGCGAACAATGATGAAGTAAACGTCTGGGAGTGTTTGTAAACAGTCCATACAACTGCGTGTCACTGCGCATCATCAGCAGCATCATTAAGGAGTCTGACAAGTCATGCCATTAAATGTGTCTATTGTGTGCGAATGCATTACAATTAGTAGATGACCCGATGGCAATGTCTGCCGCGTTGGAGCCTTGCTCACAGAATACATCGCGCGGGTTTTACAACTAAGACAATGAGGAAGTTTTAGGTTACAGATATATTTTCTATAAATATGTCTAATGGTTTGGTGTCATCTGAAAGTTAACACGACGGAAGTGTAGACATAACAACGGTGCAGGCTATGATGTAAAGTATAGATGGATGGCCAGACAATGTTACCTAGCAACTGTGCAGGTTGTGATGTAAAGTATGGATGGATGGCCAGATAATGTTACTTAGCAACCCTGCAGGTTGTGATGTAAAGTATGGGTGAATGGCCAGATAATGTTGCAGGTTGTGATGTAAAGTATGGATGAATGGCCAGACAATGTTACCTAGCAACTGTGCAGGCTGTGATGTAAGAACCATGCCGAGAGACATATTTATCATCAATCAATCACTACTGATCTGCATTTAGGGCAGTCGCCTAGGTGGCAGATTCACTATCTGTTGTTTTCCTAGCCTTTTCTTAAATGATCACACAGAAATTGGAAATTCATTGAACATCACCCTTGGTAAGTTATTCCAATCCCTAACTCACCTTCGTATAAATGAATATTCGCCCCAATTTGCCCTCTTGAATTTCAAATTTATCTTCATATTGTGATCTTTCCTACTTTTAAAGACACCACTCAAACGTATTCGTCCACTAATGTCATTCCACGCCATCTCTCCACTGAGAGCTCGGAACATACCACTTAGTAAAGCAGCTCATCTCCTTTCTCCCAAGTCTTCCCAGCCCAAACTTGCAACATTTTTGTAACGCTGCTCTTTTGTCGGAAATCACCCAGAAGAAATCGATCTGCTTTTCTTTGGATTTTTTCTAGTTCTTTAATGAAATAATCCTGGTGAGGGTCCCATACACTGGGACCATACTCCAGTGGGGTCTTACCTGAGACTTATATGCCCTCTCCTTTACATCGTTACTACAACCCCTAAATATCCTCATAACCATGTATACCCTTTATTTACAATCCCATTTATGTGATTACCCCAATGAAGATCTTTCCTTATACTGTATTAACGCCTAGGTACTTACAATGATCCCCAAAAGGAACTTTCACCCCATCAACGCAGTAATTAAAACTGAGAGAACTTTTCCTATTTGTGAAACTCATTTTTTTTTTGCTAGTTGTTTTACGTCGCACCGACAGGTCTTACGGCGACGATGGGACAGGAAAGGGCTAGGAGTGGGAAGGAAGCGGCCGTGGCCTTAATTAAGGTACAGCCCCAGCATTTTCCTGGTGTGAAAATGGGAAACCACGGAAAACAATTTTCAGGGCTGCCGACAGTGGGGTTCGAACCTACTATCTCCCGAATTCTGGATACTGGCCGCACTTAAGCGACTGCAGCTATCGAGCTCGTGTGAAACACATAACTTGACTTTTAACACCGTCTATCTCACAACATTATCGAGGTCATTTTGCAGCCGCTCACAATCTTGCAACTTATTTATTACTCTATACAGAATAACATCATCTGCAAAAGGACTTGTCTCTGATTCCACTTCTTTACTCATATCATTGATATATATAAGAAGACATAAAGGTCCAACAATACTGCCTTGAGGAATTCCCCTCTTAATTATTACAGGGTCAGATAAAGCTTCGCCTACTCTAATTCTCTGAGTTCTAATTTTTAGAAATATAGCCACCGATTCAGTCACTCTTTTGTCAAGTCCAATTGTACTGATCTTTGCCATTAGTCTCCCATGATCTACCCTATCAATTGCCTTAGATAGGTCAATCGCAGTACAGTCCATTTGACCTCCTGAATCCAGGATATCTGCTGTATCTTGCTGGAATCCTCCAAGTTGAGCTTCAATGGAATAAAGTTTCCTAAACCCAAACTGCCTTCTGTCAAACAAGTTATTAATTTCGCAAATATGTCTAATATAACCAGAAAGAATGCCTTCCCAAAGCTTACATGCACTGCATGTCAAACTGACTGGCCTGTAATTTTCAGCTTTATGTCTACCCTAATGACTACAACATAATTCTAGTAAGAGAGTTAATGCAGATACCACAGGTACTATACTCACAAATATTTCACACTACAGTTATTTTTTAATTTTTTTTGCAAGCTGCTTTACGTCTTATGGCGACGATGGGATAGGGAAGGGATAGGAGTGGGATGGAAGCGTCCTTGGCCTTAATTAAGGTACAGCCCCAGCATTTGGCTGGTGTGAAAATGGGAAACCACGGAAAACCATCTTCAGGGCTACCGACAGTGGTGCTGGAACCCACTATCTCCCGAATACTGGACACTGGCCGCAGTTAAGCGACTGCAGCTATCGAAATCGGTACAACAGGTTATTACTAAGCACAAATAGAAATGGAAATTCCAATTATGCCTAAAGTTTGAAATTCACATTGAGACTTTCCTAACTCTCTTACTAACTTTTGAAACATATAAAACTGCATTTAACTTGAAAAATCTGAATATCTGCATTTAAAATGGAAAATCTAAAAATTAACATTCATTAAATAAAATACACACTCGTTGGACCTTGTACTCACACTTACTTGTTACCTGCTTACTTACACATACGTTATTTGAAGGGCGCCAGCTGCCACTCAGTGCAGCAATAATAGAATGAGACTCTTGACTATCTCTAGGGTGTGGGGTAATAAGCTTACTTTTGACAACATACCATATAAGTTCTGGGAAAAGGAGATTGGCGTTCCGTTTCCCCATTAATTTTGAGGTTTAGAGATATTACTGTCAATGAAATGAAACTATGAATTCGTTTGATAGAACAATATATATAATTAAATAATATATCAAAAATAGTGAGTCTGGTTGCGATAAAACAGATGAGAATATGAAATTATGACATTACAACTGAAAGAAACTAGGCATGAATTTAAATTCTTCTTGATCAGACATTTAACAATTTATACGAAATATTTCCCTCACTGATTCACTTGACTGTACCTTCAACACTTTTAGTGTAATTACGACGTATTCCTTAGAACTGGTGTTTACTGTAGATGTGTCACGCCTAACTTGGTGATACATCCTTGTGACTGCTTCTTCTCCATATCATCTGACTTCTTTGTAAGTCAATATGGTATGACCTCTTGGCAGGTCCAGGGTTGCCCTCTCTGACTCCATGGTAAGCCTTGCGTCCGTGTCTTCAACTAAGCGACCAACTAACTTTTGGCCTCACTCTCTCAATGACCAATAATTAATGGCTCACTGAGTCTTCTCCATCTCTCGTTCACACTTGTTGACTGACCGACTGAGGCCTCTTGATCTAGTAGACTTCTTCACTGTACTGCATCCGTATAACTAATGACTGACGCTACAATATGCACCCACCTTTTATAGACGTTGGTTGACACAGCTACGTAATCTCCAGAAATAACAATGACATACTCCCACCTACGCGACAGATATTACACACAGTGGTGAAATAGCCCGGGGCGGCTGACTCTCTGAGCGCATATCTAAATAAATACAATGCCGTAGCCATGAAGTGGCGATGACTTGGCAGAATCGCCAACAATATTGCACAATGCACCAACGTCACATCCAATCTCTGATATATACAACAATTCTCACTGTACAGGTATTGAGTGTTATTCTACACATACGTATATATGCATACATCTAAGTACAATCTTGCAAGCAACAGGCATTGCAAAATTGAATTAAATAAGACTGATAATTACAATAATAGTAACAATATCACAGATAAAATAATAATATTACTGACATAATAATAATAATAATAATAATAATAATAATAATAAAATACAGATAAAATCATACAATAATAAAAATACAGATATCATCTTGTAACGAGATTTGAACCGTTACAGCAAGAACTACTCAAGGATTACCAACAAAGTTAAATGCATAGACAGAAGATTATTATTAGTACTACTTTATCCTACTATGCTCTAATAGAAATCATACCTTGCGTTTGGTTAAATGCTTAAGTATCGAAAGGATTGCCGTACACAAAGAAAAACACGAATATAACAAGCAAGATATTATCTAATATACCGTATCTTCACTACAATTATCAATTGAAATGTGGTTATGTGATTATTACAGCTGCTGGATTACTATTATTTTCCCTACTCCTCGGGACGGAGAATAGAAGTGTCCTTCATTGTTGAAAAATACGAGGTTGTCTAGAATAATTTCTCAAAAATATTTCTGTCAGAACTACTCCTACTACTCCACGGACTCGAACTGCAATTATTGGGATATATGAACTTTATTTTTATTAGCTAACCGCTCATTAATACTGAAAGATCGAGGGTGTGAAATATAAATTACGGATACTTCAACTACTTACTCAGAACTACAAATGATCGCAATACAAGATCAGCTGATTTTTATTTGTATTTGCATGAGTACGCTATACACCCTTTGTTCACGACTGTAGCCAACAATGCAATATTTGCATGACTACGCTACACCCTTTGTTCACGACTGTAGCCAACAATGCAATATTTGAATATGAAGAGCGATAATAGTCTGTAACAATACAACGTGGACAGTCTTCTGACGACGCAGAGTACAGTTCTCGGCGAAACGTAAAGTATTTCACCTTATTTTCTTGACACGGCACAAGCCCAAAAGCCTATAGAGTATCATGTCTATAAGTACGGGTCGTGAAAACATCAATGGCAACACAACGACTGTTAACTATTTCGCCAGTGATGTAGTGTATATTCTGTTGAAATCCTTTCTTTAAGGGAAGTTAGGACTGAATTTATAAAAAATAGTAATTATTGATAGAATTGAATGAAATTTTGTTCGTGGTCTCCTGATGGTAAAAGAAGGCCATATACCAATTTTAAGGAAAATAGCAACAGAACTTTCTGAGAAATTAACACTTACAATTTAAAATCTTTAAAAATCGATAAGCATAAAAAATGCCCCAGCTGAACAGTTACTTCAAATATCACATTGAAAACTGGTGTACAGGCATTTCAATGCATGGAAAGAATTTTAACAGAGAGAAAGTCTGCATATGTAGTCCATGAATGTGAGGAAAAAAATGTGTTTTATGTGTTTATGGTTTTCTCAAATTATGCTAAAAAAATACCGCTTTGAAGGCTACTATCTTTTAAAGTATCAACATTATAAAAAATTTCCTTCTGTTAATATGAAGACAATAGAGGTGTTAACAACCCATGAAATTCTCATGGAATTTGAAACCAAATTGGTTCTTCTGGAACACTTTAAATACCTGAAAAACACATTTTTGTAAGTAAAGGCTAGTGGATGGGGACTCAACCGGGCATTTAAATGTCACGCTAGTACTTTAAAAATGGCGGAATCCGAAAAATACCACCGCCAAATGATCCGCAGGAGTCCGGCGTACAATAATATGCACAAACTGAAAAATCGATAATTTTTACTTTTTTGACCAAAACCTCCGTCCCAGCTTCCCTTAAACAAAATTTACAACTGCTACTTGAAATACCTTGTCAATTGCCTGCACTTATACAACCACTGCCGAAGTTATGTATCTTTTTTAATATCTCGTCCTTGTAAGTATTTTATCAAGAAACCTACTGATATTTTAATAATAATATATTTCTTCTTTCACGCAGTCCTAAATTACAGCTTGTAATCTAACCTACGCCTACGGAACTACTCAGTATAATAATTGTAAATAAATACCACTAATCTCAGTTACTACAAACAAACAGTAAACACCAATATTTGTGGAACTAAATGTCACACTCAAAATTTGCCCAATTTCTACAACTATTAACTACAGAGCTCTTGTAACAGCCAACCACTCGCCAGCGCATCCAACTTACCGTCAGCCAGAAGGACAAATCTGTAGAGCTTTAGAAGAAATAAAGGTGTACTTTGATTTGCGAAAAAGGAACAGTGTTTTTTTAAATGTTATTTATTTATATGGCCTTCTTCTTAGGCCATTTGGACATCATCAATGTACAATTATTAAAATGTTACAGCAAAAAGAGACAAAACAATTGGCTGACAACGTAAAGTACATAGAGAATGCTAAAAGGGACGAAGATCAGAGCGGAAAATACCCACTGGTTTTCCGTGGTTTCCCATTTTCACATCAGGCACATACTGTGTTGTACCTTAATTAAGGCTATAGTTGCTTCCTTCTTACTCTTAATCCTTTCCTTTCCCATCGTCATCATATGAACTAACTGTGAATGTGCGACGTAAACCAAGTTCTAAAAATGTATTATTATTTTGTATTAATAATACTTTTTCATTATTAATACAACTTCCCCCATGCGGAGGCTGCCACAAGGACAAAGTATGTCGACTACACAGTATTTTGCCTTCTAAGTTACTGTTAAGTTTGCTAGTGTGCCAGGTATTATTATTATTATTATTATTATTATTATTATTATTATTATTATTATTATTATTATTATTATTATCATTATTATTATCATTATTTACTGACATTTTTATTTCCATTCACTCCATTACCAGTTAAAGGTGATGCGGCTAATTTCCGTAAATAATTATTTTGTTTCGTATTTTGGGTCATTTTCTCGGTCATTTTTTGAGGATTTTTAGATGTATGTAGAATGTTGGTAGATTTCATGTTGTAAATATGTCCCGTTCTGTTTGTAATAGGAGTTCGCAAACTTAGCTCAAACCTCTTTCGTTTGTCGGGGGATTGGTTATGCTGTAGAAATTTCGACCGCTTTGTTAATGTCCTGTTACACTTTGTCAACAACTTCATTCTTATTACTAATCGTGAGTAAAATGGGAGAAGTTAAAGCCGTGTCTAAAGATGTACACTGCCCTCAGGCAATGCTTGAGCCCTCTGCACCGTAGCGGGTGCGAGTGACGTTACGCGTCCTTGACGGTGGCCATGAAATTGCCCAGGCTGCCGCACAGCTGGAAGGGGGCCGGCTCGGCTGTTTTGATTAGCTTCAGTTTAGAGTTGAGAGTCGCATGAGAAGCCAGTAAGACTCCAACCGTGGCCGAACGCACAATGATCGTGAGACTGCAGTTACTCTTGTTATGCGTATTATTGATCGCGCACAGTATATCTTCACGTCACGTGCGTAGACGTAGAACGAGGCGCGATTTAGTCGACGAAGGGGGCTTGTACGGGAAAGAGACTAAAGTTTACCTGCTCAACAGCACGAACTTTGACAGTGTTTACGGGACGAAAAACGCATGGCTCGTCGAATTCTACGCCAATTGGTGCGGTCACTGCCAGCGGTTTGCGCCGGTATACATCGCTCTGGCGGAGGATGTCGTGGGTAATGTACAAACATTCATTATATACCTGTTGTGTACCTGTCCTTCTTTTCTAAATGCCAGCCGTTACGCTGTTGTTGATCAATTTAATGGGCTTAGGATATTAAATCACATTTAGATTTCTTCCAGCCCCCTGTGGGTGGGGGACGCACACGAAGAATACACCCAAGGTATCCCTTGCCTGTCGTAAGAGGCGGCTAAAACGGACGACCAATAGACGATTGAGGCCGGCCCCGTGGTGTAAGGGTAGCATGCCTTCCTCTTACCCGGAGGACCCGGGTGCGATTCCCGGCCAGGTCAGGGATTTTTACCTGGACCTGAGGGCTGGTTCGAGGTCCACTCAGCCTACGTGATTAGAATTGAGGAGCTATCCAACGGTGAGATAGCGGCCCCGGTCTAGAAAGCCAAGAATAACGGCCGAGAGGATTCGTCGTGCTGACCACACGACACTTCGTTATCTGCAGGCCTTCGGGCTGAGCAGTGGTCGCTTGGCAGGCCAAGACCCTTCAAGGGCTGTAGTGCCATGGGGTTGAATTAGAACCATGAGACTACTTGTAATTAGTAACACCACGTGGGGTAACAGAGAGTGAATCAGTATGGGTTTCCAGAACCCGTGATTAGGACCACTGTATGCGGAACACCACGGGTTTACATTGCCTAAAATTAGTACCACTATATGAGCGGCACCGTGGGTCTGCGTTGTCTGTGATTAGTACCCACTATTTGGGGAACACCACGGGATAGTACGAATCCTTTTGATTAGTACACCTATGTGAGGAACACCATGGGTCTGTGTTACCTGTGAGTAGTACCACAGTCTGCGTTACTCATGGTTAGTTCCGCTACATGAGAAATACCATGGTTCTTACTTTCCTAGCGATAAGTGCCATTATGAGCGGCTATTGAGCTGGATTTTGGACCCGTTTAGACAACAAGCAACATCGATTCAGGACTGTGCATTGGAAGCAGCCCCTTGGTCGGTATATACTAGGTTTTTTTTTTTTGCTAGGGATTTGACGTCGCACCGACACAGATAGGTCTTATGGCGACGATGGGATAGGAAAGACCTAGGAGTTGGAAGGAAGCGGCCGTGGCCTTAATTAAGGTACAGCCCCAGCATTTGCCTGGTGTGAAAATGGGAAACCACGGAAAACCATCTTCAGGGCTGCCGATAGTGGGATTCGAACCTACTATCTCCCGGATGCAAGCTCACAGCCGCGCGCCTCTACGCACACGGCCAACTCGCCCGCTTACTATAGTTTTAATACAGTTTCTGGGAAAGTGGGGCATTGCGGGTCGGATCTACAGATTGTTTTTGAGTTCATAATCATTGTTCATCGCCTCTTTTTTTAGAAATTCTAGTCATGGGATTAATTTTGGAATTATTTTTAACTTTCAATATTGCGTGTTAGATTCGCTGATTCATTTAAATTCATATTCATCCATTCATTCTTCATGGTCACGTTTTGAATTCTGGTCAATGGTTGGGTTTAAATTCTAATTACATTTCGTACCATTAGGGGCCGATGACCTAGATGTTAGGCTCCTTTAAACAACAAGCATCATCAGTTTTCTTCTCGCTGATCTGACCACCAAGTCGTTAAGTCGTGAGTGGTGGTGATTATTGTTTTAAGACATAGTGCATCTGGGCAATTTTCCTCTGTATAACTAATCAGAGAGAAAAAATGGAAGGGATCCGACACTTCAAAAAACGAAGGTATCGGCCAAAGAAAGATAAGGGCCATGAAGTGCGTGACAGTGAAATGCTCTACCGGGCGAGTTGGCCGTGCGGTTAGGGGCGCGTAACTGTGAGCTTTTATCCGGGAGAGAGTGGGTTCGAACCCCACTGTTGGCAGCCCTGAAGATGGTTTTCCGTGATTTCCTCTGCTCATACTAGGCAAATGCTGGGGCTGTACCTTAATTAAGGCCACGCCGCTTCCTTCCGCTTCCTTCCCCTCCTAGCCCTTTCCTATCCCATCATCGCCATAATACGTTTTTGTGTCGGTGCGACGTAAAGCAACTTGGAAAAATAAACTGAAATGCCCGTGCATATTTTCATAAAAACATCAAAAATAACTCTTCAATGTTTATTAAAAATTTGCTTTACGTCGCACCGACACAGACAGGTCTTAATGCGACGATGGTAGGAAAGGACTAGGAAGGGGAAGGAACTCGCCGTGGCCTTAATTAAAGTACAGCCCCAGGATGTGCCTGGTGTGAAATTGGGAAATCACAGAAAGCAATCCTCAGGGCTGCCGACAGTGGGGTTCGAACACACTATCTCCCGAATGCAAGCTCACAGCGCCCTTAACCACACGGCCAACTCGCCCTGTGACCAATGTTTATCATTGTTGTTATAACAAAAGGATTCAAACAAAGATTTATAATTTACGTTTTTCTGGGGAGGGGATAGTTTACTTACAGGAGCATTATATACCCTTCCCCCCAAACGGGTACTCCCTGAAATAAACACTAGCCGTTAAGCCCTTCTTCTCTGCCAGTTGGTCAAACGGTTGAGGCTGGTCTTCTGACCCAAACTTGGCAGGTGGCATTTGAAGGTGCTTCGCGTCGGTAGATTTACTGGCACGTGAATGAACTCCTGCAAGACTAAATTCCGGCACTTTGGCGTCTCCGAAAACCGTAAAAGTAGGTAGTGGGACGTAAAGCCAATAACGTATGAACCCTGTTGGATCACGCAGTACGTTTATGTTTAACCTCTCTTGTCTTCCATATGGGTTTCATTGTTTGTCAGTGGGCTTTGGTTTCTGGTCTCCTTGGAACTTCATTCTCTGGCTGTACCACCCGTCTGTTTAATATTTTACAGATTTCTGTCCAATATTCCTGATATATACTGTACATCTGGGCTTTCTCCAGGTCCTTGTTGACTTCTTAGATCCATGGTGAAAAATGAAAACCTACAACCTGTTTTCCAGTCATTGATCGGGTCAGGGATGTAATGAATGAAGCAGATATAGGCTATTAGTACGATGGGGTCGCCACTCTCAAAGTGATCTATTAATGACTGATAGATGCTATGAAATGAGAATGGAGAGTGTTGCTGGAATGAAAGATGACAGGGAAAACCGGAGTAGTCGGAGAAAAACCTGTCCCGGCTCCGCTTTGTCCAGCACAAATCTCACATGGATTGACCGGGATTTGAACCACGGTATCCAGCGGTGAGAGGCCGACGCGCTGCCGTCTGAGCCACGGAGTCTACCCAGATCAATGGTAATCTCTACAATTTTCTGCTGTGTGATATGATCTTGCTATTTGCTTTACGTCGCACCGACACAGTGAAGTCTTATGGCGACGATGGGATAGGAACGGCCTAGGAATTGGAAGGAAGCGGCCGTGGCCTTAATTAAGGTGCAGCTCCAGCATTTGCCTGGTGTGAAAATGGAAAACCACGGAATCTTCAGGGCTGCCGACAGTGGGGCTCGAACCCACTATCACCCGATTGCTGGATACTGGCCGTACTTAAGCGACTGCAGCTATCGAGCTCGGTCATGATCTTGTGTGTAAAGCCTGGTTGTTGGGAGTCCATAAACATTCAGTCTTCGTTTTTTAATATCTGCTGCCGGACAGGACAGTTCATTTGTTGCTCTACGGGACTTCAGTCTGTATCCATCTTCAGTTTACTACTGCCTGATTTCATCTTAACTTTCTCTGAAATTTACCATCAAATATTCTTCTTCTTTTTTATCTGGTTACCCTCCAGGTTCGGTTTTTCCCTCGGACTCAGCGAGGGATCTCACCTCTACCGCCTCAAGGGCAGTGTCCTGGAACTTCAGACTCTGCGTCGGGGGATACAACTGGGGAGGATGACCATTACCTCGCCCAGGCGGCCTCACCTGCTATGCTGAACAGGGGCCTTGCTGGGGATGGGAAGTTTGGAAGGGATAGGCAAGGAAGAGGGAAGGAAGCGGCCGTGGCCTTAAGTTAGGTACCATCCCGGCATTTGCCTGGTTTGAAAATGGGAAACCACGGAAAACCATCTTCAGGGCTGCCGACAGTGGGATTTGAACCTACTATCTCCCGGATGCAAGCTCATAGCCGCACGCCTCTATGCGCACGGCCAACTCGCCCGGTATTATTATTATTATTATTATTATTATTATTATTATTATTATTATTATTTTCTTCTTCTTCTGCAACTCGGTGTTGATGTTGTTGGGCTTTAGCTGGTGAGGTCCATCATACAGCTGGCGGGGAAGTTTTTCTATTGCTCCCTTCACTATTGGAACAATTACAACACTGTTCTGATACCTGTTATTTTATTTGGCAGAGTTGGGTACTTGTGGACATTTTCCGTAATTTTTTTCACAATGTTATAAAGGAGCTGGGATTGCATGTCGATCAGGCATGTGATATTTGACGCATTGTCTCTGAGTACAATATCAGGTTATTTCCGTCACTCTGTAGTACACTTTCACTCCTGTTATTGTCTTAAATGGGTTGCGGATATCTGTAGTGGGCTGTACGTTCGTTGATAACGTACCCGCTTTGAATGACTTTGACAATGTTCTCGCGTCTTCGTGTGGTATGGTAGAGCAGCCACTTCCACATTCTATACAAGGCTTTGGGCAGATCTTAGTCTAATGGTACGTTTTTTTTTACTTCTTTGAGATTATTATTTGGTCTTGTCTGTCCATTATGAATCCTTCTGTTTTAAATGGAAAAATCGAGAAAATGTAAGTGCAAAGGTTTTTTGTAGCACTATACCCAACTTATTTTTCGATACTTTTTGATGATTTCATTTTAGACATTGCGCAGTTAAAGATGCACAGCCGATTCTGAATACTCGTGCAATGCAAAGGAGGGACTGGTTTCTGGCAGGGGAGATGTGCCCTTGCTATTTTGGTCAGAACAGGAATTTTAGGATTGAATTACAAGGGGTGGGCTCCGGTACTGTGTTGCTCATTGGTGGACTTCCCAATGGGGAGAGAAGGGTTGTTGTACATCTTGGAATGTAAGCCCTATAGGTTGCTAAGGAAAAATAGTAGAAAGATGCGAAAATATAAAGCGAGGAGGGAAAAATTGTGTCAAATTTCCCTATGGAAAAATCAAATGGTCATGAATATGTCTCTCGGTCATGGCCATCCACCAACGGCTGCTTTTTTCAGTTGACCAACAACGATAAGACATAGCCTGCATCTTTACATCACAGCCTACACGGTTGCTAGGTAACAATACTTTACATCACAGCCTGCACAGTTGCTAGGTAATAATACTTTACATCACAGCCTGCACGGTTACTAGGTAACAATACTTTACATCACAGCCTGCACGATTACTAGGTAACAATACTTTACATTACAACCTGCACGGTTGCTAGGTAACAATATCTTACATCACAGCCTGCACGGTTACTAGGTAACAATACTTTACATTACAACCTGCACGGTTGCTAGGTAACAATACCTTACATCACAGCCTGCACGGTTACTAGGTAACAATACTTTACTTTACAACCTGCACGGTTGCTAGGTAACAATACTTTACATTACAGCCTGCACGGTTACTAGGTAACAATACTTTACTTTACAACCTGCACGGTTCCTAGGTAACAATACTTTACATCACAGCCTGCACGGTTACTAGGTAACAATACTTTACATTACAGCCTGCACGGTTGCTAGGCAACAATACCTTACATCACAGCCTGCACGGTTACTAGGTAACAATACTTTACATTACAACCTGCACGGTTGCTAGGTAACAATACTTTACATTGCAGCCTGCACGGTTGCTAGGCAACAATACTTTACATTACAGCCTGCACGGTTGCTAGGTAACAATACTTTACATTACAGCCTGCACGGTTGCTAGGTAACAATACTTTACATTACAACCTGCACGGTTGCTAGGTAACAATACCTTACATCACAGCCTGCACGGTTACTAGGTAACAATACTTTACATTACAACCTGCACGGTTGCTAGGTAACAATACCTTACATCACAGTCTGCACGGTTACTAGGTAACAATACTTTACATTACAACCTGCACGGTTGCTAGGTAACAATACCTTACATCACAGCCTGCACGGTTACTAGGTAACAATACTTTACATTACAACCTGCACGGTTGCTAGGTAACAGTACTTTACATCACTTTTATCACACATTCTGTTGCATGCAATATTACGTTACAGAAACTATCGGATAACCCCCACCTCTAAGGCATATGTATGTCAAAACAGAGTGTAGGCACTATAAAACACCATCATTTAGACGTAATTATCCATGACAAATCTAAATAAGTTACCTTAGCTCAAGCGTGCATACATTCCTCTCAGGCAGGAGAAAGAAAAGCGAGGTCACTTCATCCGTTACACAGAAAAAGCATAGAATCATGGATATGTTTTGTGCTTACGAGACGAGAGAGGGAGTACAGATGCTTTGATTGTTCCCCTCGCAGTAACGACATGCAGGGACTACAGAAAACGCATTGTTTGACTCCGCTCACAGGAGTTCTGATAGATCGAATGAAAAATGGGTGTATTCATAACAGAGTGGTAAGGCTCATGAATTACGAGAAAAAAGAAAGAATAATGAATAATAATAATAATAATAATAATAATAATAATAATAATAATAATAATAATAATAATAATAATAATAATCATAATAAATTATTCTCATCTATCCTCGAAGTGGTTTACCGTGCTTTCCCACTTCTCTTCCAAGCAAATGGCCAGGTTGGTAGCTAACTTAAGGCCACGACAGTTTCCTTCCCTTTTCCTTGTCTTATCCCTTCTAATCTTTCCATCCCCCACAAGGCCCCTGTAGAGCATATTATGAGGTGAGGCCGCCTGGGCGAGGTAATGGTCCTCCTTCCCAGTTTTATCCCCTACAGTCTCACGCTCCTGGACACTGCCCTTGAGGCGGTAGAGGTGGGATCCCTCGCTGAGTCCGAGGGAGAAACCAACCCTGGAAGGTAAACAGGTTAAGACAGGAGGAAAGAAAGAAAGAAAGAAAGAAAGAAAGAAAGAATGAATGAATGAATTTATTTGAGGATAGCTATGGATCACCGCCTTTCCACTGCTTCCTTCCTTACCGAGCTCGATAGCTGCAGTCGCTTAAGTGCGGCCAGTATCCAGTATTCGGGAGATAGTAGGTTCGAACCCTACTGTCGGCAGCCCTGAAAATGGTTTTCCATAGTTTCCCATTTTCACACCAGGCAAATGCTGGGGCTGCATCTTAATTAACGCTACGGTCGCTTCCTTCCCACTCCTAGCCCTTCCCTGTCCCATCGTCGCCATAAGACCTATCTGTGTCGGTGCGATGTCAAGCATCTAGCAAAAAAAAAAAAAAATAGCTTCCTTCCTTCAGTTTTACACTTTCTCCAATATCCCCACATGCGTTTTCGGTGGACATCTTACTCTCTCTCTCTCTCTCTCTCTCTCTCTCTCTCTCTCTCTCTCTCTCTCTCTCTTTTTTTTTGGGGGGGGGTCTACGTCTTGCCTATTTTCAGCTTAGTCTTCTCCTTTATTTACAATTTATTTTACGGTGCCACCGACAAAGATAGGTCTTATGCTGACGATAGAATAGGCAAAGGTTAGGAGTGGGAAGGAGGCGACCGTGACCGTATTCAAGTACAGTCCCGAGCGGCATTTGCCTGGTGTGAAAATAGGGAAACCACGGACAACCATCTTTAGGGCTGCCGACAACGGGGTTTGAACCAACTATCTCCC
This sequence comes from Anabrus simplex, assembly GCF_040414725.1. Classification (NCBI taxonomy): domain Eukaryota; kingdom Metazoa; phylum Arthropoda; class Insecta; order Orthoptera; family Tettigoniidae; genus Anabrus; species Anabrus simplex. The sequence continues at coordinate 81,765,591 of NC_090277.1, read as the reverse complement.
GAAGGCAAGCTGACAGCACGCGATCCTAACCGCACGGCCAACTCACTCTGTATAGACTTCTCCTGAACAGGAGTACTCTAACTTTCTTCCTCAGACTACGTTCCTGGTTGTCTTCATTCGTGATATCCACTTCTACAAAATACTTCTCCACCACGGTGAACCAAACCTCGTTTGTTTTCTTGTTTACAGAGTAGAAAATATTCATAACTTACAAGTAACAGACATGACAGTAGCGAAAATGATCGCTGGTACAAAGAGGTGGCAACAATGGCAGGAGGGTACTCGGAATGAGGAGATAAAGGACAAGTTAGGAATGAACTCATTGGCTTTGATGGTGGGATCATGTGAGGCGAATGGAGGAGGGGAGATCATGGAGGGTAAGAGAAGTCGATGGAGACTAAGTTTCTAACAATATAAATATAAGAAGAGGTTTAGTCCGGCTCCGTGGCTAAATGATTAGTGTGTTGGCCTTTGGTCAGAGGGGTCCCGGGTTCGATTCCCGGTAGGCCGGGAATTTTAAGCATCATTGGTTAATTTCGCCGGCTCGAGGGCTGTTTGTATGTGTCGTCTTCATCATCATTTCATCCTCATCACGACGCGCAGGTCGCCTACAGGTGTCAAATCAAAAAGACCTGCACCTGGCAAGCCGAACATGTCCTCGGACACTCCCGGCACTAAAAGCCATACGCCATTTCATTTATCAGATCATAGACTGTTTTAATGCAACTCTCCATGTTATCCTAATATTTTAATTTCTACTTAACTACTACATCCTACATCTACTCTAATTTGCCTGCCATATTCACACTCTGATCTACCCCTAACGTTCTTACCACCTACACTTCCCTCAAAAACCAATTGAACAAGTCCTGGGTGTCTTAAGATGTGTCCTGCCATTCTGGTCACATATAGCCAAATCGTTCTCTTGTCGCCAATACGATTCAGTATCTCTTCATTCGTGATTCGATCAACCCATCTCTTTTCAGCATTATTCCGCAATACCACATTTCAAAGGCTTCTTTTCTCTATCTTTCTGAGCTAGTCATCGTCTATGTTTCACTTCCCTACAACAGGGAAGTCTTCAAAAACATTTTTCTAATTCTTTCCGTAAAAATGGCGTTCCTTGCTTTTTCTAGTCTGCATTTTATCGTGTCCTCCTTACTTCTGCCATCATTTGTTATTTTACTACCCATAAACAACTCCACTACTTCTGTTTTGGACTTATTTATTTCCATCTTGTACTCCTTACCCAACACCGTGTTCATACCATTCAGCAATTTCTCCAGATCTTCTGCAGTATCAGATAAAATAACAATATCATCAGCAAATCTCCGAATTTCCAAATTCCTCTTTGATTTCCTGTATCATCTGTTCTATATAAACATTGAAAAGGAGAGGGGACAAACGGCAGCCTTGCCTCACTCCTTTCTGGATTGCTGTTTCTTTTTCTTAGCCTTTAATTCTTATAACTGCACACATATAGATATAAACAAGGCCGGAGAACTAGTTACAAATAGAGGATTGTGATGGCGTTTCGTAAATTGACAGAGGCTTCAAGACTGAACGCTGATATGCACAACAGTCTATAATGAAGATGCATGTATAGTACGCGATCCCTGATCCCTGAGCTCCACAGTGCTAAATGCGAACTTGGGATACTCATAGTTAATTGCAGCTGCTTACTGGATACTGGTTTAATCAAAATATTATGCGAATCCTCTTCTGTGAGCTATGTCTTCTCTAGTGTATATTCCAGAATATCCACAGTTCCTAGAAACGGCTGTCCTTCTTCGCTACCTTTTGACCTAGACGTGTCCAGTTTGGTCAAATGCCGACAAGGGCAGAATTTATGGCAGAGGAAAGGTTTGCCTTTGAGAGGTTGTCTTTTGTTTGGAGATCAGTGGGGAGGTTGGCTCGCCGCGTCTTCTGGAACTCCAAGTTTATGCAGAATGCTATGTACTGTGCCGTGGCATTGTATCGAAGTGAAACATGGACGATGACTAGCTCAGAAAGAAAGGGAATAGAAGCTTTTGAAATGTGGTATTGCGGAATAATGCTGAAAAGAGATGGGTTGATCGAATCACGAATGAAGAGATACTGAATCGTATTGGCGAGAAGAGATCGATTTGGCTAAATTTGACGAGAAGAAGAGATAAAATGATAGGACACATCTTCAGACATCCAGGACTTGTTCAGTTGGTTTTCGAGAGAGATAGACTAAAGTATGAATATGACAGATTAGAGAAGATGTAGGATGCAGTAGGTACGTAGAATTGAAAACATTTGCACAGGATAGGGTGGCATGGACTGATGACTCGAACAACATGTACTGTGCAGGAGCCGGCGGCGTGGTGTAGGGGTAGCGAACTTGCCTCCTATCAGAGGCTCCGGGTTCGACTCCCGGCCAGATCAGGGAATTTTTTACTCGGATCTGAGTTCTGGTTCCAGGTCTACTCAGCCTACGCGATTACAATAATTGAGATCTATCTGACGGTGAGATGGAGGCCCCACTTTAGAACGCCAAGTATAACGGCCGAGGGGATTCGCCATGCTGACTATACGACACAAAGGCCGGTGGTGGTGATTATTGTTTTAAGAGGAAGTACAACTAAGCAAACCATCCTATATATAACACTAATCAGAGAGAAAAAATGGAAGGGATGCGACACTTCGAAGAATGAAGATATCAGCCAAACAAAGATGAGGGCCATGAAGGGTGTGAAAGTGAAAGCCTCCCTAAATCTCGAGTGCTCTAACACCGTCGGGGTCGGAATAGAACAAGAGTTGACCAAGGTAGGTCGGATAGGATAGATCGGCACAAGTAAGTGGAGGCAGTGCCAAGTTAAGAGCCCTAGGACCCCCTTTAGTTACCTCTTACGACAGTCAAGGGATACCGTGGGTGTTATTTTATTTTATTTTTTTTTGCTAGTGGATTTACGTCGCTCCGACACAGACAGATCGTATGGCGCCGATAGGAGTGGGAAAGATTAATTATAGTACAGCCCCAGCATTTGCCTGGTGTGAAAGTGGGAAACAGACAGTGTCTCCCGGCCAACTCGCCCGGTGGTGTAAGATTGTATACTGAATTGTATCTGCAATATAAAAGAACTAGACCCAAAAATCATTCGTTGGAAGTTCATATGTTTGGACATATCTTCGACTTTTTATAGCTGTTAAGCATTTTGAGGGAGTTCTTTTTTTTAATGTCCGAACCTTGAATGACAAACTACAACCTGTTTTCCAGTCAGTGACTCAGCGATGGAATGGACGAGGCCCCCATCTTGCGGCGAGGATAGAAATTGTGCCGGCTGCCGAAGCCTGTCGCACTCCTCTGGGGCAATGATTAATGACTGACAGATGAAATGAAATTATTGTGGAGAGTGTTGCTGGAATGAAAGATGACAGGGAAAACTGGAGAAAACGTGCCCCCCCACCCCCCCACTCCGCTTTGTTCAGCACAAATCTCACATGAAGTGATCGGGATTTGAACCACGGAACCCAGCGGTGAGAGGCCGACGCGCTGCCGCCTGAGCCACGAAGGCTATATTCGAATCTTTGTAAACCTCTGGACAGAGATAAAATGGGACCATTAATGTCAAGTTTAATTAACAAGTTTCGTGGAATTCTAATCTTCAACCTGGTTTGTACATACATTGTCCTAGAATTAGACTGCAACACATTTTGTTCTGAGAACTAATTTGGTGACTCGGAGTAGAGCATGTAGGAAGAGATTCATTTGCTAATGGAGAGATAAGATGGGAATTTCCACTCTTACTAACGAGGTCTTGTTCACCTCCTAGAACTCAGATCGAAGTGTCGCATAGAGACGAATATGTTTCCGTGCGTTAGGGCCAGTCATTATTTTGCCCCTTTTGTGTGTCTATTTTAGCATCCCTATCCTACTTGATAGTTTAATGACTTTTTGGCTTGTTTAAGTTGTGGATATTTTTTGCTGTTACTCGTGTATTAAAATTAATCAGTGAAAAGAAGAATATACAGAGTGAAGCGTAATTCGCGCACTCGGGCGTCGCAGCGCGACTCCTCACATGCCAGCTATTAAAAAAATGTCTCTTACAAAATTTCGTCTTGCGAGTATATCCGGAGTCCGCCTCTGTGGTGTAGTGGTTAGCGTGATTAGCTGCCACCCCCGGAGGTCCGGGTTCGATTCCCGGTTCTGCCACGAAATTTGAAAAGTGGTATGAGGGCTGGAACGGGGTCCACTCAGCCTCGGGAGGCCAACTGAGTAGAGGTGGGTTCGATTCCCACCTCAGCCATCCTGGAAGTGGTTTTCCGTGGTTTCCCACTTCTCCTCCAGGCGAATGCCGGGATGGTACCTAACATAAGGCCACGGCCGCTTCCTTCCCTCTTCCTTGCATATCCCTTCCAATCTTCCCATCCCTCCACAAGGCCCCTGTTCAGCATAGCAGGTGAGGCCGCCTGGGCGAGGTACTGGTCATTCTCCCCAGTTGTATCCCTCGACCCGATGTCTGAAGCTCCAGGACACTGCCCTTGAGGCGGTAGAGGTGGGATCCCTCGCTAAGTCTGAGGGAAAAGCCAACCCTGGACGATAAACAGATTAAGAAAGAAAGAAAGAATAATAATAATAATAATAATAATAATAATAATAATAATAATAATAATAATAATAATAATAATAATACATTGAGATACGTACTAAACAGCATGCGGTTACCAGACGGAACGCGCAATGTTGAAAGGCAGAATTATTGGGACCGTGGTGATAACACATACAAATTGTAACCGAGTTTGGACATTATTCGCAGAGCACGTTGCTAGGCCTACTGGTAACGTAAGGCCCTAACGAAATGTAATGGACCTGAACGAGGCAAGAATAATAGTTGGTACTAATCTATGGGACCATTGGAGGAGGGTACAAAGAAAACAGGTTTCAAATCTAGTAGATGAAGTGGTGCGAATAAATTCACGCCCACGACGTGGAAAGGGCGCCTTTCAAAGCTGACCAATGAAAACGATTGTTCATCCATTTCTAGGATCGTAGTATGTAACTGCAAATGGTTTCTAGAGGACCTACTGCAATCGCTGTTGACGATTATGATGCCAGATACCATACCACCTGGACTACATTTACGAAATAAAAAACATAAGCCTCAACCCAGGATCGACCACTCGACCTCCTGCATGCTAACCCAAACCTCCATCTATTGCACCAACTGTACAGTACGACTAACTTCCGCTGACAGAGGTAGTTACCCTACATGTGGTTACAGTGTTGCCAGATTGCTAATCTTCAACATCGTTTTTCTGCCGGATATACTCGCAAGATGAAATTTTGTAAGATACATTTTTTTTTATTGCTGGCATGTGAGGAGTCGCGCTGCGACGCCCGAGTGCGCGAATTACGCTTTACCCTGTATAATTCCAACGTACTGTATTAATCATCATCATCATCTCATCATCATCTCATCATCATCAGTCGTATTATTCGTTACTGAGTGTCGTGACGTCCTGACCCCATTGTTTTGTCTCTATAGAGTTACATGCTTCACAGTGTGTCGCCATCCAACCATCTGTAGCCTGATCTAGCCACCTGCTCGCTGTCCTTCTATGATAGACTTCTCCAGGTTGTCCCCATTCCTGCTTAAGGAACTGGAGTATTCTGTCACTGACACGTATAGAGAGACATTTCGCTATCTTCAGCACTTAAATGATGGACTCACTTGTTCTCCTTTCGGTTCAAACTATACGTAGCATTCTACGCCAACACCACATCTCAAAGGCATTTTGGATATTGCCCTGTTCTGCCAGATATTTGTTAGTTTACTGATGGCTGCACGTCCCTAGACAATACGCCTCTTAATCTCTTTCTCGCAATTTCCTGTGTCACTTATACGTGACCCAAGGTATACAAGGTCCCTTTAATCGAGCTGTGAAGTGCACTTCAATTTTCAATTTCAATCACTACTGATCTGCTTTTAGGGCAGTCGCCCTGGCGGGAGATTCCCTATCTGTTGCTTTCCTAGCATTTTCTTAAATGATTGCAAAGAAATTGGATATTTATTGAACGTCTCCCTTAGTAAGTTATTCCAATCCCTAACTCCCCTTCCTATAAACGAATATTTTCCCCAATTTGTCCTCTTGAATTCCACCTTTTTTTTATCTTCATATTGTGATCCTACTTTTAAAGACACCACTCAGACTTATTCGTCTACTTATGTCCTCCCACGCCATCTCTCCACTGACAGCTCGGAATATACCACTTAGTCGAACAGCTCCTCTCCTTTCTCCCAAGTCTTCCCAGCCCTAACTTTGCAACATTTTTGTAACACTACTCTTTTGTCGGAAATCGCCCAGAACAAATCGAGCTGCTTTTCTTTGGATTTTTTTCCAGTTCTTGAATCAAGTAATCGTAGTGCGCGGTCCCATACTCTAGTTGGGGTCTTTCCAGAGACTTATACGCCCTCTCCTTTACATCATTACTACAACTCCTAAACACCCTCATAACCATGTACCGTACAGAGATCTGTACCCTTTATTTATAATCATATTTATGTGATTACTCCCTTGAAGATCTTAACACCTAGATACTTACAGTGATCCCAATAAGGAACTTTCGCCCCATCAACGCAGTAATTAAAACAGAGAGGACTTTTCCTATTTATGAAACCACAACCTGACTTTTAACCCCGGTTATCATCATACCATTGCCTGCTGTCCATCTCACAACGTTATCGAGGTCATTTTGCAGTTTGCTCACAATCTTGTAACTTATTTATTACTCTATACAGAATAACATCACCTGCAAAAAGCCTTATCTCTGATTTCACTTCCTTACTCATCTGTCTGTTAGATCATCAGCCCAGAGGCTGGTTGGATCCTCAAATAGCACCAGCAAATGTTATGTGGTTATAAGGAAACCGCAAAAACCAATGGCAGCACCAAAATGAGGCGTACTAGGCAAGACGAGGAGTGAGGTAGTTTGCCATTGCTTTCCTCACTGGGTCAGAAAGTGCTATTGCAACACGACTGACCCTATGAGCAACACCTTTCGTAACACTCAGATGCACTAGTCGTGCTCTGAATGTCATTACTCAGCACTATCCATACCCCAGCAGCTTCCATATTGTCACAGCCATGGATGTTGACTGGGACTTCGGTGGAAGCTACACTTTACTCTGGCCTGTGCCAAGAGATGGATACAAAAGTACTTCCTTACTCATATCATTTATGTATATAAGAAAACATAAAGGTACAATAATACTGCCTTGATTTCCACGGTCAATGATCATGAGTTTGGTCTTCTTCAAATTGATTTCTAATCCGTAAATGAGATTTGCATCCTTTACTCTTGCAAGCTCATCCTTACTACTGGCAATGAGTGAATAGTCGTCAGCAGCAAAGTGCGGCCAGTATCCAGTAATCGGGAGATACTGGGTTCGAGCCCCACTGTCGGCAGCCCTGAAGATGGTTTTCCGTGGTTTCCCATTTTCACACCAGGAAAATACTGGGGCTGTACCTTAATTAAAGCCGCTTCCTCCCCACTCCTAGCCATTTCCTGTCCCATCGTCGCCATAAGAACCCATCTGTGTTGGTGCGACGTAAAGCCACTAGCAAAAAAAAAAAACAAACAAAAAAAACAAAAAAAAACCATTTGCACAAACCATATTTTCACATTACACAAATATCCTTGTTACGTAAAATTAAGTGCTGGTGGTGATTATTGTTTTAAGAGGAAGAACAACCTGGTAACCATCTTCTACTAACACTAATGAGAAGAGGTCCGATACTTCGAACAATGAAGGTATCAGATAAAGAAAGGGACGGCTCACGAGGAGCGTGAACATGAAGGACTCCCTAGACCTCGTGACCTAATACCGTCGGGGTTGGAAAAGAACAAGAGTTGACCAAAGGAGGTCAGACAGGAAAGGTAAGAGCCGGGAACCTGACACATGTAACTGGAAGCAAAGCCAGACTCAGCCGTGGTCGCCAACTTGAGGGGCCCTGGTCTCCCTTTTAGTCCCCTTTTACGACAGGCAGGGGATACCGTTGACGTTATTCTATCATACTCACACAGAGCGACGTAACATTAAATACTAAAATGTGATGTAGATGTGTGTTACGTAGCTTACATTAAACTTTATTATTATTATTATTATTTTAGCGGCCCTTTTTTTTTATTTAATGCCTACTTTAGCAAAAGGAAATGCCCAAACTTCCCGGCTCTACTCATGAGTATCAAAATTCACGAATTCCAAGAAGAGTAGCAAGAGTAGGTTTCTCTACCTGGGCCAGTCTCAAATTTCACGAGGCGGGCCAGTTCTTCTTTGAATAGATCAATGCCCACTATACTCACGTAACGACTGTAAATATTTGAACATATAATCGGAATTGTACGAAATGGTCCATTGTTAGCGCCAGCCGGATCTGCGTGCCCTTTTGTAATTAACACCTCCCTTATCAAGAGGTGGGCCTGTCGTGTACCCAGTGTTGCCAACGTAGCTTTCTTCCCGCTAAATCTAGCTTATTTCATTCAATGTGCCCTCGTGTGATATGGCATTGTGGTTCCCCCAGTTTTCCTTATGTTCCCTTATTGTATGATGTGGTAAGTGGTAGCAACGGCGAAACTGGCTATCATGTTACGTGACTCGCCACTGGTCCAGCGGGAGCAGTAATATTATGGCATCCCTGAAATGAAATGAAATGTCGTATGGCTTTTAGTGCCGGGTTATCCCAGAACGGGTCCGCTCGCCAGGTGCACGTCTTTCTATTTGACTCATGTAGGCGACCTGCGCGACGTGATGAGGATGAAATGATGATGAAGACAACACATACACCCAGCCCCCGTGCCATTGGAATTAACCAATTAAGGTTAAAATCCCCGACCCGGCAGGGAATCGAACCCGGGACCCTCTGAACCGAACGCCAGTACGCTGACCGTTCAGCCAACGAGTCGGACATGGCATCCCTTCTCAAACTTCACTTCTACTATCGTTCGATGACCTTACAAAACTTCCTTATTTGTGCCAGGCTTCTCAGTTTCATGTATCCTATACGCCCTCCCTTGATCAAATCTTGTACTTTTCCGACCCCGACGGTACTAGAGCGTTCGATCCCTAGTCGTCCTTGTCTTTCTTTGGCCGATACCTTCATTTGTCGAAGGGTTGGTTCTCTTCCTTTCTCCTCTCTCTGATTAGTGTTATATAGAGGATGGTTGCGTAGTCGTACATCCTCTTAAAACAATAATCACCACCACCTCCACCTGTCAAGACTAGGTCAGTGTACATAATTAAATGTTCATAGTTTGCGGTCATAGTAGTTCGCTAATTGAACAGAACTAAGACAAATTTCATCCCCTACCAGTGAGCAGTGCTGTAAATATTTGGCTTACTTTTTAACTTTATCTAGCCCTTATTTACTATTTTCTAGCGTAAACTGGAACATCATCTAGCTTATTAAATTACAATTGGATTGGCAACACTGCATGTAGCCTCTCACAGGGTGTCGTCCTGATTGCGAACAAGTGGGAAATACCAAGTTGCCCAACCCGCTTGACTAGAAATTTTTGACGTGGATATGAACAAAATTCTAATTTGACGGGCTGCAGAAAAATTAACCCTCTGTTGGTACACCAAGTTCTGGTACACGCAATTGGAATACTGGGTAATACACAAAAAAAAGTTAAAGGCATGTAAGAAAAAACCCATTTGTTTCGAAATAAACTGACTATTTCACTTCTTATGTATTATTTTGAATAATAATAATAATAATAATAATAATAATAATAATAATAATAATAATAATAATAATAATAATAATAATAATAATAATAATAATTACCGGGCGATTTGGCCGTGCGGTTAGAAACGCGCGGCTGTGAGCTTGCATCCGGAAGATAGTGGGTTCGAATCCCACTGTCGGCAGCCCTGAAGATGGTTTTCCGTGGTTTTCCATTTTCACATCAGGCAAATGCTGGGGCTGTACCTTAATTAAGGCCACTACCGCTTCCTTCAACTCCTAGGCCTTTCCTATCCCATCGTCGTCATAAGACCTATATATGTCGGTGCGACGTAAAGCCACTAGAAAAAAGAAATAATAATAATAATAATAATAATAATAATAATAATAATAATAATAACCTATTAATAATACAACTCTCACTAATCCACCCCTCTAGTTATGTTATGCAATAAAAAAGATAATCTTCTAAATGGTAATTAACTTTAATTAATTAATTTTTAAAAATATGGTTAGGGTATCTAAAACATCCGAATGTTCCAGTTAATGTTAATACTACTAGAACAAAAATTACATATGAGACTGTTTTGAAAATTGTATCTGTTTTATGTATCTCACGTCAACACTGATCTCTTGTTCGCAATCTGGACAGGGCATATTTAGTTGTTCGGTTTTTGCCTTGTTTGCAATCAAGACACAACCTCTCACAGAGTATACACGACAGAGGGTGGAGAAACCCACGAACATCAGGTACACACTGGTGAGGCTGTTTCACTTAAAACGCTATTGCCACGTACTTCACTGGCACTCGAGGATCACAGCCTTTTATAACAAAACCATTCAGTTTCGCCCGACTTGTTTTCTTTCTGCTTGTAAAACCTAAACCGTCGTACATTCAGTTTAGTTTACCCTTTTGCCAAGTAATGAATTCCGTGTTGTGCACTGCTCGATGACACGAAGAGCCCGGAATTTCATGCATTAATAGGTTAGAATACAAACTTACTGAAGCGAGAAGCAAGTATAGTCTACTTTCACAACGATTATGCTATGGTGATTGCATAAACATTAGGGGTTCGACCCATCAGAACGCCTGTAATTTGTGTTACTCTTTCTACATTATGGAAAAGCGGGTGGCCGACATTTCCTACTAACCAAATTAGTTTGCAATCTAACCTATTACCGCATGAAAATCCGGACTTTAAGAATAACTGACTAAAGATCAGTATTATACTGGGAGAATTTGGTTTGTAGTACGGTGATAATTCCTCTTAACAATACATGGGTTGAAGGGTAGCGTGTGTCATCGCGCACCTCATCTCTCCTGCTGTGCGGTGACCTGAATTTTGACGCTCCTTTGTACGACCCGGTTGTTTATGACCTAAAAATGTATGATGATAAATATGACTCAAGAATTTTTTGGTCACATTATGAAATACCATTATATTGAAAATATGCTTTTAAAATCTAGAACATTCAATAATAATCAATAAGTAATAATATTAATTTTATTATATTTTGAATGTATTTAATTACTCAATCCAGAGGTAACTCTCGACTCTGCAGAGAATGAAATAAATGTCACATTTGAAGGGCGATCAGAAAGTATGGTAATAGCAAATTACGAGCATACATTTTAAAGTTTTGAAGTAGGAACGATCTTCTATTTTCACGCAACATTCACTTTTAACGCGAGAAATATGCCACTCAGCATCGCAGGATGTTACTGGAGCATATCTGAAAGACGTCACATCATTAGAGTTCAACTGAGGCTCACTATTCTGTCATTTTATACGCATCTATACAGCTTATCCTTCTATTTCACATAAATTAGAAAAATTGTAAGAAATTACAGACAACAGTTAAGGCAAGGGTGTATTCTGCCCGAAGGCAGGTCCGAACCTCCACAGAGGTGTTCCTGAGCCGGAGTTTACGTACGGTAGGGTGGCCAGTTCCTTTCCGCTCCTCCATTCCCTTACCCCCTACCAACAGCGCGTGGCAACTCGTCCGACTCCTGACCACGCCCAATGTTGCTTAACTTCGGAGATCTCACGGGATCCGGTGTTTTCAACACGGCTACGACCGACAGACAACAGTTAGGCGATGTGAAAAATCCGTCTTTGAGAGACCGAAAGCAGATATGCGAAAATTGATTTTTTTAAAATGTAAAAGTATGATGAAATCATGAACATTCCGGGGGAAATATAACGATACTATAAAAAATTACTGGAAAATGAGAAATAACTTCAAAAGAGCCTTACATCACAGTCTGCACGGTTGTTAGGTATGAAAGTGCGGCCAGTATCCAGTATTCGGGAGATAGGAGGTTCGAACCCCACTGTCGGCAACCTGAAAATGGTTTTCCGTGGTTTCCTATTTTCACACCAGGCAAATGCTGGGGCTGTACCGTAATTAAGGCCACGGCCGCTTCCTTCCCACTCCTAGCCCTTCCTTGTCTTTATTATTATTATTATTATTATTATTCAAAATAATGCATGAGAAGAGAAATAGTCAGTTTATTTGGAAACAAGTGGGTTTTTTCTTACATGCCTTTAACGTTTGTCTGTATTACCCAGTATTCCAATTGTGTGTACCAACTGAGGGTTCATTTTTCTGCAGCCCTTCAAATTAGAATTTCGTTCATATCCAAGTCAACATTTCTAGTCAAGCGGGTTGGACAACTTGGTATTTCCCTCACCAGTGCATACCTGACATAGGAGGAAAAAGTAGAAGATTGACGTTCGGAATTACTTCGTTACTGCATTGCTGAGAAAACTACCACAAGTGGCCGTAAAATAAATGTTTATAAATACGTTCAAGAGAAGACAGTGCCCCATAAATCGAAGGAGAGAACATAATTCTGTAGTTCCCGCGTACGTTCCTACTCAGCATTATTTACCTTTCATGTTAGTTCCTGCATTTGTAGAGTCTCTTTATCAACTGGAACTTTCGACAACGTACCGATAGAAAGTGACTGCTTCTGCTTTTGTAAATACTCCACAACGATATCTTTGTTAGTACAGTGTTTCACCAAAGTTGACCTCTTCACAGTAAGCTTGTCTTCGTTTTCACACACTAATGCAGGCGCTGTGAGCTTGAATTCGGGAGGTAGTATGTTTGAACTCCACTGTCGGCAGCGCAGAAGGCTGTTTTCCGTGGTTGCCTATTTTGGCATGAGGCAAATATAGAGGTTGTACCTTAATTAAGGCGACACTCCGGAGATAAAAATATATTTTTGCCTAATGCATGGATTTTCACGAAACTTTTTGGGAATGTCGTATTTATACAAGTAGAGCTATCACGAACATTTCTTTCATAAACAAATTTTTTTTGTTGAAATTTTTAATTCAATTTTTTCATTAAATTTAATTAACATGTTAGTGTAAATTCGTAATTAGCTAGATAATACTTCTTTTAAAAGCACTACGTATCAATTTTTCTGTACATTATTTATATAAGGAGAAATATCGTACTAAAGTTTGTGTACTTTTTTCGTTCTAAAATTTTGGACTAAAAAATCCCTACTACTTGAAAAAATCTGCAGACAAATATTCCATAATCAGGTTTCTTAATGTAGCTGTGATACATATACGATACAAATTTTGTTACATTTGGCAGAATATTATGGGAGAAAATAGGATTTAAATGTAAAATTACAATTGGCAAAGAAAGCATTATTACGGGGATAAATTGTTTGAATTCAGCGGAATAACTTCGCGAAAAGAAAAAAGAAACTCAATTCTTTCAATTTCAGCCATAAAACAATTTTCACCAAATATCGATTTTTATCTCCGGAGTGTCGTCTTAAGGCCGCTGCCTTCCCCATCCTTCAGTCGATGTGTTGGTGCGATGATAGTCGATTACCTAAAAAAAAAAAAAAAAAAAAAAAAAACAGAAAAAAGGAAGAAAAAAAGAAAGTCTCTAATACAGCTACACCGTAGTGGGTTTGATGGACGGTTCTCCGTAACACGCACAACCCTGTAACCACAGCACTCCACTCATAGGAAACAAAAATAAGTACCAAGAAAATCCCTGGTTAGAAGTGCCGAAGCTCCAAATGACGCTTTTGAGAAATCATTTCTTAGCTTCGAAAAAGATATTTCTTGATGTTAACAGACTTCTCTTCTTATTTCCCTTTGGCATAATCAAATGATCGTAAGTAAAAGTATGTCTTTCGGTCATGGTCATCCATCCGTACATTACCTCACAGCCTACACGGTTGCTAGGTAACAATACTTTATATCACAGCCTGCGCGGTTGCTATGGAACAATACCATACATCACAGCCTGCACGGTTGCTAGGTAATAATAATTTCGTGTGGCTATTTCTAGCCGAGTGCAGCCCTTGTAAGGCAGACCCTCCGATGAGGGTGGGCGGCATCTGCCATGTGTAGGTAACTGCGTGTTATTGTGGTGGAGGATAGTGTTATGTGTGGTGTGTGAGTTGCAGGGATGTTGGGGACAGCACAAAACCCAGCCCCCGGGTCATTGGAATTAACCAATGAAGGTTAAAATCCCCGACCCGGCCGGGAATCGAACCCGGGACCCTCTGAACCGAAGGCCAGTACGCTGACCATTCAGCCAACGAGTCGGACGATTGCTAGGTAACAATACCTTACATCACAGTCTGCACGGTTGCTAGGTAACAATACCTTACATCACAGTCTGCACGGTTGCAAGGTAACAATACCTTACATCACAGCCTGCACGGTTGCTAGGTAACAATACCTTACATCACAGCCTGCAGGGTTGCTAGGTAACAATACCTTACATCACAGCCTGCACGGTTGCTAGGTAACAGTAGGCTACCTTACATCACAGCCTGCACGGTTGCTAGGTAACAATACTTAACATCACAGCCTGCACGCTGGCTAGGTAACAGTACTTTACATCACAGCCTGCACGGTTGCTAGGTAACAATACTTTACATCACTGCCTGCACGGTTGCTAGGTAACAATACCTTGCTCCCTTGCCTGCACGGTTGCTAGGTAACAATACCTTACATCACAGCCTGCACGGTTGCTAGGTAACAATACTTTACATCACAGCCTGCACCGTTGCTAGGTAACAATACTTTACATCACAGCCTGCACGGTTGCTAGGTAACAATACTTTACATCACAGCCTGCACGGTTGCTAGGTAACAATACTTTACATAACAGCATGCACGGTTGCTAGGTAACAATACCTTACATCACAGCCTGCACGATTGCTAGGTAACAATACTTTACATCATAGCCTGCACGGTTGCTAGGTAACAATAACTTACATCAGAGCCTGCAGGGTTGCTAGGTTACAATACCTTACATCACAGCCTGCAGGGTTGCTAGGTAACAATACCTTACATCACAGCCTCCACGGTTGCTAGGTAACAATACCTTACATCACAACATGCACGATTGCTAGGTAACAATACTTTACATCACAGCCTGCATGGTTGCTATGTAACAATACCTTACATCACAGCCTGCAGGGTTGCTAGGTAACAATACCTTACATCACAGCCTGCAGGGTTACTAGGTAACAATACCTTCCATCACAGCCTGCAGGGTTGCTAGGTTACAATACTTTACATCACAGCCTGCACGGTTGCTAGGTAACAATAACTTACATCACAGCTGGCAGGGTTGCTAGGTAACAATACCTTACATCACAGCCTGCAGGGTTGCTAGGTAACAATACCTTACATCACAGCCTTCACGGTTGCTAGGTAACAATACCTTACATCACAACATGCACGATTGCTAGGTAACAATACTTTACATCACAGCCTGCATGGTAGCTAGGTAACAATACCTTACATCACAGCCTGCAGGGTTGCTAGGTAACAATACCTTACATCACAGCCTGCACGGTTGCTAGGTAACTATACCTTACATCACAAACTGCAGGGTTGCTAGGTAACAATACTTTACATCACAGCCTGCAGGGTTGCTAAATAACAATACCTTACATCACAGCCTGCACGGTTGCTAGGTAACAATACCTTACATCACAGCCTGCACGGTTGCTAGGTAACAATACTTAACATCACAGCCTGCAGGGTTGCTAGGTAACAGTACTTTACATCACAGCCTGCACGGTTGCTAGGTAACAATACTTTACATCACTGCCTGCACGGTTGCTAGGTAACAATACCTTGCTCCCTTGCCTGCACGGTTGCTAGGTAACAATACCTTACATCACAGCCTGCACGGTTGCTAGGTAACAATAACTTACATCACAGCCTGCACCGTTGCTAGGTAACAGTACCTTACATCACAGCCTGCACGGTTGCTAGGTAACAGTACCTTACATCACAGCCTGCACGGTTGCTAGGTAACATTACCTTACATCACAGCCTGCACGGTTGCTAGGTAACAATACCTTACATCACAGCCTGCACGGTTGCTAGGTAACAATAACTTTCATCACAGCCTGCACGGTTGCTAGGTAACAATAACTTACATCACAGCCTGCACGGTTGCTAGGTAACAGTACCTTACATCACTGCCTCCACGGTTGCTAGGTAACAATAACTTACATCACAGCCTGCATGGTTGCTAGGTAACAATACCTTACATCACAGCCTGCACAGTTGCTAGGTAACAATACTTTACATCACAGCCTGCACGGTTGCTAGGTAACAATACTTTACATCACTGCCTGCACGGTTGCTAGGTAACAGTACTTTACATCACAGCCTGCACGGTTGCTAGGTAACAATACTTACATCACAGCCTGCACGGTTGCTAGGTAACAATACTTTACATCACAGCCTGCACGGTTGCTAGGTAACAATACTTTACATCACTGCCTGCACGGTTGCTAGGTAACAATACTTTACATCACAGCCTGCACGGTTGCTAGGTAACAATACCTTACATCACTGCCTGCATGGTTGCTAGGTAACAATACCTTACATCACTGCCTGCATGGTTGCTAGGTAACAATACCTTACATCACAGCCTGCAGGGTTGCTAGGTAACAATACCTTACATCACAGCCTTCACGGTTGCTAGGTAACAATACCTTACATCACAACATGCACGATTGCTAGGTAACAATACTTTACATCACAGCCTGCATGGTGGCTAGGTAACAATACCTTACATCACAGCCTGCAGGGTTGCTAGGTAACAATACCTTACATCACAGCCTGCACGGTTGCTAGGTAACTATACCTTACATCACAACCTGCAGGGTTGCTAGGTAACAATACTTTACATCACAGCCCGCAAAGTTGCTAGGTAACAATACCTTACATCACAGCCTGCACGGTTGCTAGGTAGCAATACCTTACATCACAGCCTGCACGGTTGCTAGGTAACAATACTTATCATCACAGCCTGCAGGGTTGCTAGGTAACAGTACTTTACATCACAGCCTGCACGGTTGCTAGGTAATAATACTTTACATCACTGCCTGCACGGTTGCTAGGTAACAATACCTTGCTCCATTGCCTGCACGGTTGCTAGGTAACAATACCTTACATCACAGCCTGCACGGTTGCTAGGTAACAATAACTTACATCACAGCCTGCACGGTTGCTAGGTAACAGTAGGCTACCTTACATCACAGCCTGCACGGTTGCTAGGTAACAGTACCTTACATCACAGCCTGCACGGTTGCTAGGTAACAATAACTTACATCACAGCCTGCACGGTTGCTAGGTAACAGTACTTTACATCACTGCCTGCACGGTTGCTAGGTAACAGTACCTTACATCACAGCCTGCACGGTTGCTAGGTAACAGTACCTTACATCACAGCCTGCACGGTTGCTAGGTAACAATACCTTACATCACAGCCTGCACGGTTGCTAGGTAACAATAACTTACATCACAGCCTGCACGGTTGCTAGGTAACAATAACTTACATCACAGCCTGCACGGTTGCTAGGTAACAATACCTTACATCACTGCCTCCACGGTTGCTAGGTAACAATAACTTACATCACAGCCTGCATGGTTGCTAGGTAACAATACCTTACATCACAGCCTGCACGGTTGCTAGGTAACAATACTTTACATCACAGCCTGCACGGTTGCTAGGTAACAATACTTTACATCACTGCCTGCACGGTTGCTAGGTAACAGTACTTTACATCACAGCCTGCACGGTTGCTAGGTAACAATACTTACATCACAGCCTGAAGGGTTGCTAGGTAACAATACTTTACATCACAGCCTGCACGGTTGCTAGGTAACAATACTTTACATCACTGCCTGCACGGTTGCTAGGTAACAATACTTTACATCACAGCCTGCACGGTTGCTATGTAACAATAACTTACATCACAGCCTGCACGGTTGCTAGGTAACAATACCTTACATCACTGCCTCCACGGTTGCTAGGTAACAATAACTTACATCACAGCCTGCATGGTTGCTAGGTAACAATACCTTACATCACAGCCTGCACGGTTGCTAGGTAACAATACTTTACATCACAGCCTGCACGGTTGCTAGGTAACAATACTTTACATCACAGCCTGCACGGTTGCTAGGTAACAATACCTTACATCACTGCCTCCACGGTTGCTAGGTAACAATAACTTACATCACTGCCTCCACGGTTGCTAGGTAACAATAACTTACATCACAGCCTGAACGGTTGCTAGGTAACAATACTTTACATCACAGCCTGCACGGTTGCTAGGTAACAATAACTTACATCGCAGCCTGCACGGTTGCTAGGTAACAATAACTTACATCACAGCTGGCAGGGTTGCTAGGTAACAATACTTTACATCACTGCCTGCACGGTTGCTAGGTAACAATACCTTACATCACTGCCTGACGGTTGCTAGGTAACAATACTTTACATCACTGCCTGCGCGGTTGCTAGGTAACAATACTTTACATCACTGCCTGCACGGTTGCTAGGTAACAATACTTTACAGCACTGCCTGCACGGTTGCTAGGTAACAATACCTTACTTCACAGCCTGCGCGGTTGCTAGGTAACAATAACTTACATCACAGCCTGCACGGTTGCTAGGTAACAATACCTTACATCACAGCCTGCACGGTTGTTAGGTAACAATACTTTACATCACTGCCTGCATGGTTGCTAGGTAACAATAACTTACATCACAGCCTGCACGGTTGCTAGGTAACAATACCTTACATCACAGCCTGCACGCTTGCTAGGTAACAATACATTACATCACAGCCTGCACGGTTGCTAGGTAGCAATACCTTACATCACAGCCTGCACGGTTGCTAGGTAACAATACTTAACATCACAGCCTGCAGGGTTGCTAGGTAACAGTACTTTACATCACAGCCTGCACGGTTGCTAGGTAATAATACTTTACATCACTGCCTGCACGGTTGCTAGGTAACAATACCTTGCTCCATTGCCTGCACGGTTGCTAGGTAACAATACCTTACATCACAGCCTGCACGGTTGCTAGGTAACAATAACTTACATCACAGCCTGCACGGTTGCTAGGTAACAGTAGGCTACCTTACATCACAGCCTGCACGGTTGCTAGGTAACAGTACCTTACATCACAGCCTGCACGGTTGCTAGGTAACAATAACTTACATCACAGCCTGCACGGTTGCTGGGTAACAGTACTTTACATCACTGCCTGCACGGTTGCTAGGTAACAGTACCTTACATCACAGCCTGCACGGTTGCTAGGTAACAGTACCTTACATCACAGCCTGCACGGTTGCTAGGTAACAATACCTTACATCACAGCCTGCACGGTTGCTAGGTAACAATAACTTACATCACAGCCTGCACGGTTGCTAGGTAACAATAACTTACATCACAGCCTGCACGGTTGCTAGGTAACAATACCTTACATCACTGCCTCCACGGTTGCTAGGTAACAATAACTTACATCACAGCCTGCATGGTTGCTAGGTAACAATACCTTACATCACAGCCTGCACGGTTGCTAGGTAACAATACTTTACATCACAGCCTGCACGGTTGCTAGGTAACAATACTTTACATCACTGCCTGCACGGTTGCTAGGTAACAGTACTTTACATCACAGCCTGCACGGTTGCTAGGTAACAATACTTACATCACAGCCTGCAGGTTTGCTAGGTAACAATACTTTACATCACAGCCTGCACGGTTGCTAGGTAACAATACTTTACATCACTGCCTGCACGGTTGCTAGGTAACAATACTTTACATCACAGCCTGCACGGTTGCTATGTAACAATAACTTACATCACAGCCTGCACGGTTGCTAGGTAACAATACCTTACATCACTGCCTCCACGGTTGCTAGGTAACAATAACTTACATCACAGCCTGCATGGTTGCTAGGTAACAATACCTTACATCACAGCCTGCACGGTTGCTAGGTAACAATACTTTACATCACAGCCTGCACGGTTGCTAGGTAACAATACTTTACATCACAGCCTGCACGGTTGCTAGGTAACAATACCTTACATCACAGCCTCCACGGTTGCTAGGTAACAATAACTTACATCACTGCCACCACGGTTGCTAGGTAACAATAACTTACATCACAGCCTGAACGGTTGCTAGGTAACAATACTTTACATCACAGCCTGCACGGTTGCTAGGTAACAATAACTTACATCGCAGCCTGCACGGTTGCTAGGTAACAATAATTTACTTCACAGCTGGCAGGGTTGCTAGGTAACAATACCTTACATCACTGCCTGCACGGTTGCTAGGTAACAATACCTTACATCACTGCCTGCACGGTTGCTAGGTAACAATACTTTACATCACTGCCTGCGCGGTTGCTATGTAACAATACTTTACATCACTGCCTGCACGGTTGCTAGGTAACAATACTTTACATCACTGCCTGCACGGTTGCTAGGTAACAATACCTTACATCACAGCCTGCGCGGTTGCTAGGTAACAATAACTTACATCACAGCCTGCACGGTTGCTAGGTAACAATACCTTACATCACAGCCTGCACGGTTGCTAGGTAACAATACTTTACATCACTGCCTGCACGGTTGCTAGGTAACAATAACTTACATCACAGCCTGCACGGTTGCTAGGTAACAATACCTTACATCACAGCCTGCACGCTTGCTAGGTAACAATACATTACATCACAGCCTGCACGGTTGCTAGGTAGCAATACCTTACATCACAGTCTGCACGGTTGCTAGGTAACAATACTTTACATCACTGCCTGCACGGTTGCTAGGTAACAATACTTTACATCACAGCCTGCACGGTTGCTATGTAACAATAACTTACATCACAGCCTGCACGGTTGCTAGGTAACAATACCTTACATCACTGCCTCCACGGTTGCTAGGTAACAATAACTTACATCACAGCCTGCATGGTTGCTAGGTAACAATACCTTACATCACAGCCTGCACGGTTGCTAGGTAACAATACTTTACATCACAGCCTGCACGGTTGCTAGGTAACAATACTTTACATCACAGCCTGCACGGTTGCTAGGTAACAATACCTTACATCACAGCCTCCACGGTTGCTAGGTAACAATAACTTACATCACAGCCTGAACGGTTGCTAGGTAACAATAACTTACATCACAGCCTGAACGGTTACTAGGTAACAATACTTTACATCACAGCCTGCACGGTTGCTAGGTAACAATAACTTACATCGCAGCCTGCACGGTTGCTAGGTAACAATAATTTACATCACAGCTGGCAGGGTTGCTAGGTAACAATACCTTACATCACTGCCTGCACGGTTGCTAGGTAACAATACCTTACATCACTGCCTGCACGGTTGCTATGTAACAATACTTTACATCACTGCCTGCGCGGTTGCTAGGTAACAATACTTTACATCACTGCCTGCACGGTTGCTAGGTAACAATACTTTACATCACTGCCTTCACGGTTGCTAGGTAACAATACCTTACATCACAGCCTGCGCGGTTGCTAGGTAACAATAACTTACATCACAGCCTGCACGGTTGCTAGGTAACAATACCTTACATCACAGCCTGCACGGTTGCTAGGTAACAATACTTTACATCACTGCCTGCACGGTTGCTAGGTAACAATAACTTACATCACAGCCTGCACGGTTGCTAGGTAACAATACCTTACATCACAGCCTGCACGCTTGCTAGGTAACAATACATTACATCACAGCCTGCACGGTTGCTAGGTAGCAATACCTTACATCACAGCCTGCACGGTTGCTAGGTAACAATAACTTACATCACAGCCTGCACGGTTGCTAGGTAACAATACCTTACATCACAGCCTGCACGGTTGCTAGGTAACAATACCTTACATCACAGCCTGCACGGTTGCTAGGTAACAATACCTTACATCACAGCCCGCACGGTTGCTAGGTAACAATACCTTACATCACAGCCTGCACGGTTGCTAGGTAACAATACCTTACATCACAGCCCGCACGGTTGCTAGGTAACAATACCTTACATCACAGCCTGCACGGTTGCTAGGTAACAATACCGTACATCACAGCCTGCACGGTTGCTAGGTAGCACTTCTGTTACAGATTTTGTTACATAACGCTATTTCCGTACACAAATTTTCGGATGACGGCCAGCTCTACGTTTTCTTCCTCTTTGTCTCCATGTCTCTGAGGATAAATCACTGAATTTTCAAAATTGTTGGCAGACGGTCAAATTTCTGCTTAAAATATATAGTTGCCCGCAAAATTCTTTAGTATATTGTCTATGAGGTGTAGTGCATCCTGCAGCTCTCTATCACCATTGCCCAGCAAAGCAGCGACAGCACTTTCCGTTGACCACATAACAGTCAATAAAGCTCTTGATGGTTTCACTTACCGATCTTACGTCACTGCTAAAGACAAATCCCATCAGCTTATACCTACAATTTGTTCCGTAAGTTGACCACTTTAATGCAAATAAGTAAATAAGTTACAGGAATGTGAGCGACTAAGTGGGATGTTACCAGCTGTCAGATGGCATGGAATGACATTAGAAGACGAATAATCTTGAGTGGAGTTTTTTTTAAAAGTAGGAAACAGCGTAATATTTTTACGTGCCAGACCTGCGGTAGGGGTTAGTTTTTCAGATAACCAGCCGGTCTCAAGGGCGTGGCCGGTTTTTTCGGCTGCTAAGAGGGGAACAACCAAATAATGTGTTCTCTCTCTCTCTCTCTCTCTCTCTCTCTCTCTCTCTCTCTCTCTCTCTCTCGTCTTCAAAGCCAAAAACATATCCATGATATACGTACAGCGGAGGAAATCTGCGAGTATGAAGTCCTTTTAACAATAATAATATTGGATTTATGTTTACGGTTTTCTGAGACGCCGAGGTGCCGGAATTTAGTCTAGCAGGGGTACTTTTACGTGCCAGGAAATCTTCCGACAGGAGGCTGACGTATTTGAGCACCTTCTAATATCACCGGACTGAACCAGGATCGAACCTGCCAAGTTGTGGTCAGAAGGCCACTCAGCCTGGGAAAGTTCTTTACAGACAGACTTTTGAGCTCAGGAGTGAACGTTGCGTGGACTAACGATATCTTATTTATAAATTAAACGTAATAGACATTAAAATAGTGAGAAAGATCGCTGGTAAAAGAGGTGGCAACAGTGGCAGGAGGGTAGGTACGTGGAATGAGCAGATATAGGCTAAGTTAAGAATGAGCTCGACTGAAGAAACTGTACGCATTTTAAGCGGCTTCTGTCCTGAAGGTCGTGACTTGTGAGTGGGGAAGGATAGGTTACGTAAGGAGAATAATGCATTCGGTCATTGAGGGTAAGAGAAGTAGAGAGAGACGAAGACGACGAACGTTAGAATCAGTTTCTAATTGTTTAAAGATCAGAGTTGAGGAACTAAGCAATGCCACAGATCTAGTAACAAATAGAGGGTTGCGGGATTGTTTAGTTAATTAACAGAGGCTTGCAGACTGGACGCTGACGGTCTGTGATGAAGATGTCGCCGGCCTGGGTCATGACCCATATTCCTCCGTGTGTAAACAAGTCGCTGTTCGTGACAGGGTCAAGCTTCTGCCTATTGCAACATTAACCTCTTGACCCCAGCGGAAGCTTTTTCCTTCATTACATCAGATCTAATTCCTCCCATACGCCACGTCATACGCTTGTTATGTTCTAGAACTCATCTGATGGGCAAAAACTTAAGCGAACAGCTGTTCTTTATCATCGCTCGAGTTACAATTTTGCAATTATGTTGTATCGTTATGTAATGTTATAGCAGATTTGTTCTTATTGAGGACAAACGTCCTGATAGTGAACTAGTGGGTGTCGAGAAGAGGAAGTATAGGGTGCTCCATAATTTACACAACACATGTTAAATTAATTATCCCATGTAATCAGCATGACTTTATGCCGAAGAAATCTACAGTAACCAATTTATGTAACTTTGTACAGTATGTAGGCTATCTACTAAGATCGATAATCGTTCCCAAGTAGATGCTATTTATATGGACTTCCAAAAGGCTTCAAACAAAGTAGATCATGACTGATTAATTAGTAAATTAATGGAATATAATTTAGATCTGTCTCTGATATCTATTCTGGTTTGGTATTTGAAACACAGGATTCAGTTTATAAGCTACAGACACTTATCATACAATTTTGTTGTAACATCAGGAGTTCCACAAGGCTCTGATTGTGGTCCCTTGCTGCTTTTCTTATTCGTAAACGACATTCCTAGTAAAATTCGGTTCTCTGAAGTATTAAATTTTGCTGATGATATTAAAATATATAAATCAATTTCTGTTTAAAACTCCAATCTGATTTAAATAAGCTGGCAGAATGGAGCAAAATTTGCAATATCAATAAACGCAGGAAGATCACTTTTTCTACGAGAAAAGAGAAAATAATTCCACCTAGTCAGTCAATGAAACAAGTAAATGAAGTTAATGATTTAGGAATAATATTAACTAGTTATGTACATTTCACTTCTGACATAGAAAATTTTGTGAATAAAGCATTCGCGAACTTTGGGTTTGACATTGGAAATTCTTATGATCAAAGCAAAAAGTCTGTAATGAGAGGTATATCAAGACGAGTTATGTGACCTATTTATAACGAATGCTGCGGAGTAACACGAGTCCTCGAGTAGAATAACTTTGATTTATTTCTAATTTTTTTGGTATCCTATTTGTTATTTTTTGTATTTATGCTTAATAATATTAGAAGTTATGAGCAAATATTGTAATTGGACGAACGTCTGTAGATTTGCATTAAATAAATAAAAAATAAATATACAGAGTGCCCCCGAAAAACTTCGACAAGGCTTAGTTTGTTGTGCGGGATGGTGGACTGATCGGTTTTCAAGAAGGAGCCCCTGTCCGGAAATGCACGGTTTATGGAGAGCGTCGAAGTCTGAGAACGGTTGTGGCCATTTGTTCCGATCTGGTATCTTAATACGGAAGGTATGCAAACCTTTAGCCATCTGTGTACTGCGGATGGACGACTTTAGCCTAATAACATTCCTGCGCATGTGCTACTTTCCTCCACACAGTCCTTGACGCGCATCCTGCTGTATCACTTGTGTACTGTAGTCTGCCAGTGCAGTGCGACATGTACCAGTACACAGCTGCGGAAATGACTGACATGGTGCTTGCATACGGCAAAGCGGATTGCAATGGGAGAGCTGCTTCAAGATTGTACCCCACATCATTCCACATCGCGGCCATCGAGAGACGACTACGAGAACCCGGAGAGTTCCACGTAGGTAGTACGAAGTGTATGGTGTATGGCACTCGTGAAACGTCAGCGTAGGACCTTATTGCTCGAGTCCGCGGAGCGATTGAAATTCTTCAAAGACAACCGCACGTATTGGGCCATGTCGGTTAGGCTCAGCACCGCTCTGCAATGACGTAGGAGGTACACAGTTCGAACCCCGTTTGTAAAGATCCTGATGTGCTACTCATGTTGGGTTTATTGACGCCATGCGCGACGCACACCCATCTCACACTTCGATGCGAGAGAGCGTCCAGGCCGTGCGTTTCTTAATATGAGTTGCTTCTTGAAAACAGATATGTTTGCCTTCTCGCACAACATACTAAGCGTTGTCAGTGTTTTCTTTGAGACACACTGTATACATACATAAATAAATGACACTATAGCGCATCGTGAACACATGTGGCACCGTTGCAACGTTTACGAAGACCAAAGTCTTTTGGTGTTACCCTGGGCAGAGCCTCATAACTAACACGGCATGGCAAGTACAGTATGAAGTAACTCGCTGGCACAACTTGTGGAGCGAATACATCTGTGTTTTATGGAGCAATCCTTGCTCTAGCTCATTTCACAACAGAGTACTGTCTGGCTTTCAGCAGTCACGCCATGTCCGACTCGTTAGCTGAATGTTCAGCGTACTGGCCTTCGGTTCAGAGGGTCCCGGGTTCGATTCACGGCCAATCGGGGATTTTAACATTCATTGGTTAATTCCAGTGGTTCGGGTGCTGGGTGTAAGTGCTGTCCCCAACATCCCTGCAACTCACACACCACACATCAGTTGCGTGCAGTGAACATATTCATTATCCCAGCTGCAAAAACGTTTTTTTTTTTAAATATAAGCAATCGTAGCCCCACTACGCTCTCTAAAGTCAACATTACCGTGTTATAAGGCTGCCTTTTTTGTGGAAAGGTCTACCTGAGAAAGATCTTTCAAGAATATTTTCAACAACACGCTCGCACATACTTCCAAATTGATATCCACGGCAGTGATGACGCCATCATAACTTAATCTATAGCAGATTTTAAACAATGTACTTTCAGTTTCATCCGGTGACGCTTCGTGATAGTACAGTCATGCTTTTCTCAAAAATACACTGGGAGTAACTACTTCTTCTTAATTAAAAAGCCTAATGTAAGCTAATCAGCAAAATGTAATTGGTATTTTACCGTCGTTGAAGTTCTATACTTTCACTCGCATTGTGAGTGTACGTACATCAACGATAAACGAGGGAAAATATTTGTCACGACGTGTAACACACGTTATATTCATGAAGAATGCCACAGAACTCGCGAAACGTTCATCTATAATCCAAGAAGAACACTACAAAAATTCACTATATACCACCATCACAGACAACCATTCGCGCTTAACTCTGTGTTCATGCTGGCCAACCTAAATCTTTTTCTGCAGCTATCAGAGCACATACTCTACGCGTGCCATCAATGAACTGCTCGAAAAAACTGTATAAATGCCGAAACCCAAGACTAAAATATATTCTTCTGTATTACAATTTATTTGTATTAGCAAGACAATGTGCACTTCGCTATATTGTTAAGATGTTGATATTTTTCTTGCAGTCTCGAGTGTGTGGCGCTGAACAATTCGAGTGTCAAGTATTAAAACTAACACCTCTTACCTAAGCTAGCTGGCCTGTCGCCGTGGATTGCTGTTGGGGGAGGGGGCTCAGCTCCGCCTCGAGGAAGCTTCAAGTGCACGCGTCACCCAAGCGACCTTAAATTTCGCTGGGGGCAAGGAAACTCAGCTCGCTGGAGAAGCTGAACTGCGATAGAGCGAGCGGATTGTCGAGAGAGCTGTGCTTGCCTTGGCTTAGATGTTCGCTATTTGTTAAACATTATAAAAAGCGTTCTAAGGAATAGCTCAGAGTCCTTTACTCCAGCAGCGCTGGGGTTGGATGGGGTTCAGTGCACGCCACTGCCATACATAACACCATCCTCCACCACAATAACACGCAGTTATCTACACATGGCAGATGCCGCCCACTCTCATCGGAGGGTCTGCCTTACAAGGGCTGCAGTCGGCTAGAAATAGCCACACGAAATTATTATTATTATTATTATTATTATTATTATTATTATTATTATTATTATTATTATTATTATTATTGTACCGGGCGGTACACCTCCACGCCGCTAATTCAAACATTGCGCCAGTTGAAACTCCTCTACTGGAGGAAGCCTGAACTTTAACAACCATGTTAGTTCTAAAGTTTCTCAGAAGATGTCGCTATTGTAAATTTTGAAGATTTCTGAACTGTGTCTTTTTCGATTTATATTTGTTTGCTCTGTAGTAAGAAGTGTGAACATTCTCTTCTAGATGGCACTACTTAAGAACTACAATTGTGCACCCCAGTGCGAAGTGAAGGAACTGTTTTTTTAAGAAATCAGGTATTCATAAGTTTGTTCTTTGTTAAATTTCTTTCATTCATTTTTTGGTTGGCAGTATAACCCTTCTCTTTCCGCCAGTTTTGAATTTGACCAATGAGTAATTTCTGTAATTAATTTTCCACCAATCCTAGATGTCTTCTTCAGTTTTGACTTGTAATCTTTAGCCGACCAATAAAAATTTATGGGCGGGTTGTTATCATTCATGAAAGATCTCGAATGTTCCACGAGGGTATATAAACTGCTGATTTTCTTGTCTCGGGGCCACTTCAGTAACATCTATCCTAGTGTGATTATGTAGCAGGGGGCGGGAAGCGCCTCTTTCTTCGGGCAGCAGTTCATCCATAAGGTAATGGCCTTTTAATAACTTCTTTGCTCGCTAGCTCAGCAGTTTAACCCTCGGGGCAGGTTCGAAACTTTTATCATGTAACTTTCCTTTAAAATGTAAAAGACACTTGATATAAATTCTGTCTCTTTAACTACAAATTGGGATAGAGAGTGCCTAACCCTCTCGAGCTCCCACTCATATTGTTTTGAGGTGACTACGTTTTCATAACAGTTTCCCTTCTCTTCGTAATGTAATAAAGTTTTCCTATCGTGTCACCTCCGTAGTATGGGATTAGCCCTTGCATAAGCGGCCTAGTGCCAAATAGGTTTTAAAAAGGTGTATTAGGAGTGCAAGTTACGCCTCCACTCAAGTTGGTATTTTGGGGCCACGTAATTATCCTGTTTCTTTACTGAATAGGCCTCAGTAGGTTGGGTATTTTTACCCCTGTTCTTATGTGCCTGGACGGCAGCTTGAAGGTTGAGTTTGGTGTGGCCGTTGATGGGCTTGAACTTTGAGAGCGGGTTGCTCTTTCTTAAATTTGGTTTCTGTGTACCTCGAGCAGGCTTAACTGGGTAATTGGGAGCTAGTGCTCCTTGGCATGATTGGGGTTTTCTGCCCCTTTGTTGAACTTTGTTCAAATGTAAAGTTGGGCTCATTGCTCAAGGATTGCGTGTCCGGGGGCTCGAAGCCCAAATCCATTAACAAATTGCAATTGTACATTCTTAATTTGTTGATATGCTACTGAGGACCTGTCATACTTGTTATTTCTTGATCTTGAAAAGAAAATATAACCTTTGTTAAATTTTAAATTAACTTTAATTTCGTAAGTTGAGGCCTATTCATCCCAGCACCTTCTTTCACCTCTGCTGTTCCACAGAGACCTCGGAACAATTATTATTATTATTATTATTATTATTATTATTATTATTATTATTATTATTATTATTATTACCATAGGCATTGATTCTAGCGGACGGCACTTTAATCATTATTACACACACACAAGTTGCTTTACGTCGCTCCGACACAGACAGGTCTTATGGCGACGATGGGATAGGAAAGGCCTAGGAGTTGGAAGGAAGCGGCCGTGGCCTTAATTAAGGTACAGCCCCAGCATTTGCCTGGTGTGAAAATGGGAAACCACGGAAAACCATCTTCAGGGCTGCCGACAGTGGGATTTGAACCCACTATCTCCCGAATACTGGATACTGGCCGCACTTAAGCGACTGCAGCTATCGAGCTCGGTTTAATAATTATTACCATCGGCATTGATTCCAGTGCATGGCACTATAACATGAATATGTTTTAAGCCTGGAGCTCAATCTGGAACTAGTCATCAATTTTCCGACACTATCGTAATCGGACAGCCACTGTTCGTCTATGTACACTTGGTCAGTAGCGTCATCTTATCACTGTTTCTCTTTCTTCCTGTAACGAAGAGCTCGAGAAAAGCTCGTATGAAGTGAACCACATTCTGCTACCGAGTCCAGAATTAAAATCCTTGAGCTGGTCGGAAAAGACACCCAGGGCCTTGGAACCCCTACACCACAGGGCTGGCTAATAATAATAATAATAATAATAATAATAATAATAATAATAATACCGAGCTCGATAGCTACAGTCGCTTAAGTGTGGCCAGTATCCAGTATTCGGGAGATAGTGGGTTCGAACCCCACCGTCGGCAGCCCTGAAGATGGTTTTCCGTGGTTTCCCATTTTCACACCAGGCAAATGCTGGAGCTGTACCTTAATTAAGGCCACGGCGGCTTCCTTCCCTCTCCTAGCCCTTTCCTGCCCCATTGTCGCCATAAGACGTATCTGTGTCGGTGCGACGTAAAACCAATAGAAAAAATAACTAAGGCGGAAGTGTCCTCTACCCGCACAACGGTTCTGCAGTGATATTTGCATAAATATTAGCGGTCTGAGCAATCAGTACTCCTAAAATTTATGCAGCTCAACGGCATAACTGTAGAGTTGCTAGATGGCACTTGCGCCTTGTTGAAGTACGTTTGAATTCTAATCTATTCGTGGCTAAAAGTCGTTTCCTAACAGTACACTTTATTGATGCTATTTCAGAATTTGTTAGAGGAGCGCTTAGACGCATCGGGAAGGAAAAAGAACTCTCACTCTCCCCTCCCCTAGGGGACGTCAAAGTGAGGGAGGGGAAATAATGGTCAGAGGAGGAGAGATACAAAATTA
Organism: Anabrus simplex; assembly: GCF_040414725.1. Taxonomy (NCBI): domain Eukaryota; kingdom Metazoa; phylum Arthropoda; class Insecta; order Orthoptera; family Tettigoniidae; genus Anabrus; species Anabrus simplex. The sequence continues at coordinate 81,735,313 of NC_090277.1, read as the reverse complement.
ATGACAAACTGTTTCGTGTGTACGCAGGAGGTACGGTAGGGGGTTATAAACAAACACAGGGTCGCCTGCCTGCTATAGGAGGCGGTGTACCTTCAAGCTACTCAGCTCACAGACTTCTGTAGATGTTGAGTCATTCGCTTCCGTTCACACCTTTCACTTTACATCCTTGTTCTTTCTCCTACCTCCCTCTTTCATTATCTTAAGCAAGCACGCGGCTGGTCGTTATTGAGCAATAATGTAGAACCGAAATAATCAAGTAGTGTACTGTGTAGAGTTGAGAAGAATGCAAGAATGAGGAATGTGGTCTGCAAGCACGAACTTTCTGTTCTGCCCAGACAGATCTGCTCCTATCTGCTGCAGGAAAACATTGACTCACACTTTGCAGTTTGCTGGATTACAACTTTCAAGAGCGAATAGCTGCCAGTAGAAGATAATATAAAGTCGCCTGGGTAGTAGCGGAGTTGCTATGGTAATCACTACGTCACTGGCTCTGCTGGTGAAAACCCCTTCGCCCCGTGCCTCACCGGGCAAGTGCATTCTTCTGATCTTACAAACTTCACGTCAGTACGATGAAGAACATGTCAGTTGTTTAATCATGTGTGATAAAATAATATTTTGTATTTCTTTATATATCATAACTTACGATGCACTAATCTAGTATTTAATTATGTATGCGCTATTTAGTTTTATTTGATGAGAACAAACAGCAGCAGCGATTGCGAATTAGAAGTGAAGGTGGGGAACAAATGTACAGACAAACAATAAGCTAGAGAGGTCACTGTCCACCAACTGTGCACTCGTGCCTTCATCCCGAGGTGGTGCACCGGCATGTACCATTTCAACCACATACTACCTCTCCTGTCATTCTTAAATTTCTGGCAGTACCGCGAATCGAACGCCGGCCCCCGAGGACGGCAGCTAATAACACTAACCGTTACGCCGTCTTTGTATAGCCGCCATCTTGCGCGAGCGCCCCTAGGCCGTCTCATAAGGGCTTATGTATAGCCGCTTCGGTCCGTCAGATCGCCACTGCTACGAACCATGCGTTACTCATCGTATATACTTCCTCACCTCATACTTCTGGTTTAATTATACAGATAACAGAGTGCTGGTATTTCACTCCCATTTACTTCTACATCCTTGTAGGAAGACACGGCAGGGTAGATCTGCTAAAATGAAATGCAATCTTTCAGGGTTAGTGTTCTTTCTTGCTGGTTGGAATCGAACCCATGATCATGGGTCGGACACCACCACTGATCTCCCGACGAAGCTAATTAACCAGTGAACGATGGGTACGACGGCTGCGAAATTCAACATTTGTATTTAATAATAATAATAATAATAATAATAATAATAATAATAATAATAATAATAATAATAGACGTAACCTTCACAAATTAAACCACCTCTTCTACATGGATGACATCAAACTATATGCAACAAACAGATCCCAAATAGCTTCCCTCATCAATATTACGAAAAACATTTCCAAAGACGTCTGCATGTAATTTGGTACGAGCAAATGCTAAATAAATAGCATTAAAAAGGGACAATGGTGTAGACAGAGGGAATAACCATTGCAGCTGATCAAAAAATTCAAAGCACGGGGGAAAATTATTATTAGAAAGGGGCTCCCGAATGGGCATTAAGATTTACAATATTCACTTATCGACATGATTCTATTGTTGCAAGTCGTGATGTGATACCTGTCACACTGTTTGACACATAAAAGGCATGTACGATTGTCATCTGGGTTATGAAAAGACTTCACAGTGCATATCTTGTGGTGAAAACCATGAATGGAAAGACGTGTTATGATATGTCTTTGAACTTGATTTTCTTTGGTCCAGTTTCTCACCAACATGGCATCTGAGGTAGAAAAGTCGGGGTCGATTTCCTTTTTCTAGGCTTTGAGCAATCAATGAAGATCGAAAATAAACTTCAGAAAGAAAAACTCATACAGACATATCAGCACAGACCCCGCCTCGTCTTAAAAACTAAGCTTAACGCTTCCAACCTATCAAAGGCAATCAATACATATGTTGTAACTGCACTCACACATTCATTTGGCATTCTAACAGATCTAGAAAACATCAATCGCACAATAAGGACAATAAGAACAAAATGATGCATCATAATTCATGCTTACAGAGAATTACAATGTCGAGAAGAGAGGGGGGAAGACGAATTCTTGATGTTATAGCTCTAAACAACCAACAAGTAATAAACCTGAGGAAATACGTTCATTGTCCAACAGATGACAGCATTCTGCATAAAGCTCTGGTTGAAGCAGATCTAAACTACAACCCGCTGAATTTACATGAACACCACATAAATTTCAAAGACACGAACATCCTGCACAGGGAGAAGATAGAGAGATGGGCTTGTGAAGAACTTCATGGAAGGTGCTATAACCAGAGCAATGATGAGAACATTGATAAACAAAGTTACTACAACCAGAGTATTGATGAGAACATTGATAAAGAAAGTTACTACAACCAGAGTATTGATGAGAACATTGATAAACAAAGTTACTACAACCAGAGTATTGATGAGAACATTGATAAACAAAGTTACTACAACCAGAGTATTGATGAGAACATTGATAAAGAAAGTTACTACAACCAGAGTAATGATGAGAACATTGATAAAGAAAGTTACTACAACCAGAGTATTGATGAGAACATTGATAAAGAAAGTTACTACAACCAGAGTATTGATGAGAACATTGATAAACAAAGTTACTACAACCAGAGTATTGATGAGAACATTGATAAACAAAGTTACTACAACCAGAGTATTGATGAGAACATTGATAAACAAAGTTACTACAACCAGAGTAATGATGAGAACATTGATAAAGAAAGTTACTACAACCAGAGTATTGATGAGAACATTGATAAACAAAGTTACTACAACCAGAGTAATGATGAGAACATTGATAAAGAAAGTTACTACAACCAGAGTATTGATGAGAACATTGATAAACAAAGTTACTACAACCAGAGTAATGATGAGAACATTGATAAACAAAGTTACTACAACCAGAGTAATGATGAGAACATTGATAAAGAAAGTTACTACAACCAGAGTATTGATGAGAACATTGATAAACAAAGTTACTACAACCAGAGTATTGATGAGAACATTGATAAACAAAGTTACTACAACCAGAGTAATGATGAGAACATTGATGAAGAAAGTTACTACAACCAGAGTATTGATGAGAACATTGATAAACAAAGTTACTACAACCAGAGTAATGATGAGAACATTGATAAACAAAGTTACTACAACCAGAGTATTGATGAGAACATTGATAAACAAAGTTACTACAACCAGAGTAATGATGAGAACATTGATAAAGAAAGTTACTACAACCAGAGTAATGATGAGAACATTGATAAAGAAAGTTACTACAACCAGAGTATTGATGAGAACATTGGTAAACAAAGTTACTACAACCAGAGTATTGATGAGAACATTGATAAAGAAAGTTACTACAACCAGAGTATTGATGAGAACATTGATAAACAAAGTTACTACAACCAGAGTAATGATGAGAACATTGATAAACAAAGTTACTACAACCAGAGTAATGATGAGAACATTGATAAACAAAGTTACTACAACCAGAGTAATGATGAGAACATTGATAAAGAAAGTTACTACAACCAGAGTATTGATGAGAACATTGATAAACAAAGTTACTACAACCAGAGTAATGATGAGAACATTGATAAACAAAGTTACTACAACCAGAGTAATGATGAGAACATTGATAAACAAAGTTACTACAACCAGAGTAATGATGAGAACATTGATAAATAACTTTCAAACTCATGGCTGTCGAGGGGAGAGTTATTTCCAGAAACTGAGGGATTAAACCAGGCGATCCAAGATAAAGTGATCTCAACAAAGAGTTATAGCAAATACATCCAGCCAGTACCAGTGCCAGTTTCAACCCTGTACATGAATCTCGGCATAGACAAACATGAGTGACGTATCTGTGGAGTGGGGCTGTGAGGTGTCTCCACAGTACGTACAGCAATAATACGTCAGCAAAATATTAAGTGAGGAAAGAAGTAGCAACAATATAAATCGGTCAGTAATGTCGCACACGTTCTCCCTGTGTTTCCAAATTGTAGGAGTGTGGTACACCAAGTTCTTTGGCGATGCTTGCCTCGAGAGACTGATTTGAAATGTACAATCTACTGAAAAGAGTTTGGAAATAACGTTCACATTGTTGTCAACAATCCCCAAACGCATAAGAGACAAAAAATGCACTTAGACAAGCAACTCAATGTTCAAAACATCCTAGACCTTTGCCCTACTTTGACGGACACTTCCGTCCTGGTGCACGGAACATTTATAAGTTCATTATCGCGGTTAGCTGGTCAGAGAGATTTAATCTGTTTGTTTTTCAGCCTACCCGATTGATATCAGATGATACCTGAAGCTATTTTCTCTGTGTAAATAGTAACTCTGAGCTGAAATACGGAAAATAAGAAGCACCTCAGTTTGCCGCTCGTTGTAAACAATAAATGACGCCATCCAAGCGCGGCATGGATGAGGTTATTCGAAACTGGCTTGAGAATTGTGATGTTAAAAGTGGAACTGATTCTCTAGAGAGTGAAAATACTCCTTCTTCTTCAACTGACAGTGATGAAAGCGATCCCGATTTCAGTTCCGAGATGATAGTGCCAATTGAAACTACGTGACAACACTAGAATGTAACAAGAGCGGGTGAGAAGTCTAGTAAAATGATACTTGGAATTGTGATCTTGTTGACATTAAGCCTGTTTCTTTAACAGGCAAGCCAGTTTCTGAAATTCACTCTATAGTGAGGAAGGGGTTGGCAAATAATCCGAAAGAAATGGACGTAGTGAATGAATTTCTAACCCCACATTTCTTCGATCACGTTACTAAGGAAACCAACGCTTATGCCTCTACATTTCTTGCTAATTTATCTGCTTCCCTTGAAACCAATAATACCAACAAAGGCATTGGTTTCCTGTTACTATAGACGAGCTAAAAGCTCACTTTGCTCTGTGTATTCTTACGTGTGTGATTAGTCAAATTTATGTTAAAGTGACCAAAAATAAATGGTATGTAAGAGAATATTTCCTTTCACAAGTAATGGTAGGCCAAAGGGTGCGACATGAGCTACGAATTTTAGGCAAATGAAATATAATAAAGTATGAGGATATATTCTTTAATTATTCATAAAAATTACAATCATTTTTTTAATCATGGTTATTCGATCAATTATATTAGCAGTTTGCCTTTGTCTACCACTACGAACGCCAATGTGAGTCAATACATGGTTTCATTTAAGCACCACTAAGAGCGCTAATGTGAGCCAATGCATTGTTTCACTTAAGCACCACTATGAGCGCTAACGTGAGTCAATGTGGAGTTTCACTTAAGCACCACTACGAGCGCTAATGCGAGTCAATACATTGTTTCACTTAAGCACCACTACGAGCGCTAATGTGAGTCAATGCGGAGTTTCACTTAAGCACCACTACGAGCGCTAACGTGAGTCAATGCGGAGTTTCACTTAAGCACCACTACGAGCGCTAATGCGAGTCAATACATTGTTTCACTTAAGCACCACTACGAGCGCTAATGTGAGTCAATGCAGAGTTTCACTTATGCACCACTACGAGCGCTAATGTGAGCCAATGTGGAGTTTCACTTAAGCACCACTACGAGCGCTAATGTGAGTCAATGCGGAGTTTCACTTAAGCACCACTACGAGCGCTAATGTGAGCCAGTGCATTGTTTCACTTAAGCACCACTACGAGCGCTAATGTGAGTCAATGCGGAGTTTCACTTAAGCACCACTACGAGCGCAAATGTGAGCCAATGCGGAATTTCACTTAAGCACCTCTACGAGCGCTAATGCGAGTCAATGCATTGTTTCACTAAAGCACCACTACGAGCGCTAATGCGAGTCAATGCATTGTTTCACTTAAGCACCACTACGAGCGTTAATGTGAGTCAATGCATTGTTTCACTTAAGCACCACTACGAGCGCTAATGTGAGTCAATGCGGAGTTTCACTTAAGCACCACTACGAGCGCTAATGTGAGCGAATGCATTGTTTCACTTAAGCACCACTACGAGCGCTAATGTGAGTCAATGCATTGTTTCACTTAAGCACCACTACGAGCGCTAATGTGAGTCAATGCATTGTTTCACTTAAGCACCACTACGAGCGTTAATGTGAGTCAATGCATTGTTTCACTTAAGCACCACTACGAGCGCTAATGTGAGCGAATGCATTGTTTCACTTAAGCACCACTACGAGCGCTAATGTGAGCCAATGCATTGTTTCACTTAAGCACCACTACGAGCGCTAATGTGAGTCAATGCGGAGTTTCACTTAAGCCCTTTTATAACTACATTGGTTGAACACATTTTTCAAAAAATGAAAGAACGCCGCAGGGTATTGAAGTAAGGAACACATTTCAGAAAAAATTATGTAAATAACTTAATATGGCTAGGATTTGACTAAAAAGGAAAACGAGTAAAGAAACACGCGATTTTAAGTGTTTTTCCGGAACTGCATTTACGCCGGAAGTAATTTTCGAAATTTGTTTTTAAGTTTGATAGAGTTATCCAAGACTCACAATTTGAAACCTTTCAGGGCCCTTTAGCCCTTCAACTTTCGGCACAATTGAGGAAATTGCTTAATTTTACGTTTTGCGTAATATGGGACCGCTACTTTGTCTGCTAAGAAATGTTTTCAACATTGGACGTTATATCCGATACATTTATCCGAAAATGTGATAAAAATACGGCGTTTTATACGATATGTCGTAATAAGCGATGTCGTTATAAGCGATGTCGCAATAACGGTCGTCCGTCGCCTGAAAATAGCACGTGATAAACAACAAAACTACACAGTCAGACTTAAGTGTGAATTGCAGAGGAACGTCCTAGTTAACTTGGGCATGGGATGGAAAGGTTAAGAACAGGCCATTATCTTCCTCGAGTTAGCCCGTAATTAGAGGAGTGCGGATCTTTAGTCATTTATAGGTAACTGAAGTATAGTCTACCCGGACAACAGATCTGCTTTGTGATTTGCATAAGCAGTAGGGGCGCGGCCTATTAGAACCCCAGGAATTTATGTTACTCTCGCTACATTGCGGAAGGGCGAGGTAGACAATTCCTACTATCCAAATTAATGATTGCTTTCTAACCTACAACTGCCGTTCTAGTAATTAGATGGCTCCAGTGCTTTTGCAGGTCAACATGGTTCAAACTGTCGGTATTAATTAATGAATTAAATTAAATATTTATTTGGGAAAACCAAAACAACGAGAAGCCGAATTAGAGAGTTCCGCAATTAAAAATTTACAATGAGTAACACAATGCAAACATTAAAACAAGTGAAAGAACAATGAGGAAAAGTCATCTAATGATAAAATAGAGGAAGAAAATTAAAAACTAACAAAATAGCTGTAGATGCACAGCAATTAACAACAAAACAAAGACTAAAGAAAAGAACGAGGAAAATTAAAAATTAAACGAAGAGAAGAACTTAAAGCTAGGCACAGTAAGATAAATACTGATATGACACACAAGTAACAGTATGGTATAGGAAAAAGGAAATAAATATTACATCGAGGGGGCAGTAATGAGAAGAGAAAAAAGGAATATGAAGAAGAGGAGTTAAGGAAAAATCGATTAAAAGTCATGCGAAGAAAAAAACGTCCAAGTTCCTACCAGAAGATAAAGAGTTAAGGAGGGTTGGGAATGAGGATAAATAAAGTTCTTTAATCAATAAAGAGGTGGTAATACGGAATACGTATGAAGGGGTGGATTTATTCTGGTTTTGCGAGTTGGAACATGTAAGGAAACAAATCGCAGATGCAGTATCATGTGCAAGCAGATGGTGAGGGAGCCCTACGAACAAAAGAAGTTTTCATCCCCAGGGGCCGGCTCTCTCTCTCTCTAGGGTTCTACGAGCCCATTGAAAGTCAAATAGATGAGGGGGAGGGGGAAAGACCGGCCCTGAACAAGAAACTGCTGTTGTTCGTCCAATCGAGAAAAATCTTTTCCCCACGCTAAGCAGCATGAGTGAAGAATTTGGACCCTCCTAGCCTGGAAATATTGTATGTGTCCATGAAAATGAATGATTTCAATATGTAACTAGCCAAGCTTTTCATTTATTTATTTAGGATCAGCAACAGCCGAATTACAAAGATCCGAGCTATGTACAATAGATATTAATCTAAAATGAAATATATAAAAATATTTACAAAACGACACACATATTCCCAATAAAAACTGTACTATTCTATATAAAATACATATTTATATAAACTGTGACATTAAGGAAGGAAAATACATTTACAGTAAACACAGGAGAAGAAATATGAAAGAACAAGAAGGAAAATTAAGTTACCGCTATATGACAAATATCATGACAGAAGGAAGGAAAAGATACGAAGATGTCTAGGTTCTTGTTGATAGATAAGGTAATAAACATGGTGGAATACGTACAGAAAAGGGCCTCGGGGAGAGAAAAACCTGGAAGTAAGGAATATGGAATACGGTCTTCATTCTGGTGGTACGGGATGGGACGTTGAGAGGGAATAAGGAAACTAAATCTGGAGACCTAAATGAACCAATGTTAGCAGTGAAAAACCCTTCAAGAAAGGGTGGCGATATTTGCTTTTTAGTGTATAGCATTACGTACCATAGAGTTGTACAGTCTAACTGGTGTTATAAACGACCCCACGTCACCTCGTCATCGGGTACACGAGTCTCATTGTCGGTCCTATTGAGCACACACCCTTTGATATCTCTCTTTCCCAATTCGTCGAGTTGGTCATCAGCATGAGGTCAGACAGATAAGAAATACGCACACTCATCTGTTTCCTTTTTTCGTGCCGATTTGTGGGTGGACTACTGACCCGTTTTGAAACAGCAAGGGAGTGTACCCAGATAGCACTTCCGACCCTCATTTTCATTGGCAGGACATAGAACAGATATGGGATCACTGAGCACAACGATAATATAAGCATATCAGGTTTTGAAATATTGTTGTTAATTCGATACAGTTCAAGGACATGGGGAATTCAGTATGGTAACGAATGGCGTATGGCTTGTAGTGCCGGGAGTGTCCGAGGACAAGTTCTGCTCGCCAGATGCGGGTCTTTTGATTTGACACCCGTAGGCGACCTGCGCGTCGTGATGAGGATGAAAGTATGATGAAGAGGACATATACACCCAGCCCCCGTGCCAGCGAAATTAACCAATTATGGTTAAAATTCCCGACCCTGCTGGGACACCTGTGACCAAAGAGGCCAGCACGCTAACCATGTAGCCATGAAATCGGACATTCAGTATGGTGAAAACCATATACTGCCAATCTTGTAAACACTTGTCTCATTTCACAATTGGGTTTTGTACACGTCCGATCTATCATGACCCCAGTTCCGCAGAATTCTAGAGATATATATTCTCCTTTTTTCTTGAGGAAATGCATTCATATGAATTCATGAATTCATTAGGAAATCCGTACATATTAATTTATATTTTATAATTTACAAAGTCTATTACATCCACGTTGGGCAAGGGCCTCCTACCATCCAGTAGAGGTAGCTCAGCTGCACTCTGTGGGTGAGATAGTCTCTGTGAGTTTGGTTCTCCTACTGTGGTAAGTTCCAAGCAATTAATACATATTAATAACTACTGATAATCAAGTGTCCTTATTCCAATAATCTCAACCCTAAGAACGTTCTGTAGACCACTTACAATCAATCACCCAGGTAATTGGAACATCTTTTTTTCTTTTTTTTTTTTTTTTTGCTACGGGCTTTACGTCGCACCGACACAGATAGGTTTTATGGCGACGATGGGATAGGAAAGGCCTAGGAGTTGGAAGGAAGCGGCTGTGGCCTTAATTAAGGTACAGCCCCAGCATTGCCTGGTGTGAAAATGGGAAACCACGGAAAACCATCTTCAGGGCTGCCGATAGTGGGATTCGAACCTACTATCTCCCGGATGCAATTGGAACATCTAAGGAATTCAACTTATATGTCATTTATAAATACTTTTATTTCGGTCAAATGACCATAAAAGGAGAGGTAGAACACACTAAAATTGCATGCCTGAGCTTTGTTTTTGCATAATCTTTAATTGATTTTATTCTTTTGCTGCAGAGTTCTAAGTCGCAACGTTCACAGGTATGTCCTACATTGACACGTCTCTGTTGGTTCATGGTATGTGTTGGTACAAATAATATGGAAAACCATATACTGCCAATCTTGCAAACAAGTGTCTCATCTCACAATTGGGTTTTATCCACGTCCGATGTATCACGACCCCAGTTCTGCAGAATTCTGGAGATATATCTTCTCTTTTTTGTTCTTGGGTAATGTTGGTCATTTTTCTGAGGCTCTTGTGTTGGGTAGAGGTAAAAGTATTCTGAGGTCTTCAATAAATAATGATTCTCGTGCGAGGAGGGAGACGAGTCGTACGTGATCTTGAAGTCTTCAACATTCCGATCGTCCTTTTACGCTTTCTAGTAGTGATGGCATAATCGAATATTTTTAATATTCAAATAACCTCCATCCGATTATTTAGATAATTGAATAGATGAACTCTCAAGAAAAATAGAAATAAGTCTTTTTCCACATGTTGAAACTGAATGAGTGAATTAACTTTCTTAATAACATCACTTTTCATGTTATTATTTCGAAAGCATTTACTATTCAATTGCCTCATTCATTCGAACGAGTAATCGAAAAATAATGGAAGGAGAAATACAATCGAATAATCGAGCAAAATGAAACAATCGATTAAGCTATTAGGCCTATTTTGTGTTCGATTATCCCATCACTGATTTCTAGTGCCCAAAGGCGACCTGACATATATAGACTACAAGAAAGCGTTTGACTCTATAGAACACATTAGTGTCTTAGATTCATTGAAAACTATTGTCATACATATGAACAGATTTCATAAATAAGGACTAGGCTTATCCAAATGGGAGACGAGACGATGAGAATATTACTGTCACCAGAAGAAGTCAAACGGGGTGAAGACAAGACGAAGACGTACGTGACAGCTTCTGCAGGTGGGACAAAGACGTACAACAGGAAGTTAGACAGAGCGAGCCGAGTATTGCCAAGTACACTAGTGTCCAAAAGTTAAGCATAATCACTAAACGATTTCATACCGCCTGATAGGAATGTCAGACGAATTGCTGAACAAACGGAAGCTGACTCACACACCATGTCACACAACTTGTCCAAAAAAAGGTTCTGATAACTAAGGTACGCCTTTGACAACAACTAACAAAACTTGGCAATGTCTTCCACAACAAAATATGCTGTTAATAGGGCGTATGGTTACTCCTAACGGTAACACATGCTTCGCAGCGACGTGGCATACTCTCTATCAGATGGTCCAAGAGCGCTTGTGGCAGTCGACCCCATTCCTCCGAAAGGGCAATGCGAAGGTCTTGGAGGGTCCTTAGTGGAGGCTGACGGGATGCAGTTCGCCTCCCCAATGCATCACCGGCTTGTTCTATAAGATTCAGATCCGCAGACCTCGCTGACCAGTCCATGCGATGAATGTCTTCTCCAGCCAGAAATTCATCCACCAGAGCAGCGCGGTGCGGTCGGGCATTATCGTCCATTAAGAGAAAGCCTGGACCAACCGCACCTCTGAATAGTCGGACATGTGGTCTCAGTACCTCATCCCTGTATCTCCCAGCGTCAACAGTGTTCCTCGGACCACCCATGAAGATGTGCTGGTCCGTACGGCCATTCAATATGATGCCGCCCCACACCATAACGCCACCACCACCACCACCACCACTATACTGGTCCCGTTCCACGACGTTCCTGTGGTTGTATCTGCTACTCGGTTCTTTCCAGATTAATGTGCGACGGGAATCGTTCTGCAAAGTGAAGCGTGATTCATCTGTGAAGAGCACATGCGTCCATTCATTCATGGTGGAGTTTTGATGTTGATGGCTCCACAGTAAACGGGCCCATCTATGTGCTGGAGTGAGCGAGACGCACACCGCTGGACGTCCGGCAAAGAGCCCTGCTGTTCTGAGCCTCCGGTACACAGTTTTCCGGGACAATCACATTGAAAAACAGATGTAACATGCTGTCCTTATGCCATACTTTGAGGTAAAAAATGTATAGCCATATGTTCCTGATTTACCGAGCTCGATAGCTGCAGTCGCTTAAGTGCGGCCAATATCCAGTATTCGGGAGATAGTAGGTTCGAACCCCACTGTCGACAGCCCTGAAAATGGTTTTCCGTGGATTCCCATTTTCACACCAGGCAAATGCTGGGGCTGTACCTTAACTAAGGCCACGGCCGCTTCCTTCCCACTCCTATCCCTTTCCTGTCCCATCGTCGCCATAAGTCCTATCTGTGTCGGTGCGACGTAAAGCAACTAGCAAAAAAAAAAGTTATATTTTTCCTCAGAAGTAACTAGAAGTTTGTAGATATAGGGACAAAGTTTTCCAGTTGGCAACACTGAGTGCTGTTGAGTTGTCAGTGTAAAGTAGTTCACTGTGTTGAGCGGTCACGTGACTGTGTGAGTAGCGAACTTGTCTGGAGTCGAGCCTAGGAACAGTCCTCGTCTGTTGTGGTTGTCAGTAGCTCTGTGTTCAAACTTGTCTGCATGCAGCTGTTGTGTGTGAAGTGACCGAGCGTTCAAAGTGATAGTGAAGGTTTATCACCCGTTCCAGGTAAAGACTGCCCAGCTGGAGTCCTCCTGTGAGACACTTGTAAAGAGACAGAAATACGTGGAGAGTTGTCATTCATGGTTGAATATCATTGTGAGTGTACTAATTGGATCACAATGAAATCAATTACATCGTTAAAGCAGACAATACTAGCACAAGCGATGAAACTGTCCGTATTCACTCATTTCGTCATGGTGTAGACATGGTGTCTTAATTATCTGACCAAACTTCATTATATTCGTCACCTTGGATAAAGCACGCTCCATTTACACTGCAGCAACTGATTACTATTTTTATGTGCGTAAATATTATTTTTACGGCAGATTGGCAATGGCCATAAATTTTATGATATCTTAATTGGCGATCCTACGAGGTCTCATTGCAATAAATATGTCGCAACTCACAAAGACTTCCCTCGTCACGATGACGACAACGTGACGTTGAATTCACACTCTCTGGGGATTTCTTATATATTTCTCCACTCCAGTTCCGTCTGTTTTTTTGATGAATATACATGTGTGCAATAATACTCTAGCGGTAGCTTTTCTTCATTAGTTAATTCAACATGTTACAAAATGTAATATTTACGTTCTATAAAAGAAATTGTCCTCCGCTGTGGTGTAGTGGTTAGTGTGCTTATCTGCTACCCCCTGAGGCTCGGGTTCGATTCCCGGCTCTACCACCAAATTTGAAAAGTGGTGCGTGGACTGGAACAGGGTCCACTCAGCCTCAGGATGTCATTTGAGTAGAGGGGATTAGATTCCCACCTCAGCCGTCCTCGAAGTGGTTTTCCGTGGTTGCCCACTTCTTTTCCTTCCCTCTTCCTTGCCTATCCCTTCTAACCTCTCCATTCCCGGCGTGGCCCCTGTTCAGCACAGCAGGTAAGGGCGCCTGGGCGATGTACTGGTCCTCCTGCCCAGTTATATCCCCGACACATGTCTGACGCTCCAGGATACTGTCCTTAAGTCGGTAGAGGTGGAATCCTGTGTTGAGTCCTTTAATTTCGAGTAAACAGAGTTCAAAGTTCAACCACTTCTCAAAAAATTAGAAACATTTGCTAGTTGTTTTTTTACGTCGCACCGACACAGATAGGTCTTATGGCGACGATGGGACAGGAAAGGGCTAGGAGTGGGAAGGAAGTGGCCGTGGCCTTAATTACGGTACAGCCCCAGCATTTGCCTGGTGTGAAAATGGGAAACCACGGAAAACCATTTTCAGGGCTGCCGACAGTGGGGTTCGAACCTACTATCTCCCGAATACTGGATACTGGCCACACTTAAGCGACTGCAGCTATCGAGCTCGGTAAATCAGAAACATATGGCTATACATTTTTTACCTCAACGTATGGCATAAGGACAGCATGTTACATATGTTTTCAATGTGGCTGTCAATATTTTGCATGAGCAAAATGAAATAAAATGACCAGTGGCGTATACTGAGGGCTACCAAGGCCATCAGTGAAGCCCAAACCTCAGATGAGAATGACGGAAGTCTAAAACACATTATAATGTAAGCATCTGACACATTCGTCCATTTACAACACTTAAAAGCAGTGCCAAAGAACGTCGCACGTACAAACAAGGCATCGGGGACTGATATTGCAGTCGAGACTATCGTCCCTCTCCCCTCGACTCTCCCCGCGCGGTTTGCTCTTGTACACTGACTGACAGAGCAAATGCAACACCAAGAAGGAGTGGTCAGAACTTTATGCCAATTGCAGGGTAGACTGACGTCACTGAGGTATGCTCATGATGTGAAATGCGCCGCTGTGCTGCGCACGTAGCGAACGATAAATGGGACACGGCGTTGGCGAATGGCCCACTTCGTACCGTGATTTCTCAGCCGACAGTCATTGTAGAACATGTTGTCGTGTGCCACAGGACACGTGTATAGCTAAGAATGCCAGGCCGCCGTCAACGGAGGCATTTCCAGCAGACAGACGACTTTACGACGGGTATGGTGATCGGGCTGAGAAGGGCAGGTTGGTCGCTTCGTCAAATCGCAGCCGATACCCATAGGGATGTGTCCACGGTGCAGCGCCTGTGGCGAAGATGGTTGGCGCAGGGACATGTGGCACGTGCGAGGGGTCCAGGTGCAGCCCGAGTGACGTCAGCACGCGAGGATCGGCGCATCCGCCGCCAAGCGGTGGCAGCCCCGCACGCCACGTCAACCGCCATTCTTCAGCATGTGCAAGACACCCTGGCTGTTCCAATATCGACCAGAACTATTTCCCGTCGATTGGTTGAAGGAGGCCTGCACTCCCGGCGTCCGCTCAGAAGACTACCATTGACTCCACAGCATAGACGTGCACGCCTGGCATGGTGCCGGGCTAGAGCGACTTGGATGAGGGAATGGCGGAACGTCGTGTTCTCCGATGAGTCACGCTTCTGTTCTGTCAGTGATAGTCACCGCAGACGAGTGTGGCGTCGGCGTGGAGAAAGGTCAAATCCGGCAGTAACTGTGGAGCGTCCTACCGCTAGACAACGCGGCATCATGGTTTGGGGCGCTATTGCGTATGATTTCACGTCACCTCTAGTGCGTATTCAAGGCACGTTAAATGCCCACCGCTACGTGCAGCATGTGCTGCGGCCGGTGGCACTCCCGTACCTTCAGGGGCTGCCCAATGCTCTGTTTCAGCAGGATAATGCCCGCCCACACACTGCTCGCATCTCCCAACAGGCTCTACGAGGTGTACAGATGCTTCCGTGGCCAGCGTACTCTCCGGATCTCTCACCAATCGAACACGTGTGGGATCTCATTGGACGCCGTTTGCAAACTCTGCCCCAGCCTCGTACGGACGACCAACTGTGGCAAATGGTTGACAGAGAATGGAGAATCATCCCTCAGGACACCATCCGCACTCTTATTGACTCTGTACCTCGACGTGTTTCTGCGTGCATCGCCGCTCGCGGTGGTCCTGCATCCTACTGAGTCGATGCCGTGCGCATTGTGTAACCTGCATATCGGTTTGAAATAAACATCAATTATTCGTCCGTGCCGTCTCTGTTTTTTCCCCAACTTGCATCCCTTTCGAACCACTCCTCCTTGGTGTTGCATTTGCTCTGTCAGTCAGTGTATATCGGATAGAATCGGGGACAAGGGTGAGATGGTGTGCTAGGCTTCGGTCTGTCAGATCGCCTCTGCTAACCATACCCAATGCGTTACTCATCGTATCTCACCTCATACTCAGAGATAACAGGGTGCTGGTATTTCCTACCCCTTTACTTCTATAACCTTGTAGGAAGACACTGCAGGGCTGCTGTTATAGGAGTAATATAGTTTTATTTTTATAGGTAGATGTGTTTAAATGAAATACGATCTTTCAGGTTTAGTGTTCTCTTTTGTTGGTTGGATTAGAGGCCGAGATCAGGGGTCGGACACCACCACTGATCACCCGAGGAAGCTAATTAACCAGTGAACGATGGGTACGACCGCTGTAAAGTTCAACATTTTTATTTAATAATAATATAATATATATAATATAATAATATAATATAATAGATATGTATGAGACAGGAGAAGTCCCATCCGATTTGCGTCAGAATGTTGTTATACCTATTCCCAAGAAAGCCGGTGCTGACAGGTGTGAAAACTACCGCACCATTAGTTTAGTATCTCATGCCTGCAAAATTTTAACATTTATTATTTACAGAAGAATGGAAGAACAAGTTGAAGCTGAGTTGGGAGAAGATCAATTTGGCTTCAGAAGAAATGTAGGAACACGTGAAGCTATCCTGACTTTACGTCTGATCTTCGAGGATCGAATCAAGAAGGACAAGCCCACGTACATGGCATTCGTAGATCTAGAAAGGGCATTCGATAATGTTGATTGGACCAAGCTATTTAAGATACTGAAGATGATGGGGATCAGATACCGAGAACGAAGAATTATCTACAATCTGTATAAAAATCAGTCTGCAGTGGTAAGAATCGAGGGCTTTGAAAAAGAAGCAGCAATCCAGAAAGGAGTGAGGCAAGGCTGCAGTTTGTCCCCCCGCCCTCCTTTCCAGTGTTTACATAGAACAGGCAGTGAAGGAAATCAAAGAGAAATTTGGAAAGGGAATCACAATCCAAGGAGAGGAAATCAAAAGCTTGAGATTTGCCGATGATATTGTTATTTTATCTGAGACTGCAGAAGATCTTGAGAAGCTGCTGAATGGTATGGACAAAGTCTTGGGTAAGGAGTACAGGATGAAAATAAATAAGTCCAAAACAAAAGTAATGGAGTGCAGTCGAACGAAGGCAGGTGATGCAGGAAATATTAAATTAGGAAATGAAGTCTTAAAGGAAGTAGATGAATATTGTTACTTGGGTAGTAAAATAACTAACAATGGCAGAAGTAACGAGGACATAAAATGCAGATTAGCACCAGCAAGGAAGAGCTTTCTTAAGAAAAGAAATTTGCTCACTTCAAACACTGATATAGGAATTAGAAAGATGCTCTTGAAGACTTTCGTGTGGAGCGTGGCATTGTATGGAAGTGAAACATGGACGATAACCAGCTCAGAAAGAAAGAGAATAGAAGCTTTTGAAATGTGGTGTTACAGAAGAATGCTGAAGGTGAGATGGATAGATCGGATCTCAAATGAAGAGATACTGAATCGAATTGGCGAGAGGAGATCGATTTGGCTAAATTTGACGAGAAGAAGAGATAGAATGATAGGACACATCTTAAGACACCCAGGACTTGTTCAGTTGGTTTTTGAGTGAAGTGTAGCGGGTAAGAACGGTAGGGGTAGACCAAGGTATGAATGTGACAAGCAGATTAGAGCAGATGTAGGATGCAATAGTTACGTAGAGATGAAAAGGTTAGCACAGGATAGGGTGGCATGGAGGGCTGCATCAAACCAGTCTATGGACTGATGACTCAAACAACAACAACATATATTGTATAAAATCACCATACGATTAAATAAATATAATAATAATAATAATAATAATAATAATAATAATAATAATAATAATAATGGTGCATGACATCTGTATAGGCTTGGTGGTGTCCTAATGAGGGTACGTGAATGGCGAAGACATCGTAAACACCCAATCCGCAAGCAAGGGGAATTAACTGTATGAGTGGGTTGATTCTGAAAATTGAACGGGGGCCATCGGACCAAAAGCAAGCATTCTAACCATTTAGCCACAAAGCCGGACTTTAATTTGCTAAACCTTAGGCTACCATCTTCACTGATCAGGGTTGAGCATTGGCAGTAGCAGAGGCCAGGGCAGTAGCTTATGAAGCAGCCTTCACAACACAACAGGCTTCTCCGTTGGCTATTGGCTGCAGTTTAAAACGCCGAAGGCTTGTCCAACCATCGAAAAGGGGTAACCTAAGTCGAGTGGTAGCCCACTTCTTGATCCAAGCATACGCCACTGGTGGACAGGTATTTTGCATGACATCAGTGTAATTACAAGAGAACAGAAGCTGTACATGCAAATAAGAGTCGCAAGTATCAAGAGTTTATTATAGCAGTTTCCTTCACATCGGCTGTCTGCACGTGGTCTTAATCCAATCAACAATCATCTATTACCCTATATGTACCTACCTGCCCGTAGAACGTCTGCAACTAAGAACCTGTAAAGAGGTTGGTGACAGAGTATAAAGCAGACATTTTAGAAATGGCGTAATAATCATGAATTAAGTAAACTGTTAAGCTGAAGATGGTTTTCCGTGGTTTTCCATTTTCACACCAGGCAAATGCTGGGGCTGTACCTTAATTAAGGCCACGGCCGCTTCCTTCCAACTCCTAGGCCTTTCCTATCCCATCGTCGCCATAAGACCTATCTGTGTCGGTGCGACGTAAAGCCCCTAGCAAAAAAAAAAAACTGTTAAGCCACTACTTCACCCTCATTTTAATAATATATTATGTAACTGAAATGTAATACACTGACTCGGCATAACAAAATAAATAAATGACGATAATACTATATAGCATCTGTGTTTAACATCTTGTAATAATGGCGAACACTTTCAAACACAAACTCAAATGTTGAAACTAATTCAGGCGTGGCTCCATAATACGATCTGCAGAGCTCCAGAACCACCAGAATGAAAGATACAATATACATCGATTAGCGATCCCATCCTTCATATCGATTGTTGTTATCGAGCCAAAGATCGATACACATTCAGTTACTGGTGATCTGGTAACCATGCTTAGATCTGTAAACGACAGAACATTATGAAAGCACACTTAAGTACAGCTTTTTTTTTTTCCGATAGGTGGCTAAGAGTCGCCCATAAGGTTCTATATGAGCTGCACGCCTTGCAGCTCGCGTTTATTGGAGGAGCTGTCATTGAGAGCCTCCGTGACTTAGACGGCAGCGCGTCGGCCTCTCACCGCTGGATACCACGGTTCAAATCCCGGTCACTCCATGTGAGATCTGTGCTGGACAAAGCGGAGGCGGGACAGGTTTTTCTCTGGGTACTCCGCTTTTCCCTGTCATATTTCATTCCAGCAACACTCTCCATTCTCATTTCATAGCATCTATCAGTCATTAATATATTTCACTTTGGGAGTGGCGACCCCATCGTACTAATAGCCTATATATGGTTCATTCATTACATCCCTGACCCGGTCAAAGACTGGAAAACACGTTGTAGGTTTTCATTTTCTGTCATTGAGACCAAAGAGTTAGTAAATAATACACTAGAGGTAGCACCGATGCCAGTGTGTGCGAGAGAACCACTGCAGCGAGCGGAGCATTTTCAAATCTTAGCTGTTTGGGAAAACGCTCTCACTCTGCTGTACTCATCAATGTAAATAGAGAACTTTTTAAAACTCTGTGGTTTAAAATTCTTACATGTCAACATTCTCAGATATTACAGTATACTTGTGATGTTACTGTCCAATAGAAAGAAAGCCCAAAAAGCTTAAATACAGGAGAAATGCATGATAAAAAGAACGGTGTTCAGTTGCGATTAAATCAAACAAAATCAGTTTACTGTTCATGTTAAGTCGTCAAACAACATACTTTAAGATTACGGGTACGAATATTTCTCTATCTTTTGTGTAAATGGCCTGGATTATAGGCATAATTCTATCCAACGACCGAAAACATTATCTCTCGTACGAAGCGAATGAGCGAGTTTTTTAGGCTTAAAAGCTTTGGCGAGTTTATGGGGCTAAGTAGACAAATTATTGCCATCGCTGTTTTTAAACATATAACTCCATGGCTGAGACGTCCCAATTCTTGGAATCTTTGACACTTCCTCCCCACACTCGGCTGTAAATTACATCATCTCCTCTCTTGGACTATTACTCTCTTTGGAATGACTTTGTCTTGCTGGATGTGTATTGAAATGTTACGTTGGCGGCTTGCTAACACTGTGGGCTAGAATTATGTCAAGGGTTTAAACTGACGTCTTTTCGACAAAGGTTTGAATGTACAGTCTTTCACTCTTCGTAAAACAGCTGGCAAGATGAGACAAGCCGTAAAATTAATTGATCAGCAAAGCCAGGATTTTCATACCGTAACAGGTTAGAATGCAAACTACATTTGGTTAATAAGAAGTGTCGGTCCCCCGCTCTTCCATAATGTAACAAGAGTAACATAAATTATAGGAGTTCTGATGGGCCGTACCCCTAATGTTAATGCAAACCCCATAGCATAATCGTTATGAAGGTAGACTATACTTGCTGCTCGCTCCAGAAACTTTGCATTCTAACCTATTAATGCAAAAAGTCCGGGCTCTATATGATCAGTAACCGAATGAACATTGCACAAGTAATCATGAATATGCTTCAGCGTAATCGTAGTGAATTCCAAAGTTAGGTAGTAATGAAAATTAAAACAGGAACTTTAAGAACATCAGAGGATGTTCCCCCCTCCATTAAGAAAGCCGGTTCCCAAAGATGTAGCAGGTCTCGGAATCTCTGTAAATATTAGTGTGTCGACACTAGATTAACATATTTTTCGGTAAGCGGAAAGGCTTTTCTTTTTTGTAACCTTTTCACTGTGGTTGTTGTTTTTTGTACAGGTCAGTTATTTATATCGATGTCCCACAAATTTAGATGTATGTTTACGTGTATTTTTGGAAACTGCGCCAACGGCCGTAGCCGTGTTGAAACACCGGATCCCGTGAGATCTTCGAAGTTAAGCAACATTGGGCGTGGTCAGGAGTTGGATGGGTTGCCACACGCTTTTGGCTGGCGGGGGGTAAGGGAATGGAGGAGCGGAAAGGAACTGGCCACCCTACCGCATTTAAACTCCGGCTCAGGAACACCTCTGCGGAGGTTCGGACCTGCCTTCGGGCAGAATAACCCTTACCTTACCTTGGGAACTGCAAACCAGATAGGACATAGAGTTCGGCGTTTGTGCGGGGTTCGAGCCTCCCGTATGCTACACGAGTTTAGATTTGTCTATTACAATGCACTGCGCGTCACAGAGCAGAACCACGAGTCGCCACTGACTACATGTCAAAATGTTTTAATGAGCCAGGCTGAGTGGCTCAGACGGTTGAAGCGCTCGTCTTCTGACCCCAACTTGGCAGGTTCGATCCTGGCCCATTTCTGTGGTCATTATCGTGTCGGTAGATTTACTGGCACGTAAAAAACTCCTGGGGGACTAAATTCCGGCACCTCGGCGTCCCCGAAAACCGCGAAAGTAGGTAGTGGGACGTAAAGCCAATAACATTATTGTTATTGTTATTGCTTTTTATAAGGAATCCCATGAAATTGCTCAGCAGGTGTGTTAATTTCTGCGTGAACATGTGCTTAATACACATGGCCAGTTATGTTATTAACACATTTTGACATGAATATGTCTTGTGGTTGGGGGCCACTCGATAATTTAATAATAATAATAATAATAATAATAATAATAATAATAATAATGTTTTATTTATTCTGGCAAAGTTAGGGATGCTAGTTGTTTTACGTCGCACCGACACAGATAGGTCTTACGGCGACGATGGGACAGGAAAGGACTAGGAGTGGGAAGGAAGCGTCCGTGGCCTTAATTAAGGTACAGCCCCAGCATTTGCCTGGTGTGAAAATGGGAAACCACGGAAAACCATTTTCAGGGCTGCCGACAGTGGGGTTCGAACCTACTATCTCCCGAATACTGGGTACTGGCCGCACTTAAGCCACTGCAGCTATCGAGCTCGGTAAAGTTAGGGATGTACTCCCTTTCTTACACTGAACCATTCTTAACCTAGAACACTTAATACTAACTACTGGTGACCATAATATGATCACATTAACAATAATAGTATTAATAAAATTAAGCACACTTAGAAAATCTTATCATCTATATAATACACATCGTACGCAGAGTACATTAAAATATATGAATAATGAGTACTATAACTACTACTTAAAAGAAAGTTTAGAAAATGTATACATTTCTACAGTACAGCGAAATATCGCCTTCAGTTGAGAGGTGAAGAGAAGGATTAGTAAGAAGAAGAAGAAGAAGAAGAAGACGAAGTAGAAGATGAAGAAGAAGATGATGATGATGATCTGTGAAAGGAAGAGGGAAATAATGATGAAGAGGCTGTAGGACGAGGTGTTTTCAGGTCATAATTTGATGATTCATGCATGTTTATCTTTTGTTTCGACATTTGCTATTTGTGTAGCGTAACGCGACAAAATGCCTTGGCTGGTAGGACGTAGTGTATACAGTGCACTGTGTCTTCAGGTATGGGCTAAAAAATTGATCTGTCTCAGCTTTATTCTTGGCTTTGACAATATGAAAGTGACTGAGGTATGAGTGATGCTAGAAATAACATTCCTTATGCAGCCAGTCCCTGTTATGAATGGTCTGAAAATGTTGCTCATGGGGTCAATTGGCGCATGCATTTCACGGTGGCGTGCACTTTGTATTAACATTATCTTATTATTCCTTAGACCGCTTTTTATAAAGTTTGAAAAAACTGCGAACATGTAAGGCAAGCCAAGTACAGCTGTCTCGATAATCTGCTCGCACTAGCGCAGTTCAGTTCAGCTTCTCCACAGAGCTGGATTTCCTTGACGACACGAAGGAGAGCTACCCCAAGTCGCTTGGTTGACGTATGCACTTGAAGTTTCCTTGTCATGAGAGCGGGGCGGGGCTGTGGGCCCTCCCCCGACAGCAATTTACGGCGATAGGCCAGCTAGCTTAGGTAAGGAATGTTAGTTTTAATACTTGGCACTCGAAGTGCTCACTAGAGACTACAAGAACAATATCAACACGTTAACAGTATAACCACTTACACATCGTCTTGCTAATAAAAATAGAGCCAGTGTATGAAATCAATTGTAATATAGAAGAATATACTTTATTTTTGGATTTCGGCATGTATTAAGATTTTTTAGCAATTCGTTGATGGCACGTGTAGGGTATGTGTTCCGATAGCCGGAGGTTGGCCAGCATGAACACAGAGTTATGCGCGAATGGTTGTCTGTGATAGTGGTATATAGTGAAGTTTTGTAGTGTTCCTCTTGGATTATAGGTGAAGGTTTCGCGAGTTCTGTGGTATTCTTCATGAATATAACGTGTGTTATACGCCGCGACAAATATTTTTCCTCGTTTGTCGTTGATGCACGAAACTATAGAACTTCAGCCAGGGTAATATTATTCAGTTTAGGTTAGGCTTTTTAAGTTAAAAACAAATACAAATATGTAGTCCCAGTATATTTTTATGAAGTCCGCCTCTGTGGTGTAGTGGTTAGCGTGATTAGCTGCCACCCCCGGAGGTCCGGGTTCGATTCCCGGCTCTGCCACGAAAATTTGAAAAGTGGTACGAGGGCTGGAACGGGGTCCACTCAGCCTCGGGAGGTCAACTGGGTAGAGGTGGGTTCGATTCCCACCTCAGCCATCCTCGAAGTGGTTTTCCGTGGTTTCCCACTTCTCCTCCAGGCGAATGCCGGGATGGTACCTAATTTAAGGCCACGGCCGCTTCCTTTCCTCTTCCTTGTCTATCCCTTCCCATCCCTCCACAAGGCCCCTGTTCAGCATAGCAGGTGAGGCCGCCTGGGCGAAGTACTGGTTATTCTCCCCAGTTGTATCCCCCGACCAAGAGTCTGAAGCTCCAGGACACTGCCCTTGAGGCGGTATAGGTGGGATCGCTCGCTGAGTCCGAGGGAAAAACCGAACCTGGAGGGTAAACAGATGATGATGATGATGATGATGATGATGATGATGATGATATTTTTGTAAAAACCATGACTGTACTATCACGAAGCGTTACCGGGTGAAGCTGTAAGTGCATTGTTTAAAATTTGCTCTAGATTAAGTTATGCTGTCGTCCCTGCCTTGAATATCAATTTGGAAATGCGTGCGAGTGTGTGGTTGAAAATATTCTGGAAAGACCTTTCTCAGGTAGACCCTTGCACGAAAAATGCAGCCTTATAAAATGGTAATGTTGACTTTAGAGAGAGTGCAGTGGGCCTACGATTGCTTGTATTAAAAAAAAAACAGTTTTGCAGTAAAATGAAATTGCGTATGGCTTTTAGTGCCGGGAGTGTCCGAGGGCAAGTTCGGCTCGCCAGGTACAGGTCTTTTGATTTGACTCCCGTTGGCGACCTGCGCGTCGTGATGAGGATGAAATGATGGTGAAGACGACACACACACACCCAGCCCCCGTGCCAGCGAAATTAACCAGTGATGGTTAAAATTCCCAACCATGCCAGGAATCGAACTCGGGAGCCCTGTTACCAAAGGCCAGCACGCTAACCATTTAGCCTAAATAATGGCGTATGACGTCCAAAGAGGCCCGGTACGGGTCTTTTTCTTGTAGACGGTCTATTAGGTGACCTGCATGTCTGTGAAGGTGAGGGCCCTACCTAGGATGATTTCTAATGCTGAATACGCCACACCTTGAGCCATTGGAATTAACCATTGGAGGTTAAAATTACCGACCCGTTCGGGAATCGAACCCGGGACCCTCTGGATCAAAGGCCAGCACGATAACCATTTAGCCATGGAGCCGGACAACGTCTGAAGCTAACACTGTTGGAAAAGAACACATCCGGTTTTTTTTCTATTAGGCGTGCTCGGTTCGCCCTGAAGGACGTGGGTTCAGCTCCCGGTCAGGAATTCGAAAATTTTAGAAACGAGATTTCCACTTCCGGAGGTGCATATGGCCCTGAGGTTCATTCAGCCTACACCAAAAATGAGTACCAGGTTAATTCCTGGGGGCAAAGGCGGCCGGGCGTAAATGTAAACACTCTGCCCCATCAAGTGCAGAGGTTACGGATAGTGGAGGCCTGTACCTCCCACCTCTCCAAGAGCCTTCAGAGCCTGCACGGAGATGACTTTGCTTTGATGGAAACTATCCCTGTATCTATCAAGACAGCACTTGCAGAGCTCCAGCTCAGAGCCTTCTGGATCTAAAGGAAGATGTTATGTCTGTCCGAGGAGTAAAGACTGTGCTGTTTGTAACAGGCCGCTATGTCAGGAACACAAAGTGATCACCTGCAATAGCTGCATTGGCTGAAATATGTGGGAGGAAAACGTCATTTCTGAAAAGTGCATTTTAGAACCTTTCTTGTGACCATTTTTTGTTTGTTTTTTATGTACTGGCTATAATTTCAATACCCTTAATTTTCTTTGCATTAAACTGATAATATTATGTTAGGTTCGTAACTTCAGTTTATTAAAGAAAAGTTCAAAATGTTTCAGCTCATAGTGTTCTAACACCTACACCTTACTCATCCAGGTTAAGAGGATCGCAGAAACGCAGCGTACAGCTAGAGGTATCAACCATAAGCAGTTAAAACGTTTTATAGTTATATTAAAATAATTCCCGAAGGCTCCGATTGTCCTAAAGATTGTGAAGTTAATGACCGCTTAGAGATATGTTTTTAAATGTTAAAGAGTGACCATATTGTATTAAGATAAGGAAGGATACAGTGTATCTATACTACGAATGGCTCATGAGTCTAATGTTGCTGCAAAATACATTTTTGTGCACTTCTTCTTCTTCTCCTCATTATTATTATTATTATTATGATTATTATTATTATTATTATTATTATTATTATTATTATTATTATTATTTATTTGTTGGGGAGATCAAGGACTACGTTAAGTCTCGTTGCATTTAGCAGTGAACTCTAGTTTCGTTTCAGCCCAGAATAATTCCCTCATTCTTGCGTTCCGCTCTTCAACGACACCGCGTCTGCTTTAGCCCGCTCGTCGCTATCCTTTTTTCGGAAGATATCTGTATCAGAGACGTCTTCCAAATTGATTTGTAACATTTAAGGGTTTTATTTGCTGTTTCTAAACCAAAGCATACCGGGCGAGTTGGCTGTGCGCGTAGAGGCGCGCGGCTGTGAGCTTACATCCGGGAGATAGTAGGTTCGAATCCCACTATCGGCAGCCCTGAAAATGGTTTTCCGTGGTTTCCCATTTTCACACCAGGCAAATGCTGGGGCTGTACCTTAATTAAGGACACGGCCGCTTCCTTCCAACTCCTAGGCCTTTCCTATCCCATCGTCGCCATAAGACCTATCTGTGTCGGTGCGACGTAAAGCCCCTAGCAAAAAAAAAACAAAGCATCGTGGTTTCAGGTTCTGAATTTAAAAAGAAAGTGAAGGATCTGTTTGGTCAACCTGTTCCCGTCCATTTTTAGGTGCCCAAAAAATCGTGCCTGTCTTTTACGTATTGTGTCTTTAATTGTCTCTATTTTGTTATAGAATTCCTTGTTCGATCTTTTTTTTAATGGATGCCATCCTTGTAGTTGCATTCCACGATTCCCTTAATTATTCTGCGCTCCTTTTTCTCCAGTTCTTCTAGTAGTAACCTCACCTGCACTCTGGCGAAGAAAGAAAGAAAGAAAGAAAGAAAGAAAGAAAGAAAGAAAGAAAGAAAGAAAGAAAGAAAGAAAGAAAGAAAGAACTACTAATCCGTCCAAATTCATCCGATCTGTCACGTCTAATGATAGAGTTTTGTCTCTGGAGATGTTACATTTTCTCCACCATTTATACCATTTTTAAAATAGAAAAAGCAGTTTTTAAAACTTAAGAAGTGTGCTTTTCTAATCTGCACTTAGTCTAGAATAATGTCACATACTTCATTATTCTAAAAAGAAACCACTTTTTTCCTTGCGAAAATTAAATGGTCCTAAATATGTCACTCGGTTATTGCCATCCATCAACAGCTGGTAATTTCAGATGACAACCAGGCGTAAGAGACAGCCTGCACGGTTGCTAGGTAACATTGTATGGCCATCCATTCATACTCTACATCACAGCGTGCACGGTTACTAGGTAACATTGTCTGGCCATCCATGTACACTTCACATCACAGCCTGCACGGTTGCTATGGTTACACTCCCGACACACATTTCGTCACGTCAAGTTACACACATTTTCGGATTACCCCCAGCCATCGGATATTTTTTTTCGATAAAATGTTATTACGTCTTTCAGTGAAGTGGTGTTACCTAGCAACCGTGCATACCGTAATGTGAAGTATTGATAGATGGCCATGACATACAGATCCACGGTCTGTGCAGCTGTCAAGGTACTGTTGCTAGGCAACATCACTTCATACTATTTCGTTACACAAGTTTCCAGATGACCCCAGCAGTAAGACCTATTTATGTCAAAATCCAGGAGAATATTTCGCGGCCCGGTATAATTGATGCCAAGGACCGGTGGTTGAGAAACGTGATGATGATACAGTAGGACCAATTTCGGCTCCTCGTGTGTGTTATACTTACGGCAAGGTTTTATCGCTGACACTTATTCCGCGTTAAGTACGAGGTCCTTATTTCCAGCGCTCGTAATCTCCACCTGGAACACAGACACAATGAGTAATAAAGTCATATCGCACCCGTAAAATATCAAAACAATGCTTACTCACGGTACTCGAACATTTCGCCCCCTTAATGGTGACTTTCTCTGCTGTGGGTGTACATTTGTGATCACAGACCGCGTTTTATCCGTTAAGATGAGAAATGTATTTCTTGTCATGAGTAATCGATTGGGGAAGTATTATAGCGCATATATCAAATCAAAATCTCTTTATTTGCAAATGAGGTGTCAAGCACTAAATTTTAAATTAACAAGAGAAGAAATTCTTTTCTAGAATACAATAATATACAATTTATGCTAACAATTTTTTTCTATTAAACAAACAGATCATCCTTAATAAATGTATATTGTTTACAAAATTCTACTTATAATATCTCCTATACTTACTAACATAGTCACTCATATACAGTATGTGGAATTACTTCAAATAATACTATGCAACTGGTATAAGATTAAAATTTACATTGCATTTATTTACTTTTTTTTGCCCATTTTGGAACCTAAGTAGCATAACGACCTGCTGCGTCTTAACCAGAGCCCCTTTTGCCACCACTTTTCAGAGTTCCTGAAGGGCCTTCACAGCTACCGTAGCGGTCCCAGGGCCCTCGAAGTCCCCACTGTACTTCACCCCTACAGGCAGTCCCCTACTTTGGCTGTCCAAACTCCATGGACCAGGGAATGGAATTATTTTTTTAACACACATTTTTTATTTACAATAGCCTGCACTGGTCGAATGCCCTCTAACATTTCATTTATTTTCCCTGTTGCTGTTTATTCTCTTCTTGAATACCTGTACAGATTTTGGAAAAGGATCAAACACTACCCCTAAGGGTTAGTGCACGTGGATGTATACATTTCCTCTTTCCTTACGTCACACCGACACAGACAGGTCTTATGGCGACGATGGGATAGGAAAGGCCTAGAAGTGGGAAGGAAGCGGCCGTGGCCTTAATTAAGGCACAGCCCCAGCATTTGCCTGGTGTGAAAATGGGGAAACCACGGAAAACCATCTTCAGGGCTGCCGGCAGTGGGGTTCAAACCCACTATCTCCCGGATGCAAGCTCACAGCTGCGCGCCCCTACCCGCACGGCCAACTCGCCAGGTACATTTCCTCTACCACTAATTTGTGTTTAGGGCTCTTCTTCAGATTCCTTATCACTTACATAGCTGGTGTTTTCTTAAAGATTTCAAAAAAGTTCCTAAAATATCCAGCATCTCCCTAAACCTCTTCCTATAAGCGAATATTTGCCCCGATATATCCTTTTGGACCAAGGTAGTTGAGATTCTGAAGATGATCGGTATCAGGTACCGAGTACGAAGAGTTATCTACAATCTGTATAAAAGTCACTCGGCAGTGATAAGAATAGAGAGCTTTGAAAAAGAATCAGCAATCCAGAAAAGAGTGAGGCAGGGTTGCAGTCACCTCCCCCTCCCCCTACCTTTCAATGTTTATATAGAACAGGCAGGCAAGGAAATCAAAGAAGAATTTGGAAAAAGAATCACAATCCAAGGAGAGAAAATCAAAACCCTGCTATTTGCTGATGATATTGTTATTTTATCTGAGACTGCAGAAGATCTGGAGAAATTGCCTACGCCAAATACTTGAATGTAAATAGAAATACGTTGAAGTTATTGAATTCCTATCATTTTAGAAATGTCTGTTGAGCCACAGTTCTCTCTTAGTGAAAGTAATTATGTCCCTTAGAGCTATTGAGTGTTGTGTGGTTGTGAGTCATGGTGTTAGGACATCGTTCCCTACATGTTTACCCACTGTGCTAAGTGGATGCTAATGTGAACATGAGTGAGTGTAAGATAAGATACTGTAGTGTGTTCTGTCTAGCCGGGTGACGATTAGAGCCTGTGGTAGGTTATAATACAGTCTTACTGAGGAGAGTAACATGTATACTCAGCCGCGCAACAGTTCTGCTGTGAGGTTTGCATACACAATAGGAGCCCAGACTATTAGAACCCCTAGGCCCTATTTCATCAACGTGGGTTAAATATGCTGTAACCCTGGGTTTGTTAACTTAGGGTTAATATTTTAACTCATTCCTACGAGTCACGCGTTTCACCAAGCTATTTCGGCAGAGGGTTAACAGCTGTCCTACCGATCAAGGAGGCAGTGACTGAAAATCAGAGATTATGAACACGCTTCTTGCGTGGTTCTTTTGTTTATTTCTTGCGCGGTATTTCTTTTTCTTCCTCAGTTCTATGGTAGATATTATTCTTTCATGATCATGATAGAACTGATTGCAGTGATCGGAAAATGGAAGAAGTTCATCAGAAAAACAGGGGCACGATTTTTTCTGCCTTAGAGAAAACCCGGATTCTTATGCACTAAAAACTCCCATTATATGCATGCACATATGCACTAAAATGTTATGCACGAAAATATGCACTAAAAATAAAACAAAATACACGTACCAAATGCATTATTTAATTTCAAATCAGTGTTAAATTGATAAACATGTTTCATTCCTTGCAAATGATGCATGGCAGGAGGTTATCTACGGTTTTTTCAATGTTTTCAGGGAGCGATGACTTTCTGTTGTCGGACGGAATTAATTTATACGCTGAAAATAATTGTTATACGTCGACGGACGTTACTAGGCAATACTTGTACACTGTCAAAGACTGCCTGATTCCACTTATGTAGTTGCTTATGGATTGAATCTTCTTCAGTCTTGGGTTTGAGTCCAACACTGCACTGAGTTTCCTTTAAACTTTTTCTACTGTTTCACCACGGACACCATTTAAATAACTAACGGGAGTTTTGTATTAAGTGAAGGGATTCGTTTAGGAGTGCAGCGCGAGTTTCTAGGCTCTTAATCGCCTTCGAAAGTGAATCATGCACATGGATGAAACTGATATCTTTATATACAGTTTCAGATTCAAATGCGCACTTTGATTCACGAACACACGCAGTATGACTATCATCATACCTTTCACTTTATTAAAATTCTCCTGTAGAACGATATTGCGGATAACCAAGATCCCCATCTTGTTAGAACAGAGATTCGGGTGGAAGAGAAACCTGATGCAGATGAGTTCTTTACAGCTGTACAGAAACCCATGCTTTTAGGAACAGCTTTTTTCCTCACTTGAAAATACTTTGTTCACAGGTAGAAAGAGAGTACGTATCTTCTATGCAGTACGATATCATCCATGGGCCAAACATGTGGCACTGATGCGATTTGGAAAAAATACTCGAAGAGACTGACCAGCTTTCATCGTATACGAAGCTGCATCTGTGACTAAAAGGCGCACTTTGTAACAATCACTCACTAGGTCACAGAAGACGCCGAGGATCGTTAACAAATCTTGCAACTGTAGCGTGGTTGAATTTTTCTAGCACTTTTCACGAAAATAAATTAGGTTTGCCGGGTTCTTCTGGATGTAAATTAACCACTATGAAGTTCGCAATGTATTTACCACATGAATCGGTTGTTTCATCTACCGATATCCAGACAAAGTTCTCTCCTATATTAGATCGCATCGAATCCAGGACAGAACCTTGCATTGAAAGAACATAGTTCCTCCTAAGGGTAGATTCATCTGGTATCCTTGGATTAGCACAATACTTTTCAAGAAACGAGCATAGATGTGGATTATTCAAACTTCATACAAACGTTTTACAAATATCAGCGAAAAATCTACTAACTTCACGCTGTGTTTCCACGTCGGTTAAAAGTACTGATGCGTATTCTTATTCTGTTCTTTTGATCTGAAGTTGTTTTCGAATGCTGTTCAGTTTGAAATTTTTTATCGCATTTTACACTCTTGTTGCACACTAGGCTGTATACTACATCAGCTTCACTATTGCCTGATATCCTCACTTTACTTAAGAAAGACCTAGAGCTCTTATCTTTAGGCATTTTTACATTTTAATTTCGTAAAAACACTGCAAGAGTCGAAGAGCAAGTTAACAGATTGACACACTTGTTTAAGCAAACCTTGGGAGGCTACTGCAAGGAAGAAGAAATGTCAGAAAGAAGGAAATAGCTGTTGTGAAAAGGATCATTATCCGTATACCTGCTTGTATTGCGACACTGAAAGCATTTTCCTTGATCAGAGAAGGCTTCTCGTGTTGCCAAGGGATGTACAACATATAGAATTCAGTAGATTTTCATTTCGTTCAGAAATTTTAGATAATTCATCACACATAAGAGAAAAGTATATCTATATATGCACTAACGTTCTAAATATGCATTTGTATATGTGCTTATGCATTTTAAAATAATCCGGGCCCTACTTATTGAATTATCCACCAATTACCAAAGCATTATAGAATGCAAGAAGACTGACGGTGTACAAAGAAAAGAAGAACACATGGGAAAAGTAACAGGGGGATTTAATAGCCCTGCCCACGTTACAGGCAATCTTGCAACTATATAATGAATTTTGAGGTTAGAATCACTGATTACCTGAAAATTGACAGAAAAATAAGCCTTGTTGTCTCCGACCATTACACGAAACGACCCTGTTTCGGTCAGTTGTGTATTCTAACCTCTCGCGGATTTCATCGACGACTTTACTACGACGGTTTTTGACAGAAATTGTTCCTAAGGTAGACGCTGAAAGTCGTTCCTTTTTATTAGAGGCCTATTTTTGTTAGGAATACCGTTTAATAAATATACAGGGTTATTCACCTAACATGTTACACGCAAATAACTTCTAAACTATTAAAGCTATCAGCATTCTCTTTTCATATTCGTAAATGGTACGCAGGGTCTTGTAAAATAACGTGCTACTTAGTCTCGTGGGGTAATTAACAACCGAGACATTGATACTAACTCTATATTTTTAAATAGAACGGCACAAATTCATACAGCTGATTTAAAAGTTCATCTGCGTGCAAGTTCAAATATTTAAGTGTTTTCAAAATCGGACAATTACTTTTTCAGATATAAGTTAGAACAGCATGCGCGGTTTTGCTTCATTTCTGTTTTAATCTCTCCGGAATTACTTTCCGGTGAATCATGAGACATTGATAGATCTGTAAGGTCAGCCAACTTTGAGTAATCATAAAATCAAATCATTAATGATCACTTCAATCATTGCAGACGAGGCTTGTTCTAACTCACTTAGCAGGTTGCTAAGCGACTGACACTTTCATTTTTTCTTTGCATTTAGGCCATCTGTGGACCACGGTGCTTGTGTTATAGCTGTGTTTTTATCGTCGTCTGCCCCTTTTAACGTACTGGATTGTGTTCTTAGTGGCCTCTTGAGCCTTCCTGTTGGCCCAGTATTCCTTCATTTTATTGCTGAATTCTTTCCTGCGCTCCTCTGACAATTCCCAGCTCCTTTGTGGCTAGCTGATGTAAGGGATGTTAGGAAAGGTTTAGTTTTGACCTTTAAACGGTATGCATTTCTGTCAGTAATGGCGGCTTGATTAATATTAAGCTCTACAAGATCTTTGTCCACTTGTTTGGTCCGAGGGAATCCAGTAGCTTTGCCTTTGTTAGCAACCCTGAAGATCTTATGGGATAATCTATTAGGATCCATTCTGTATAGGTGTCCATAGAAAGTCAGACGTTTTCTCCTGATGGCATCTATGAGGTTTTCTTGATGCTGGTAGAGCTCATTGTTGGGTTTGTACCATCGCCTTCCATCTGGTAGGATCCTTGGTCCTATTATTCTTGTCAGGAATTTCCGTTCTTGCACTTCCAGGGCTCTCAGTGGGGGTCTTTTTAGTCAGGGATAGGCATTCTGCTGCGTAGAGGACTGATGGTCTGACTACTGCATTATAGTGTCTCAGTTTTACATTCTTTGATAAATGCTTTGAGGCATACAGTTTTCTGCAGGCATGGTAGGACTTGTTTAATTTGATTCTCCTGACACTTTCATTAATATTCTGATGTATGATTTTCATCCTTAGTAATATCATTGCAAGCAGCCATGTTTGATTACTACCTGTCAAGCCAAAGAGTATACGCTTCCTCTGATCACGGAATAATACTATTCCCTGCTAGATACTCTTTGATTCTGTAACCTTTCCCAGCTTCCAAATATATTCAACAGATGGCAGAGCGTTCCTGCGTACACGCTGCTAAGACAAAAAAAGTCTACGTACAAACAGACCCCATCATGACATACGACTTAGATATTATCTGGGAACAATTATCGAAGGCTAACCTAGCTGCATTAGAAAGAATGAAGACCTAACTTTAAAAAAACTTCTCTGCCTGCTAAAAGAAACCGCTCCTTCAAGACTAACCTATGAGCTCAAAAGACTACTGTTCTATATAGAACTGCGATTAAAAATACCGCTTCCTTCTACGACACAGTTCTAAGTTTTACACAAAAAGCCGAGGATTAAAATAAAAGCGAATATAGGGATAGCTTCTTAACAAACAGACGGCATGATGACGTCACAAACTGCGGCATACCATAACGCGCTTCTCATTACATGTTCATAAAACCACTGAAAAAGGCAAGCAAAGTAATATGACTAGGACAGGCACATCAAGACGAGTTATCTGACCTGTTTATAACGAAGGCAGTGGAGCAGTGCGGGTCCTCTAGTATTAAAGTGTCGGTCGCTTAGCAACCTGCTAAGTACGGAATGTATTGCGGGTTAGGATAAGCCTTCGCCTGCAATTATCATTACTCAAAGTTGGCTGAATTTAGAGACCTATCAATGTCTCATGATTCACCAGCGGGTAATTTCGGAGAGATTAAAACAAAAATGAAGCAGATCGGTCCAGCAGAACGGATGGACAGATTTTCAAACTGTTTTTAGTAAATTCTTTTAATATATTGATGATAACAATAACTAGAGCCCGGATTTTTATGCATTAATAGGTTAGAATGCAAAGTTACTGAAGCGAGTAGTAAGTATAGTCTACCTTCACAACGTCTGTGGTATGGGGTTTGCATGAACATTAGGGGTACGGCCCATCAGAACCCCTGTAATTTATGTTACTCTTGCTATATTATGGAAGAGCCGGTGGCCTACACTTCCTACTAACCAAATTTGCTATTTTTGCTAGTTGCTTTACGTCGCACCGACACGGGTAGGTCTTATGGCGACGATGAGATAGGAAAGGCCTAGGAGTGGGAAGGAATCGGCCGTGGCCTTAATTAAGGTACAGCCCCAGCACTTGCCTGGTGTGAAAATGGGAAACCACGGAAAACCATCTTCAGGGCTGCCGATAGTGGGATTCGAACCTACTATCTCCCGGATGCAAGCTCACAGCCGTACGCCTCTACGCGCACGGCCAACTCGCCCGGTAACTAACCAAATTAGATTGCAGTCTAACCTGTTACTGCATAAAAATCCGGGCTTTAATAACAACCTAGTATTAAAAGAAACAACAGTGTTCCTCAGCTGTACAGTAAAATGGCGATGTAACTAGCCTACCTACCACAAGCACACAACTGATCAGACACGAAACATTTGAACCGGTAATCTCTACATGCAGCCTTAAATTTTGATATTGACTTAAGAGTTCCTGAGAGTAGCTGGAAGTGAATTCCAAAGTCGTGACCCAGCACAGCAAAGGACCTATTATACGTTGAAGCGTAGTTGACGGGAATCGCAAGGGAAGTGCCAGATGTATGGAATGAGGACAAGAAATGGAATTTTGAAGAAATGTATTTGGGTAGATTTTCTTTCAGATTTCGATATATCTGTGTAAGGATATGAAAATTCCGTCGCCTGTCGGGTTTCAGCCATGATAGAGCTGTGTAGCTAGGGGTTATTTGAACATCATAACTCAAGTTGAAGACCAGCGTTCAGTGCTTGTTGACGTTTCATAGTTTGTTTACGGGTCGCATCAACGAGGAAAATGTAAGAGTCGAGTATTGGTAGTATCGGAGTAGTTTTATCTTTACGTCTTGTGCCAACATTTCCTTATGTCGTTTCAGAGGGTGTAGCGTCGCGTATTTCTTACGTGTGCGAACCAGTCAAGAGTTTCAGTCAGGGCTATTCGTAGGTTGTTCACTTCCTTACTGAACGGGATTACGACTGCATTTAATGTCACCCGAGGACTAGTATAATTTGTATGCACGACCTTTAATAACGGCAAAGAATAGAATCTATATCAGAGCTGGTAATACCAACATGACAGCAAAGATAGAATAGAATCTATATCAGAGCTGGTAATACCAACATGACGGCAAAGATAGGGTAGAATCTATATCAGAGCTGGTAATACCAACATGACGGCAAAGATAGAATAGAATCTATATTAGAACTGATAATACAACATGACGGCAAAGATAGAATACAATCTATATCAGAGCTGGTAATACCAACATGACGGCAAAGATAGGATAGAATCTATATCAGAGCTGGTAATACCAACATGACGGCAAAGATAGAATACAATCTATATCAGAGCTGGTAATACCAACATGACGGCAAAGATAGGATAGAATCTATATCAGAGCTGGTAATACCAACATGACGGCAAAGATAGAATATAATCTATATCAGAGCTGGTAATACCAACATG
Source organism: Anabrus simplex (assembly GCF_040414725.1). Lineage (NCBI taxonomy): Eukaryota > Metazoa > Arthropoda > Insecta > Orthoptera > Tettigoniidae > Anabrus > Anabrus simplex. The sequence goes on along the minus strand of NC_090277.1, from coordinate 81,699,382 downwards.
ACGGCAAAGATAGAATACAATCTATATCAGAGCTGGTAATACCAACATGACGGCAAAGATAGGATAGAATCTATATCAGAGCTGGTAATACCAACATGACGGCAAAGATAGAATACAATCTATATCAGAGCTGGTAATACCAACATGACGGCAAAGATAGGATAGAATCTATATCAGAGCTGGTAATACCAACATGACGGCAAAGATAGAATATAATCTATATCAGAGCTGGTAATACCAACATGACGGCAAAGATAGAATACAATCTATATCAGAGCTGGTAATACCAACATGACGGCAAAGATAGGATAGAATCTATATCAGACCTGGTAATACCAACATGACGGCAAAGATAGAATATAATCTATATCAGAGCTGGTAATACCAACATGACGGCAAAGATAGAATACAATCTATATCAGAGCTGGTAATACCAACATGACGGCAAAGATAGGATAGAATCTATATCAGACCTGATAATACCAACATGACGGCAAAGATAGAATAGAATCTATATTAGAACTGATAATACAACATGACGGCAAAGATAGGATAGAATCTATATCAGAGCTGGTAATACCAACATGACGGCAAAGAGAGGATAGTATCCATATTAGAGCTGGTAATATCAACATAACGTCAAAGATAGGATAGTATCTATATTAGAGCTGGTAATTCCAACATGACGTCAAAGATAGGATAGAATCTATATTAGAGCTGGTAATACCAACATAACGGCAAAGATAGGATAGGATCTATATCAGAGCTGGTAATACCAACATAACGGCAAAGATAGGATAGGATCTATATCACAGCTGGTAATACCAACATGACAGCAAAGGTAGGATAGAATGTATATTAGAGCTGGTAATAGCAACATGACGGCAAAGATAGGATAGAATCTATATTAGAGCTGATAATACCAATGTGACGGCAAAGACAGTAGGTCTATACAATCTATATTAGAGCTGGTAATGCCAACATGACGGCATACGTATGATAGAGTCTGCATTGGAGCTGATAATACAAACATGATGACATAGATAGGATAGAATCTATATTAGAACTGATAATAGGCTACCAACATTATGGTAAAGATAAGATATAAGCTATGTTAAAGTTGGTAATACCAACATGACGTCAAAGAGAGGATAGTATCTGTATTAGAGCTGATAATATCTTCTTTTTTTTTTGCTAGTTGCTTTACGTCGCACCGACTCAGATAGGTCTTATGGCGACGGTGGAACAGGGAAGGGCTAGGAGTGGGAAGGAAGCGGCCGTGGCCTTAATTAAGGTACAGCCCCAGCATTTGCCTGGTGTGAAAATGGGAAACCACGGAAAACCATTTTCAGGGCTGCCGACAGTGGGGTTCGAACCTACTATCTCCCGAATACTGGATACTGGCTGCACTTAAGCGACTGCAGCTATCGAGCTCGGTGCTGATAATATCAACATAACATCAAAGAGAGGATAGTATCTATATTAGAACTGGTAATTCCAACATGACGTCAAAGATAGGACAGAATCTATATTAGAGCTGGTAATACAACATGACGGCATAGATAATATAGAATCTACATTAGAGCTCATAATACCAATATGATGGCAAATATAGGACAGAAACGATAGATAGAATAAAATTGAATACATCCATTTTACTTCTATATTCTGTACTTGCATCAGTCGTAGCCAAATCATCTATCCTTACTTATGAATAAATTAACTAAAGAATACAAGCATAAATAAATAAATAAATAAATAAATAAATAAATAAATAAATAAATAAATAAATAAATAAATAAATAAATAATAATAACGTCGCACTAACTTAGGTACTGTAGGATTTCGGCAGTCATTGGTTAGGATAGGGCTAGGAGCGGGAAGGAAGCGAACGTGGCCTTATTTAAGTACAGCCCCGGCATTCACCTTGTGTGAAAATGGGAAACCACGGACAAATATATTCAGGACTGCTGATGGCGGAGTATTACCCATTATCTCGCGAATACCAGTTCACAGCTACATGGCATAAACCACGCTGTCAAATTGCTCATTATTATTATTATTATTATTATTATTATTATTATTATTATTATTATTATTATTATTATTATTATTATTATTATTATTATTTTGTATTTAGTTCTATCGTGGTAACTACAATTTCTTTCTCGAACGCAGTAATTTTTTGTAACCACATCTTTGTCGCATACGTCCCACTGCACTGCGTGCTGTTCCGCCCACGGTTATAGGAACGCAGGTGCGTGCTGTTGAAGATTGTAGTATCTGAATGCGTCACATGTAAGTTAACGTCCCCCATCCATGTTGGGTGTACAGGCGATTCTCTCACTCTTATCACTCACAAAGAATACAAAGTGTTAATACAAGGCCACCCAACACATCGTATGTCAGGTCAGTACAACAGTATATGTCCGGCTCCATGGCTAAATGGTTAGCGTGCTGGCCTTTGGTCACAGGGGTCCCGGGTTCGATTCCCCGGCAGGGTCGGGAATTTTAACCATCTTTGGTTAATTTCGCTGGCACGAGGGCTGGGTGTATGTGTCGTTTTCAACATCATTTAATCCTCATTACGACGCGCAGGTCGCCTACGGGGTCAAATCAAAAGACCTGCCCCTGGCGAGCCGAACATCTCGGACACTCCCGGCACTAAAAGCCATACGCCATTTCATTTATACTTGATTCAGGAGGCAGTGAGATGTTTTTACAGCAGGATACTGCAGCTCATGGATGTTTGTCGGTCAATACAGCTGTATGTTACTTGATTCAGGAGGCAGTGAGATGTTTTTACAGCAGGATACTGCTAAGGCAGTAACTCATAGATGTTTGTTGGTCAATACAGCCGTTTGTTACTTGATTCAGGAGGCAGTGAGATGTTTTTACAGCAGGATACTGCAGCTCATGGATGTTTGTCGGTCAATACAGCTGTATGTTACTTGATTCAGGAGGCAGTGAGATGTTTTTACAGCAGGATACTGCAGCTCATGGATGTTTGTTGGTCAATACAGCTGTATGTTACTTGATTCAGGAGGCAGTGAGATGTTTTTACAGCAGGATACTGCAGCTCATGGATGTTTGTTGGTCAATACACCGTATGTTACTTGATTCAGGAGGCAGTGAGATGTTTTTACAGCAGGATACTGCAGCTCATGGATGTTTGTTGGTCAATACACCGTATGTTACTTGATTCAGGAGGCAGTGAGATGTTTTTACAGCAGGATACTGCAGCTCATGGATGTTTGTCGGTCAATACAGCTGTATGTTACTTGATTCAGGAGGCAGTGAGATGTTTTTACAGCAGGATACTGCTAAGGCAGTAACTCATAGATGTTTGTTGGTCAATACAGCCGTTTGTTACTTGATTCAGGAGGCAGTGAGATGTTTTTACAGCAGGATACTGCAGCTCATGGATGTTTGTCGGTCAATACAGCTGTATGTTACTTGATTCAGGAGGCAGTGAGATGTTTTTACAGCAGGATACTGCAGCTCATGGATGTTTGTTGGTCAATACAGCTGTATGTTACTTGATTCAGGAGGCAGTGAGATGTTTTTACAGCAGGATACTGCAGCTCATGGATGTTTGTTGGTCAATACACCGTATGTTACTTGATTCAGGAGGCAGTGAGATGTTTTTACAGCAGGATACTGCAGCTCATGGATGTTTGTTGGTCAATACACCGTATGTTACTTGATTCAGGAGGCAGTGAGATGTTTTTACAGCAGGATACTGCAGCTCATGGATGTTTGTCGGTCAATACAGCTGTATGTTACTTGATTCAGGAGGCAGTGAGATGTTTTTACAGCAGGATACTGCAGCTCATGGATGTTTGTTGGTCAATACAGCTGTATGTTACTTGATTCAGGAGGCAGTGAGATGTTTTTACAGCAGGATACTGCAGCTCATGGATGTTTGTTGGTCAATACACCGTATGTTACTTGATTCAGGAGGCAGTGAGATGTTTTTACAGCAGGATACTGCAGCTCATGGATGTTTGTCGGTCAATACAGCTGTATGTTACTTGATTCAGGAGGCAGTGAGATGTTTTTACAGCAGGATACTGCTAAGGCAGTAACTCATAGATGTTTGTTGGTCAATACAGCCGTTTGTTACTTGATTCAGGAGGCAGTGAGAAACTAGATGACGTTACAGCACGACACTGTTTAATCAGTAGGCCATGGATGTGTGTTCATAAATACAAGAACAGTACGTATGTAGTTTCAGGAGGCCTAAAGCTACGACCTCATGAGTAACATTCACTGCTCGAAATATGAAATAAATGAAACTTATCTTCTTTCTGGCCTTTTCTCAGTTATCTGAGGCCGGCACTAATGGGGTTTTGGCCCAGTTTTACGACGGGTTACACTTCCTGACAATAACCCTATAAGGAGGGGTGTAATCAGTATTGCGTGTCTCTGTAGTTGTTTGTGGTGTGATGCGTTGTATGTAAATGGAGATTTGTATTCAGATGAACAAAAGTACCCGGTCCTCGTGGAGAAATTAACCGTATGCAGGTAAAATCCCCGGCTCGGCCGGAAATCGTAGCAGGGATCTCTGAACCGAAGGTCAATACGCTGACCATTCAGTTAAAAACACGGGCAAATAAATAACATTTATGCGATTTGTATGTTAGATGTTTTTGAAGAATTTTCGGTGGAGTGTGACATTGTGAAACATGGACAGTAACTTGTGCTGAAAAAATAAACAATAGAATAGAAGCTTTTGAAATGTGGTGTTACAGATGAAGAGATGCTGAACCGAGCTGGTGCGAGAACGAGGTAGATTTATATCTTGAGGACTTGGTCAGTGGATTTTTAGGGGAAATTAGAGGGTAAGAACAGTAGAGATAGACCAAGGCAAACTGATTAGAAAAGATGTAGTTGTTACATAAAATTAGCAAAATGAGAACAGGGCATCTGGTCAACCTAGAATTAACTGGTATCCGAGTCTTTTCTCGCATTGTCTTCGAGTGTTGGTCCGAGTCGATTCCTGCGGTGGGCACAAAATATTTAATTGAAGTAAAATAGGGGGAGGAGGATACCACTTATTCCCCAATTATCTCAGCATTTTTGTGCCGCTATGCTGCTGGACATTAAAACGCTTTATTGCACTCTCACTCCGGACACTTTACAGAAGAGGATTTTCCCCTCGGTAGAAAAGCTTACCGTCCGCCTCTGTGGTGTAGTGGTTAGTGTGATTAGTTGCCCCCCCCCCCGAGGCACGGGTTCGCTTCCCGCCTCTGCCACGAAATTTGAAAAGTGGTACGAGGTCTGGAACGGGGTCCACTCATCCTCGGGAGGTCAGCTGAGTAGAGGTGGGTTCGATTCCCAACTCAGCCATCCTGGAAGTGGTTTTCCGTGGTTTCCCACTTCTCCTCCAGGCAAATGCCGGGATGGTACCTCAAGGCCACGGCCGCTTCCTTCCCTCTTCATTGTCTATCCCTTCCAATCTTCCCATCCCCCCCACAAGGCCCCTGTTCAGCATAGCAGGTGAGGCCGCCTGGGCGAGGTACTGGTCATTCTCCGCAGCTGTATCCCCCGACCCAGAGTCTGAAGCTCCAGGACACTGCCCTTGAGGTGGTACAGGTGGGAGGAGAAAAACTGACCCTGGAGGGTAAACGGATTAAGAAGAAGATGCAGTTTCGAATGAATAATGGAAAAATAGGATGGAAAAAATATTCACTATTCGATTGCCTCATTCATTCGAATTAATAATCGAATGATCGATTATTTTGTATTCGATTATTCCATCACTAGATGGCGACGGCCGTGAAGATTCGTCGTGCTGACCACACGGCATCTCATAATCTGCAGGCCTTCGGGCTGAGTAGCGGTCGCTTGATAGGCCATGGCTCTTCGGGCGTGTTGTGCCATTGAATTTGGTTTTTTATTCCCTAAAAAAATAAGACTAAATATTCTCAGAAATGTCCAATTCGTGCTTAATTCCAACAAACAGACATAACGGAAGATGAGCGGAAACATATGACATTTCTTGAACATTCGACCCCTAACCATTTACTGTGTTGAAGATAAGGTAAGGAGTTACTTTGATGTTATTTGCTTACAGTAAACAGATACAGACAACCCAAACAGATAAGAAAATGTTAGGATTCGATGACCTTTGATTCTGACATGCTCCTTCTGCTGATATGCCAGGTGTATGCATAAGGATTTTACGGTTTCACTAAGAGATGGCGCCAGCAAACAGTACGCAGCGTATTAATTTGACACATACGTCAGTTCGTTCGTCTGACATTAACCTACCAACACACACAAGTTGAGTCCATCTGTGTTGTATCGTTCAGTGATCATGTCGACGTTTGTGCCTGAAAAAAAAAACATTTGTGGCACACATTGCTTTTCTTATTTAATCAAAAGAAACAGCTGTGGAAAGTCATTGTTTGCTGGTGGGAACATAAGGTGAACACGCTCTATCGATTAGAACACGTGAGACATGGTTTCGACCATTTAAACGTAGTGATGTCAATGTGGCATTACTGGATGATGACTAGAGTCCGGATTATTTAAGCCAGTGACAAGTATACCCTACACTATACAACGGTTATGTTATGAGAATTGCATAGATATAAGGGGTACAGCCTATAGAACTCCTTGAATTCATGCAACTCTTCCTACATTATGCTACAACGGGATGCTTGACACTTACTACAAACCACATTACTTCGCTTTCTAACCTATTACCACCTACAAATCCGAGGTATAATGATGACCCAACTCAAACTCAACAGCAATTGGCACAAGAAACAGACGTTCAGCAGCAATGGTGAAGATCAATGAACTCGGTAAAACACGATTTGAATGAACGGCAAATGGAAAATCGCAAAGGCACTTGTAAAATGCTGCTTCAACGCCACGAAAGAAAATTATTTTTGTACCGAATTGTGACGGCTGACGAAAAATGGATTTATTTTGAAAACCCGGAGCGGAGAAAATCGTGGCTGTCACCTGGCGAAGCCCGTCCTTCAACACCAAGACCAAACCGCTCCGGCAAGAAGACCATGCTTTGTGTCGGGTGGGACCAGATCGGTATTGTGTATTATGAAGTCTTGAAGCCCGGCGAAACCTTTCATGCACAACGATATCGCCAACAAATGATTCATTTAAGTCACACATTGATCGAAAGACGACCGGAATGGGCCAGAAGACATGGCAAAGTGATTTTGTTACACGACAATGTGCCGTCTCACACAGCAAAACCAGTGAAAGACACCTTGAAATCGCTTGCGTGGGACATCCTTCCGCACCCGCCATATTCCCCGACCTGGCTCCATATATCACCTCTTCGCATCAGTGGGGCACGCGCTCGCAGAGCAGCATTTCAGCAATTTCGAGGAAGTTGGAAAATGCGTCGACGAATGGTTTTCAGGAAAAGACAAGCAGTTTTTCTGGCAACTTACCTGAAAGATGGGCGAAGTGTGTAGAAGCCGGTGGCCAATATTTTGAATAAACAAAAAAACCGACTTTCCCTTGAAAATAACATGTTTTATTTACGACGAAAAACCGGCAAAAATTTATGCATAGGCTACACCTGGTATTTACACGGATGATGACACTCGGCTTTCTTTCTTTCTTTCTTTCTTTCTTTCTTCCTTCTCATCTAGTCATCTTTGCCACAAAAAATTGCGTTCAGTGCTTGCAGAAGAAGGTGTGATCTGAAAGTACAGTTGAGTCTCGTTAATGAATTCGAATCTGGAGGTTGAAGAAACAAGAATTACACTACATAATATCGCTCACCATACTTACCCGAATCTGATTTTTTTTTTGCTTTACGTCGCACCGACACAGATAGGTCTTATGGCGAGGATGAAGCAGGAAAGGCCTAGGAATGGGAAGGAAGTGGCCGTGGCCTTAATTAAGGTACAGCCCCAGCATTTGCCTGGTGTGAAAATAGGAAACCACGGAAAACCATCTTCAGGGCTGCCGACAGTGGGATTCGAACCCCTCTATCTCCCGGATGCGAGCTCACAGCTGCGCACCCCTAACAGCACGGCCAACTTGGCCTGTGAATCTGAAATTCAAAACGATCTGCACTTAAAGCATTTTACGTTACCCACTTCCCTACAATGACAGGTATGTGCTGTTGTTTGAGTTACCAGTCCATATACTGGTTTGATGCAGCTTTCTATTCCACCCTATCCTGCGCTAACTTTTTCATCTCTGCATTACTACTACACCCTACATCTACTCTAATTTGCTTGTCATATTCGTACTTTGATCCACCCCTACCGTCCTTACCGACTAATCTTCGCTTAAAAACCAACTGAACAAGTTCTGGGTTCGTAAGTTGTGTCCTATCATCCTATCTCTTCTTCTCGTCAAATTTAGATAAGTCGATCTCCTCTCACCAATTCGATTCAGAATCTCTTCATTCGTGATTCTATCTACCCACTTCACTTTCTACATTCTTCTGTAACACCACATTTCAAAAACTTCTATTCTCTCCTCGACAAAGGGTACATGGGCAGAACGCGTATTTAATGCCGCTACATTATGTTCGCGACATGCTCCGCAATTACTAACGGGACAGAAAAGAAGATCAATGACGCAGTCCTGCGTGGCCAAGCGCGCCATGCACGAGTTAATTTCCGAAAGAAATGTTTTGGCCGTTGTGTTATTCTTGGCTAATTTAATGTGTGTGCAAAATTAACGTAAGATCCGTGATTCTTCCCTTGTAAACGCAATTTCAGATAGGTGTCCGGAAACTTTTGATCAGGTAGTGTGTGCATACTTCTTTTCACAAGAGATTAATCCCGATGTAGCCGGTCTGAGTGGTTCAGACGGTTGAGGCACTGGCCTTCTTACTCCAACTTGGCAGGTTTGATTCTGACTCAGTAGGGTGGTTTTTGAAGGTGCTCAAATTCGTCACCCTCGTGTCGGTAGATTTACTGGCACGTAAAAAGAACTCCTACGGGTCTAAATTCTGGCACCTCGGCGTCTCCGAAAAACCGTAAAAGTAGTATGCGAGCTCGAAGAAAATTAATACGTCGCATTAATTTTATTTTAGTTTATTACATTTAGAGGGTCGGAAGAGTAGGCTACGTAAATAAAATCGTTATTAAATAACGAGAAATGAAGGCACAAGGCGAGGTGTAATATAGGAAGTCTTCTTGTAGTGGCAGAAGGTCCCAAGGTGTACAGCATACAGATAAGGTGTTGCATCTTCCAGCAGTCAGAGAGTCAGTATACACAGTGAGAAAAAAATGGACTATCGCGTGTACTGAAGCACGAAAGGGGAAAACCGCTCAGAAGTGACCATAGGCAGTGCATTGTGAATGTGTTCAATAAAGTAAGTGAGCAGAATCCAGGTTTAGTCGTTTATTCAGAAGTTCGCACTGTTGTCGTATGCCGTGCGCAGCCCTGTACGTCCGAACACGAGATGTTGACGGGGTGGAGGTCGGTACTACATGCTCAAACAATCACAACTCTTTCTTTGGTGGAGGCGTGGACATACCATATTTACATCAGGATTAAGTCCGGCTCTATGGCTAAATGGTTAGCATCCTGGTCTTTGGTCACAGGGGTCCCGGGTTCCATTCCCGACAGGGTCGGGAATTTTAACCATCATTGGTTAATTTCACTGACACGGGGGCTGGGTGTATGTGTTGTCTTCATCATCATTTCATCCTCATCACTACGTGCAGGTCGCCTACGGGAGTCAGATCGAAAGACCCCGCACCAGGCGAGCCGAACATGTCCTCGGACACTCCCGGCACTAAAAGCCGTACGTCATTTCATTTATCATAGCCTATGAACATTTTACCATCACCGTCTGCACAACAACAGATATCGAGGTAATGTTCGACCCTTTTTTTGAAATCAGACTTGCGCATAATGACACAATTTGTCTGTAGTCATAACAGCACCAGCCTATTGTATTGTTCGGCGCTCGTTCTCAAAGCAGTTAAGAAGTCGTTATCTCTGTCTGGTTGAACGTATCCGTGGCATCAGACACTAAACAGCCAACAACTGTGATATTAAGTGACATGCTAATTGTGATAATGATGCGGCTCGTAATGGGTGAAGTCCTTGGCCGACTGAACGCTCGTGTGAACTGCCAAGTGCGATGTTTACCGGCCTGCGTAGCCAACCCTTCCCATTTATCCGGAAACTTTCCGTTTTTTAATTCCTCTTCCGGTTTTCCGATTTAATTTTACTTCTTCCTATTTTGGAACAATGTAACCTCCAGTACAGTGAATACTCTTCCCCTAGAATAAATTCTTATGAGCTTGTGTGATTTACGCAACTGGTCACGGACTCCGTTAATTAATCGGGACGAAAGAATGAGTTTATTATTGTGTGGTTCTGTGCTTTTTCCCCCTGTCGAAGTCGTAGTAATGTATGAGACATATTGATCGGTTTTGTATGTGGTACTTTCGCTTATTTCCGTACATTAATGTTCATTCTTTCTTCATAATTTTATTGACTTGAATGTATTTCAGGGAGTTGTGTCGGTGACAGCTTCTGGTATTCTCTCTTCACGTTATGGCCACAAAACATAAACGTTATCTCCAAGTCTTCAGAAATATCTATAAAACTAAGTCTCCGTTCATTTTACAGTCTAATAAAGGAAACTATCATGCATTTTATTCAGTATGTCGTTGTGATATAAATATTATTATTCGAATGTGCCTGTCGTAAATGAAAAAAATAGGTATAATTTCTTGGAACTTCTTTTATGTTTTCTTAGTTTAAGACTTTAAATTTAATGGTCAATTGTACCTGTAAATATGTTTGTCTTTTATCTTGTCCTTTTTTTTCATAGAGACCCCGGCACTATGTACGTGACGATATCCAAGAATTTTAAAAAAATCTTCCTATTTTTGATTTCTAAAAGTTGGCAGGTATGCTAACCTGTTTCATTGTTTCTCAACCTTTTCAGTAAGTGTACCCCGTTAAGGGGAGGTGGTGGTGATTATTGTTTTAAGAGGAAGTACAACTAGGCAACCATCCTCTATATAACACTAATCAGAGGGAAAAATTGAAGGGATCCGACTCTTCGAAAAATGAACATATCGGCCAAAGGAAGACAAAGGCCTCGAAGAGTGTGAAAATGAAAGACTCCCTAGCCCTCGCAAACCTAATAGCGTCGGGGTCGGAAAAGAACAAGAGTTACCCAAGGGAGGTCGGATAGGATAGACAAAAGTGAGGAGCCTGGCACAAGTAAATGGAAGCAATGCCAGGACTCAGCTGTGGGCCCCGTGGTTGCCAACCCACGCTCCGAAGTTCAGAGACCCTGGGGCCCTTTTAGTCGCCTCTTACGACAGGCAGGGATGCCGTGGGTGTTATTCTACCACCCCCACCCACAGGGGGATTAATGGGAGGTAGAAAGTCATTGTCGGTTGAAAATACCATGTTCAGATTTTTAATGATGTTGGTAGTTGGAAGCCAACGGCCATAGCCGTGTTGAAACACCGGATCCCGTGAGATCTCCGAAGTTAAGCAACATTGGGCGTGGTCAAGATTTGGATGGGTTGCCACGCACTGTTGATGGGGCGTAAGGGAAAGGAGGAGCGGAAAGGAACTCGCCCCTGTACCGTACCGAAACTTCCGCTCAGGCACACCTCTGCGGAGGTTCGGACCTGCTTTGGGGCAGAATACACCCTTACCTTAGTTAGAAGTCCATTTTATAATGTTAATTTCGGGTTTTTTTTGCTGAAATAGTTCCCCGAACGCCATTCAAAATGCTACTTGACATACGAGGGCAATAAATGAAGTAATGGAAATATTTAATGGACTAACAAACACAATTGCATTATATTTCTTTAATGTTGTCGCCCGCAAAGTCTATTTGTTTTATTTTTTATGTTCCAGCATGTTTCTTTATTACTTTACTTCTTAAGATGCGTCCACACCGAGATGTTTTCGTTAACTGTATTAATAAACACTGTTAATGAACAATGTTCATCAAAATGTTTGGATGTTAATAAACAAAATAGCGTATTCATTAACTTTTCGTGTTTTGGCTAACATTTCGTTTCGCACATGCGCAAGGATGCTATTAGAGCACGCAAATTCTTAGCGCGGAATACGGTGATTTCTTATTTCTTCTAAAAATTGATTATCAAATCGCAAGTGAAATTTCTAATATGCAGTACCTTTAATTCTGTATGATATTATTTTAGCTGTGCTCTGATAAAGCTTCATTTCCAGCTTCGCTCTTCGCTGAATAACCTAGTCTCCCATAATCGCGTTTACATCATCAAAATAATACTGTCCTAACTAGGGAGGTTAAATGAAGATTTTCTTCTTTTTTTGTGTGTGCCTTTACCAATACGTTGAATATAAAGCTTCACACACCTCAGACACAATAACTGAAATTGTTTGTTTTGACACCCTAGACAAATAGGCATATAAGTGAAATGTCACCAGTTACTAGTGATAGCCTATTATATACAATAGCCTGTCATTAGTGGAGCCGGCTTTCCGATAATCTGAATCATTACTAAGAACTAGACTAGACTTAACTAAAGTTGGCGTCTGACAGGTAAGGTTGGAGGGAGGAGCGCTGCACGTGCCATTTCACGATGTTGTCACATTCCAGCATTCCTTTCTACATGCTCTTACCCCTCGCTTCCGGCTCACTTGTTCCCTCCTTCATTCTGACAGCTGTGATCTGTTGTAGACTACCTGGCCTGGCGGTGTCGACCCATTTGCGATCACTCTTATACAAACAATCAGGTTCTCATCAGAGACTCTGACAGGTTTGGCAACTTCCAGCAAGGCGAGCTGCCCTGAAGTTTTATCTCCATGACAACCGCAGTCGCCCCACCCTCGTTTCCATGGCAACCACACAGCCACTCCCTTTATCCCGCCCCGGCAGGCAGTAAACGTACCTCCCTCTAAGAAATGTCAGACACCAACTCTTATTATTAGCAGTATAGAGGCATGATTTTTACGCATTAATTTTTGAACGATTTCGCGAGATGGATACTGATTTTCGCGTTATTTCGCGAAATAGATATTGCCGTATCGCTTTAATTTCTCTTTAATGAAATTCTAAAATTAATAATTAAAGGTTTCATTATTGTGGTTTTGAATTATTTATATGAATAGTAGATGTATAAATTACTAGTAAGCATCCAATATTATTTCACTGATTGTTGATTGTGGAGATTTAATTGATAGACTGTACATACTTTTAAAGCCATTTCCGGACTGGAGGGTCGTCTCCCTTGTCCAGCGGATTGTTGGCTTTGAGTAGCATCGCTGTTGTTTCGTGAATAAATTCTATTATTTTCACTCTTAGCTTTCTTTTGCATATCTAATGAGAGTTTTATTGTTGCCTGCCGTTTCACTGTTGGAGTGCTAAATTTACGTTCTGAATGTTCCCTATTTTTAAAACAATGTTTTGAGACAGTATCTTTTTTCTCCCACTCGATACGAACATTACACATTAAACTATTGCTTTCCGAAACGTACAAAACCTTCACTCGCAAACTGTTTAGCTCTGCTGTGCACCGTAACACTTGTTGAGCGACCCATCTTCGCTACTGTCTGTGATCTGATCACTTTCTTTATTTTACCTGACCACGAAGTCGAAATACACCAGTCAGTTGTGCTGCTTGTAGACTTCATTAGGGATTCCAGGATTACACAATGCCGTGAGGAGACGGGCTGGGGTGGAATTACCATCCACCACAAGAACAACATTCCAAACTTTTCGTTTGGCAAGAAGCCTGGAGCCAACCCCTTTTCTTTGATGCCATGTCTTAAAGAGATTTTCCAGAACATTAATGATAACATATTTCTTTCCTGTTGATGAATCTTTGTTCGCTCTTCCTTTTCTTTTCATATATAATCTTGGAACAAAATTTCAAGTTCGTTATTCACTACAGATTTCGCTGCAATTTCGCGCTTATCGCGAAATAATTGAATTTCGCTTTAAAATGGCCTTATCGCTTTAATTCGCGAACATAATATCCATATTTTCTTAACCAGAAACGTATGATTCGTAAAGATATCGTAAAATCGCTTCAAAATATTTTTGTCGCGTTTATCGTTAATGCTAAAAAAGTCATGCCTCTACTAAGAACTGTTCCGGCATTCGCCTTAATGCAGGAGAATTGAAAACCACATAATTCTCTGCTCTTTTAGCTAACGGTCTTTAATTTTTCACCAGTGATTCTATAATTCTTTTTTCGCCATTCAAGGGTCATGCACTATTGCTTATGTGACCAGTGAAAACATGGCTGACGTTCGTTCCCTTAGCTTCCGCCAGGCAGCGCTTTCGCCTCTCTACGTTATTCCAACTCGTTGATATCACCGCCAGTATATTTGTGTATTTGTGTGTGAAGTTTTTGGGGTTATTTATGCGTTTTCAGTGAGTTGACATAATAAAATAGTAGTGTGTGTCATTCCTTGATATCTCCTCTCAACACGAGAGGAAAGGATGTGCTGTGTTTGGCTGCAGTAACTATGAAGTAGAGGTGAATGCGCGATCTTTCTTCAGTTTCCCTCGTGAAAAGAAAATGTAAGTAATATTGTGTTTACATATATATTCTTCCAGTGACGAAGAGATTTTTACAGTACTTCATAATCTTCTGACCTGCTCGACCCATATTTTAACTGCCTTAAAATATAATACGCATATTTTATTGTATAGTGCAGCAGTTAACCTTCAATACCGATGTGTTGTTGTAGATGTTATCTGTGGGTTTGATTTAATTCAGGAAAATACATATGCATATGAGTGTGGCTGGTTGTGTTCCAAGTTACCCCATTTGGAATTCCGTAATGCGTTATGGCAAGTATTGCTTATAGATAAAGTTTGAATGTTTTTGAGGCTAAATTTATAGATTTCCTTTCTGTTAGTAGGCTTCAAGTTAAAAGGAAAATTGTCCAGCTCTTAAATGTAAATTCATTGAATCATGTGTGTAAGGAATGTGCCGATATTTTTTGTTGACAATTTTTTAATATGATGAACGTTCAGGCAGGAATTCTAAGGCTAGAAAAGTAATGCACAAATGAAAGATCAACCCCTTTCACAGCAGTCCATTTCACATATTGATTGAAATGATATTGCAGAGTGTTGCTGGAATGAAATATGACATGGAAAACCGGAGTCCCCGGAAAAAAACTTGTCCCGCCTCGGTTTTGTCCAGCACAAATCTCACTTGGAGTGACCGGGATTTGAACCATGGAATCCAGTGATGCCGAGTGTATCTTTAATTTAAAACAAACAACTTAAACATTGTCCAAGTAAAAGTTGTTGACGAATTGTAGACAGAAAGCATACTTTTTGTACATGCGCGAATAGCATTATGCGGATGTTAAGTTCGTAAAATAAAATACTAATAATAGTTTAAATAAATAAAGGTTGTTAACAAAGGCAAAGCTACTGGATTCCCCTGGACCAAACAAGTGGACAAAGATCTTGCAGAGCTTAATATTAATCAAGCCGCCATTACTGACAGAAATGCATACCGTTTAATGGTCAAAACTAAACCTTTCCTAACATCCCTTACATCAGCTAGCGACAAAGGAGCCGGGAATTGGTCAGAGAAGCGCAGGAAAGAATTCAGCGAGAAAATGAAGGAATACTGGGCCAACAGGAAAGCTCAAGAGGCCACTAAGAACACAATCCAGTACGCTAAAAGAGGCAGACGACGACAAAAGCACAGCTAGAACACAAGCACCGTGGTCCACAGATGACAAAAGATAAATGAGTAAAACAATAGTGTTGACACATGTACCTGTAAATACCGTTCATCTAAATCACATTTCATAAAAATTGGTCCAGTGGGGGTTTGTTGGCAGATTGCCAAAGGAAACATCTTGCATTTTAAATATATAGTTATTATTATTATTATTATTATTATTAATGATTGATTGATTGATTGATTGATTGATTGATTGATTGATTGATTGATTGATTGATTGATTGATTGATTGATTGATTGATTGATTGATTGATTGATTGATTGATTGATTGATTGATTGATTGATTGATTGATTGATTGATTGATTGATTGATTGATTGATTGATTGATTGATTGATTGATTGATTGATTGATTGATTGATTGATTGATTGATTGATTGATTGATTGATTGATTGATTGATTGATTGATTGATTGATTGATTGATTGATTGATTGATTGATTGATTGATTGATTGATTGATTGATTGATTGATTGATTGATTGATTGATTGATTGATTTTTAAAGGGGCCTCACATCTAGGTCATCGGCCCCTAATGGTACGAAATGAGACGAAATGAAATGACAAATTAAAAACCCAAAATCCTCCACTGACCACAATTCAAAGAATGAATGGATGGATATGAATTTAAAACGGTCAGTGGCACCGACCCACAGTGCCTCACATGCACAGAAGCTGGCGTAAAACAATAGTATTACTGACCAAGGGACTGCTTCTATAGCACGATACTGAATTGATGATGCTTGTAGTGGAAAGGAGTCCAAAATCCAAGTCATCGGCCCCTCATAATGGTACTTATCGCTAGAAAAGTAGAATCATGGTATCAGTCATGTTGCGGTACTAAGCAAGAGTAGCGTAGACTCGCAGTATTCCACACATTATGGTAATGAAATTCACAGGTAATGAAATTCGCGCATGTATTACAGACCTACCGTGTTTCGCACATTGCGGCGCCATTGACAGCCAACGCAAACCTATGGTGTTCATCACATAAGTGTACCAACCACAGGGACTCGTACTATCCCGTGGTGTTTCTCATATAGGGGGTACTAATCATAGGCAAGCCAGAACCATGGGTCCCGTCATCCCATTGTGTCGCTTATATAGTGCTACTAATCAGAAGGAGTTTCATCGTTCTAATATAATCATTCCTTGGTCGCCCCTTTTAGTCGCCTCTTACGACAGGCAGGGGATACCGTGGATGTATTCTTCGTCTGCGTCCCCCCACCCACAGGGATATTATTATTATTTTATTTATATATATATATATAATTCGCTGGGGCCATCAAGGACCACGTTAAGTCTTGTTGCATTTGACACTGAACTTGGCCTTCTTTAGAGCCCAAATTTCCCTAATTATTTGTGATTGGGCCTGCTTACGCTCCTCTGTCCAAGGGGCACCGTGTCTTCTCTTCGGTTGCTCGTCTCGGTTTAGCCCGTTCGTCAATATTTTCTTGCAGAAGCGATCTCTGTTAAGGGCGTCTTCAGCTGAGATATGTGGCATTTGCAGGTCTTCTTTGGTATTTCTAAACCAGGGAATTATGGTTTGGGGGTTTGAATAAAAAAAGCGAAAGATCTCTTTAGTTAATTAACTTTCCTCCGTCCATTCTTTTCAGATGACCGTAAAATCGTGCCCGTCTTTTTTCTGATTGTGTCGGTAATTTCCTCTATTTTGCTGTAGACTTCCTCGTTGGATCTCTTTTGATGGATTCCATTTCTGTACTTTGATCCTAAGATGCCTCTCACAATTTTGCGCTCTTTTTTTCTCCAGTTCTTCTAGGAGTCCTTTGTTGGGATTTAGAGACAGGATTTCGGCTGCATGTATTATTATTATTATTATTATTATTATTATTATTATTATTATTATTATTATTATTATTATTATTATTATTATTATTATTATTATTATTATTACCTTGAAGTTTTGCCGTGTTAAGTAGCATTTCTTTCCCGAACGCAGTAACATGGATCATGTGCTTCTTGTAAGTACGGTGAAGGTCAGCCACGAGTCTTTCATTAGTTCTTCGCTACGGCCTTGTCATATACAATACATGCCTTGCTCAAGCCCCGCTGCACCGCCTACTGTAATAATATATTGAAAAATTCGCAGAGCTACATAGCGTTATATTATAAGTGAGCTTCGGGCTTTTACGCAGGGAAAAAAATGAAATGGAGTATGGCTTTTAGTGCCGGGAGTGTCCGATGACATGTTCGGCTCGTCTGGTGCAGGTCTTTTGATTTGACTCCCGTAGGTGACCTGCATGTCGTGATGAGGATGAAATTATGATGAAGACACAAATACGCAGCCCCCGTGCCAGCGAAATTAACCAGTGATGGTTAAAATTCCCGATCCAGCCGGGAATCGAACCCGGAACCACTGTGACCAAAGGCCAGCACGCTAACCATTTAGCCATGAAACCGGACATTTTAGGCAGTAATAGCTTAGAATGCAAACTAATTTGGCTGGTAGAAAGTGTTGTCTACCCCGCTCCTCCCTAATGTAGCGAGAGTAACATAAATGGTAGGGGTTCGCTCCTCCGTACTGTAGCGAGAATAACATAAATTGTAGTGGTTCGCTCCTCCGTAATGTAGCGAGAATAACATAAATTGTAGTGGTTCGCTCCTCCGTAATGTAGCGAGAGTAACATAAATTGTAGGGGGTTCGCTCCTCCGTAATGTAGCGAGAGTAACATAAATTGTAAGGGTTCTAACAGGCCGTACCTCTAATATTTAAGCAAATTTCATAGCATAACTGCTGTGCAAGATACAATATAATACAAGATAGTTGTTACCCGCTTCAGTAAGTTTGCGTTCTAACCTGTTACTGTCTAAACATCCGGACTCTATACTTCGGGCCACCTTTTGAACAGACTAAAGCGGAAGTAACGTCATTGCCTCACCACACTCGCCTTGGTTGCCAAATGAACCTGCCCAGCGCGCGATTGAAAGTTCTACTCCAACATTGTAACACAGCACAGCTCACCGGTTGTAACTAGAGCACATTTGAAAGAGTTAATGCATTAACGTGGAGTCCCATTCCACCATTGCTGTTTTAAGCGGACTCTGATAGTAACTGCACCCACGTTGTCAAGACATCTACCGGATAATTGTGGCAGCTCCGCAGTGGTGACACTGTTGCCATAAGTCGTGCTGAGAGTAGGCTTGATACGCGCGCCGCTTTGCCCCTCTCACCCGCGTCTTCCCCTCACCAATACCCACTCTTCCGCTTTAATCTGATGAAAAGGTGGTTCGGAGAATAGTTATAAGTAAACATCGAATATTATGCTGTAGAAATCACCAAGATAACATGCAACTTTACTGCAAAATGTGGTGAAATTTGCATTTAAGTATGCACTTATTTTCATACTATTTAACACTTTGTATGAAATGCAAACGTAACATTCCTTTACTAGATACGCGCGATTCACACACACACCAATACATAAAATCGTCGTCATAAATGAACAACTGAATAAAAACAACGCCAGTGTTCACTGTAAATATATATACCTACTTCTCTTAGATAAGACACGGTGTGTTAATAAATACATATGATAAATCAATTAATGACTTTTAAAAAACTTGTAAAAAAACTCAAAATCATGAAGAAATGCACTTAAATACTCATTCCCCGTTCATTTTACACTGCAATCATCATTTTTCATGCCCATAATTCGTTTTTATCAGTCTTCTCCAAGTTTTCTGGCAGTGGCGGCGATGAAAACCCCGCGCACCCCGCGGGGTGCGGGGCCATGACTGTTTATTACTTCAGTAGCTGAAGAGTGATTTTACATATTGATAAAGCTACAGCACACAACACAGTATTATTTGTATTACAGAGGGTTATTCCAAACTTAGGCCACCCTAGTACAGAGTTTCTTTCGTCAATAGGAGTACGGTAGTTATTTCTGAAAGAATGTGGGTTTCCCAACCTGTTCCAATAATAACCATCCCTTGATGCCACTCACAACAATCAACAAGGCTTTTGAAGTAATTAGCCAGTAGTCAGAGAAGATGCGATAACAAAGACAGCCTCCTTATCTGAACTCTAAATACTGAAGTTTCGAGCCTGTTTATAACTCTCGGCAGTCTGTGTAGCTTAGTAGGCGTACGATAGACGGTTGAGTTGTAAATGATTTGGTCCTGGGAACAAGATTATTTCTTAATAGTGTGATGGTAAGGGTGTTTTGGTTACTGTAGTTGAAATATGCATTTTGTATGATCTTTAACAGAGATATGTTTCGAACTAAAATTGACAAATTCAGGAGGTTCCAGGAAAAACAAAATGAAAACTCCAAGAACATGTGGTCAGGGGAGAGGAAGAGGAACCACAGCGAAATGATGAAGTTCTGGGAAAAGAAGAAAAAAAAGGACTAACCAGCAAGTCAACTGTTGACCGTGGTCCAAAGTAGAGCATAATCGAAGAAATAATAATAATAATAATAATAATAATAATAATAATAATAATAATAATAATAATAATAATCCTATATTACTCATTAGCTGAAGCCTAGTTGTACTTCCTCACAATAATCACCATGACAAACACTACCAGATCATTCGGAAAAAATGTAGCCTATAAAGCCCGGTACTTACATTCCATACTCAGCAGTGGAGTCATAGAAATTAAGCTGGCCATTGAAATGAATTGTTATGTATCCAGGGGGCCGTGGAGTATATTCTGAAGTTAATGGCTCGTGCTATCTTACTCTGAGGCAGTTGTAAATCAAACAGTTACGATAACAGCGAGTGTACTGCAGTCATATGCAGTTTTGTTAGGTTGTGATCTTAATCAAGGTCAAATTATTATACACATGTGATTATTAATTTAGCCTGTATTTAAAGCGCAAGCAGTCGTTATCAGGTCCCAGTGAATGCTTCCAACACCAGGTTATTTTTAAAGTCCAGATTTTTATGTAGTAACAGGTTAGACTGCAAACTAATTAGGTTAGTAGGAAGTGTCGGCCACTCGTTCTTCTACAATGTAGCAAGAGTAACATAAATTACAGGGGTCCTGATGGACCGTACCCCTAATGTTTATGCAATCTCCATAGCATAGTCGTTGTGAAGGTAGACTATACTTGCTACTCGCGTCAGTAAGTTTGCATTCTTACCTATTAATGCATAAAAATCCGGGCTCTAGTTATTATTATTGGCGTATGGGAACAAGGATACATATATACAAGCACGCACAGACAAGAAGCATGTTTCTTGGCACCAAGATTTAGTTATACTGGAATGTCCAGTTGCGTGATCCACTGTATGGCTTCCTCTGTTGCTTCCTAAGTGACTTCTTCGAACCAACACCAGGTGATGCAGGAAATATTAGATAAGAAAATGAAGGCGTAAAGGAAACAGATGAATATTGTTACTCGGGTAGTACAATAACTAACAATGGAAAAAGGAGGACATCAAATACAGACTACCACAAGGAAAATGCATTTGCTCACTTTGAAAGTAGGTATTAGGAAGACAATTTTAAACACTTTCCTCTAGGCATTGTATGGAAGTGAAACAAGGAAGATAACTAGCACAGGAAGAAAGAAAGAGAAATGTCGTTTTACAGAAAAATTAGGGTGTGATAGGCAGATCGAATCACGAATGAAGAGATAGTTCAGTTCAATTCAATTTTTATTTATTGTCTATAGACAGTAGCGGCGCTAAGAAGCTCGGAGCCCCACCGCAATAATTGAAAATGGGCCCTTCGTTTCCTGATAAGGAAAGTTACAAGTTTATTTTAGTAGTACAAAGTTGTATATTATTACAATGAACAGCAACGATAATAATAATAATAATAATAATAATAATAATAATAATAATAATAATAATAATAATAATAATGATTCTGTAAGAAAGAAATCAGTTTACGGATACATCGGTCTGTTTTCAGACCAAATTTGCTTTACGGTAGCGAAAACTGGACGGACTCAGGATAAGTTATCTCATTCATCATTGGAAAGTAACAGACATGAAAGTAGCCATAATTATTGCTAGTACTGTACTGAAATGAAATGTCGTATGGCTTTTTAGTGCCGGGATATCCCAGGACGGGTTCGGCTCGCCAGGTGCAGACCTTTTTATTTGACGCCCGTAGGCGACCTACGCGTCATGATGAGGATGAAATGATGATGAAGACAACACATACACCCATATATTATTTTTATTATTATTATTATACACGGGTTGAAAATTCCCCCATATGGCATAAAATGTCCCTGCCAAGAAGACGACGGTGCTGCTGCCTAGCGATAATAATAATAATAATAATTATTATTATTATTATTATTATTATTATTATTATTATTATTATTATGTTACAGAATTTAGTTTTCAAATTCAAGGAATTAAATTAATACACTTATATGGTACGAACACACACACAAAAGAAATGAATATTCCAATTATAGCACCCAAACCCACACTGACCGTCACAATATCAAAAAATAATCTCGCACCAAGGACTAAATAATTTACTACTATTTACAACTCAATCGTCCATCGAAAGCCTACTTAGCTACACTGACTGCCGAGTTATAAACAGTTGAGATAAGGAGGATGTCTTTATTATCGCATCTTCGCTGACGACTGGGTTGAAATGAAATTGAATGGCGTATGGCTTTTAGTGCCGTGAGTGTCCGAGGACAAGTTCGGCTCGCCAGATGCAGGTCTTTTGATATAATGCCCGTACGCGGCCTGTGCGTCGTGATGAGGATGAAAATGATGATGAAGACGGGCCCCGTGCCAGCGAAATTAACCAATTAAGGTTAAAATTCCAGACCCTGCCGGGAATCGAACCCAGGACCCCTGTGACCAAAGGCCAGCACGCTAACCATTTAGCCATGGGGTCGGACACTACTGGGTTCTCAGAACTGGATAATTACTTAAAAAGCCTTGTTGATTGTTGAGAGTGGTAGCAAGGGATGGTTATTATTGGAAGAGATTGGGAAACCTATATTCGTTCATAAATAACTATCACCGAGCTCGATAGCTGCAGTCGCTTCAGTGCGGCCAGTATCCAGTATTCGGGAGATAGTAGGTTCGAACCCCACTGTCGGCAGCCCTGAAAATGGTTTTCCGTGGTTTCCCATTTTCACACCAGGCAAATGCTGGGGCTGTACCTTAATTAAGGACACGGCCGCTTCCTTCCCAGTCCTAGCCCGTTCCTGTCCCATCGCCACCGTAAGACCTATCTGTGTCAGTGTGACGTAAAGCCAATAGCAAAAAAAAATGAAATAACTACCGCACTCCTATTGACGAAAGAAGCTCTGCACTACAATGGCCCAAGTTTGGAATAACCCTCTGTAATACCAATAATACTGTGTTGTGTGCTGTAGCTTTATCAATATGTAAAATCACTCTTCAGCTACTGAATTAAGAAACAGTCATGGGCCCCTCACAAGCCATGCCCCCCCCCCCCTTCGCGAGGTCCTTATCGCCACCACTGTCTATAGAACGTGTCGTCAGAAAACGTCAATCTATACTCTGCATACACCAAAAAACATATTGAAATCTCATTTATATATATGACTAAATTAACTCAATAAATAACTGAAATAAATTAATGAAATAATTGAAATAAAATAAATTAATAAAAATAATTGAAATTGATAGAAATAATTAATCGAAATGTACGCAGTATGCGCGACAGAGTTCAACAGAATTTGAATAGAGCATGATAATTTTCTCGCCCAGGGGTTGTACATAAAGCTGCGCACTGGTACATCTGCTTCAGACCTTACCTAACTTTCTGAAAACTACTAAA
Organism: Anabrus simplex; assembly: GCF_040414725.1. NCBI lineage: Eukaryota > Metazoa > Arthropoda > Insecta > Orthoptera > Tettigoniidae > Anabrus > Anabrus simplex. The sequence goes on along the minus strand of NC_090277.1, from coordinate 81,675,928 downwards.
TAGGTAGGGACTGCTCTTAGGTTCATCAATAACTCCACTAGTTCTAAATCCGTGCATGATTACCTCATCAACACACCAAAATATACATAAAATATACTCACAAAATACTGCTGGAAGACTCAATATTTACAACAACAAAAACAAAAACAGTGTGAAGCCAAAACTGGGCACCAAGCTATCATTTGCAGTCAGCCCGTTGAACATTTATTTAAAAAGTACATAAGTTATATGTAGATAAATAATAACCTTCACTCTCTCTGTGTATCAACAATTTGCGTATTCTCGTAATTGGCACTTGTTATGTATCACACAGATACTGTACCCTTATAATACTGTGTTCACTGATTCTAACACTTGGTTTAAAGATACATTCACTCCAGCAACGCACACTTGTTGTTCTAGAACATAAATCATGGAAAGTCTGAGATACAGTACCCCATAGCTTTCACCAACATTTAAGACACCAAACCGTCACAAGTGATATAATAACAAGTGCCTAAGCACTCCACAGTTTTTAGGTCAGTACCACACGTCATATTCCACAAAATTTCACGTCAACCAATTTCCACAAAAGTTACATCTGCTCTACAGTTTCACCAAAGTTTTTAAGTCAACTCCTCCGCTGTTTTCAGTCAAATCCTCTCCGTCGTTTTCTCGCATGCCTAAATAGACCTCAGATTCCCCCATCTATCACATGGCATGGTAAGTTTGATCCTGGCCATCCTATCACGAATGGATGATCCTCTTGCCAAACCAAGACAACGCCCCGAACCTCTTACGGGTCCCAATACAATAACAACCAGGTCACGTCATCGAACTCTGGGCTGCCCGTATGACTCACAGAAACTATCCGAGTTGTAAATAGCACTGTTATATTAAGAACAAAATATGCAAATGAAATAATAAGGACGATAATAATAATTCGAACAATGACAATAATATCTCTTACTTCTGAATACAGTGCGAGGGTGTGATATATGTACTACCACAATACATTCTAATTAATGTACAAAGGCATTTATGTTGACGATTGAGCTGCAGTGAGAATTGATGGTAGAATGAGTTCTTTGTTCAGGGTACTTACAGGGGTTAGACAAGGCTGTAATCTTTCACCTTTGCTGTTCGTAGTTTACATGGGATCATCTGCTGAAAGGTATAAATTGACAGGGAGGGATTCAGTTAGGTGGAAATGTAGTAAGCACTCTGGCCTATGCTGACGACTTGGTCTTAATGGCAGATTGCGCCGAAAGAGTGGAGTCTAATATCTTGGAACATGAAGATAGGTGCAATGAGTATGGTATGAAAATTAGCCTCTCGAAGACTAAATTGATGTCAGTAGGTAAGAAATTCAACAGAATTGAATGTCAGATTGGTGATACAAACTGGAACAGGTAGATAATTTCAAGTATTTGGGATGTGTGTTCTCCCAGGATGGTAATATAGTAAGTGAGATTGAATCAAGGTGTCGTAAAGCTAATGCAGTGAGCTCGCAGGTGCGAACAACAGTATTCTGCAAGAAGGAAGTCAGCTTTCGGACGAAACTATCTCTACATCGGTCTGTTTTTAGACCAACATTGCTTTACGGGAGTGAAAGCTGGGTGGACTGAGGATATCTTATTCGTAAGTTAGAAGTAACAGACATGAAAGTAGCGAGAATGATTGCTGGGAACAATGCCAGGAGGGTACTCAGAATGAGGAGATAAAGGCTAAGTTAGGAATTAACTCGATGGATGAAGCTGTATGCATAAACCGGCTTCGGTGGTGGGGTCATGTGAGGTGAATGGAGGAGTATAGATTACCTAGGAGAATAATGGGCTTTGTTATGGAGGGTGAGAAGTAGAGGGAGACCAAGACGACGATGGTTAGACTCAGTTGCTAACGATTTAAAGATAAGAGGTATAGAACTAAATAAGGCCACACCGCTAGTTGCAAATCGAGGATTGTGGCGACGTTTGGTAAATTCACAGACGTTAGAAGACTGAACGCTGAAAAGCATAACGGTCTATAATGATGTATGTAATATACAAATGAAAACCACTTATTCTGATTTACAATTGAGTTATGAAATACGGGCACATGTTAATTGAAATATCTTTTAATGACCTTTGAAACGTTTTACCATTCAGACTTTGTATATCCTTAGGCAGTTTGTTATAGAGTAACAAACCCTTCAGGTATGGCCTCTGGTCCATCTCTTTTAGAGCGGTGGAAACTCACGTGGTGATCATTCCTAATTCTTGTGTTATAAGTGGACCTCACTGTTACTTGCAGTGAATGTTTTGTTGTGTTTAATAAACAGAACAGATTTATCGATATGGAGGATGACCCAAAGGGCCGTTAACACTTGATATTTTGGAGGTAGACAGGTAATAATTGACACACATGATTGGCATGACATCGGATTTTATTGAGGTCAAAATAAATCTTCACTAACAATTCCTTTTCTAGTAACGTCAACATGTCCCGATGGCAGTCGCATCTGACGCCCTCTCTACTCCTACTAAAATGTTTTAATTCCTCCCCTGAAGGGGGAGGCGGGCCTCTTAGACGGTGACACCTTCTCTCAGGCCAGGAGATTCGGCGGGTTTGGTGGTATGATGGAGTTAGGAGAGGGGGCGGATGGGGGTTTGATTCGCTGAAGGAGCTGTGAGTGGGGCTCGACCTCGTGGCTAAGTGCTTTATTGAATGCTTTAAATCTGTACAATTGAATTTTACATTAATTTCCTATTTACATTGTGCTTTCGTTTGTACAAGTGGTTCGAATAGTGTTTTTTTACAGTTTGTTTAATTTTCTGAGTTGGTTTCCATTTTACATTTACATGGTTACAAAAAGGTTACTTTTACAATGTTGTTACAATAATTTACTCCCATTTTTAATACTTTATTGAGCGGGTGTTTCAATATTAACAATATTTACAGTATTCATCGGTGCATGCATGGATACCGGCAGTGTGAAATTTTACAATATTTACAAAGTTTTGAGGCTAGATATTTACAGTTTTCGGCATACAATTTGATTATGTGTTGTCAAAGGATATTTACAATTTTTATCTTGTATTTCTTTGCCATATTCTTAGGAGAGGGCCTCCGTGGCTCAGACGGCAGCGCGTCGGCCTCTCACCGCTGGATACCGTGGTTCAAATCCCGGTCACTCCATGAGAGATTTGTGCTGGACAAAGCGGAGGCGGGACAGGTTTTTCTCCGGGTTCTCCGGTTTTCCCGGTCATCTTTCATTCCAGCAACACTCTCCATTATCATTTCATAGCATTTATCACTCATTAATAAATCACCTTGGGAGTGGCGACCCCATTGTAATAACAGCCTATATCTGATTCATTCATTACATTTCTGACCTGCTCAATGACTGGAAAACAAGTTGTAGATTTTCATTTTCATTCTTAGGAGAGTTTGGCATGATTATTGTACATTGCGAATCTTGGCTGGTGAGTACTTGCTTCTGAAACAGATTAAAATATATTAGTACAGTTTTTCTTTATATTACTATTGCTTGTCTGATGGAGGGGAGGAGTTTGACGAGGGCTCACTGGGTTTTATGGTGTTAGATGGCTGTCTTGCTGTGTGTGGCGTGGGAGTTGGGGACATTCAGGGAATTATGGGAGTTGGTGTGGTGGGCTTAGTGTCACAGCTTCCGTCTTTTTCTAGGTAGTACCACGTTCGGGTGGGGGGAGAGACCGGAAAAGGTGATCTGGTGATCGGAGATCATGTTTGTGTTACGTTGTACTGTAGCTATCCCGCTACAACGTAACACGCAAGTGATCTCTGTAGCTTCAGGGTCTTCTGGCCATCCAAGGTCAAGGGAAGTTTCTTACCACTTTCTGTGGTTCTGTTGCAAGCTATAAAACGTGGGATATTTTTAAATAGAAATATATTATGTTTCTCTATTACAATTATAAATACAGTATTCTATAGATATGTTTATCCACAGAAAAAATCATTACTGTAATCCCCATATTGCACTGTCCAGATCTCCTCAAGTATTAAAAACAGCTATTTTCTTTCCAATTATTATAAACAAGAACTTTAATAACTTCGACACAAAGAGCGAATTTTAATGAAAATTTTAGCAAATGTTCCTCTAAATATGTTCTAGTTCTCTGTGAACTATCATATCCCTGAGACTAAAAGTTTAAGGACAAGAATCATGTTCATGAAATGTGCAGGTGTCCTTAAATTTTGGTACGACCTGTATCTCGAGTCTTGCATTATGCTCACATTTTCTTCAAGGTTTTACGTGCTCTAAAAAAAATCTCGTTACACCTTGTTATCTCTTTCCGGATGTTCATCACACGACCTCTGCCGAATTGTTAATTACCTGTCTACTTTACGCCATGAATGTCTTCCCTCTCGAATTGGAAAGCATTGAAGCTTATAAAATCAAGTAAATAACGCATCACATGCAGTCAACATCTAATTCGAGATGTTTAAATTCAGGGCCAAGTCGACATATTACGTGACCCCGGGAGGCCAGGGGACGGGGAAATATGATTCATTTCCTAATGTTCAATAATAATAATAATAATAATAATAATAATAATAATAATAATAATAATAATAATAATAATAATAATAATAATAATAATAATGTCAAGATCAACTGGTTGGAAGAAATTAAGCAGGATTTACAGGAAATAAACGCCACCGACGACAAAAATCTTAAACTCTCTGGAATTCTGGTTGCAAATCACAGAAAAGCTAAAAAATACCACTTGAAAACAGCTGACAGAAGAAGAAGAAGAAAAAGAAGAACAGAAAAACACCACAGCGAATTCATGAAGAGATTTTTGGAGGAGAAGAAAAATAAGAAGGGAAAATTTTCAGACCAAGCTAACAAATTCAGACGTGCTCTTTGATTGGGCATAACGAAGAAAGAAAGAAAGAAAGAAAGAAAGAAATAATAATATCCGTAGGAAAAAAACAAAATGTATTACAAACATGAAGAACGCTCCAACATTTTAGCAACAGATATTGGTCCAGTGGAAAGAGTAACGAAATCCAAATATCTGGGAGAAATAATTGAAGAAAATGGTTTAAACAAATCTGCAGTAGAAGAAAGGATACACAAGATGGAAAGAGCATATGACAGCCTATCACAAAGAATTTATATAACAAAAAGTGTCTGTCTAAAAATCTTAAAATACACTACACTACAGTGGTGAAAACGGAATGCATATATGCAAGTGAATGTCTGGTACTAAACTAGAGATTAGATAAACTTGAGGTAGGTATTGGAAAGAGAATCATGAGGAAAATCTTAGGCCCTGTGAAAACAAGAGAAGTATGGAAATTAAGATCTAATGATGAAATATACAGAAACATAGAAAACAACAGAAACTATAAGAAAGATGAGATTGCAATTTTTCGGACACATTTACAGAATGGATGATTCCAGATTAACAAAAAAGGATTTTCAAGTACCTTTGGGACAAAAAGGCAACAACTAGCTGGATTCGAGAAGTAAGGAAAGATTTAGAAGGAAATAATATAAGAGAATAAGAAACTATGGACAGAGAGATTTTTAGGATTCCAAGGAAGATTGGACATGAAACCTGGTGCGAAATGGTCCGAGGACAGAAAGAAAGAGCATAGTGAAAGGATGAAAGAATATGGCAGCCCTGAAGATGGTTTTCCGTGGTTTCCCATTTTCACACCAGGCAAATGCTGGGGCTGTACCTTAAGTAAGGCCACGGCCACTTCCTTCCCACTCCTGGCCCTTCCCTGTCCCATCGTCGCCATAAGACCTATCTGTGTCGGTGCGACGTAAAGCAAAATAACAAAAAAAACAAAACAATGAAGTATGAAGAATTGAATTCAAATTGGCACGTGGTCCTTAGCAGGCCTCATCGGAAATAATAATAATAATACATATTGATTGTAGAGTTACACCTTTCAGCTTTCAGTGTACAAGCCCCTGTACATTAACTAAGGGCCTGTTCAATCCTCTGTTTTACTAGTTCTTTGACCTCGTTTAGTTTTATACCTCTTATCATTAAATCATTCAAAACTGAATCTAACCATCGTCGTCTTGATCTCCCTCTACTTATCTTACCCTGCAAGGCCGAGTTCATTATCATCCTAGGTAGTCTATCCTCCTCCATTCGGCTCACATGACCCCACCACCGAGGACGATTTATGCGTACAGCTTCGCCACTCGAGTTTATTGCAAACTTAGCCTTTATCTCCTACTTTTGATTAGTACCGCAACTTGAGAAATGCCATGGTTCTACTTTACTAGCGATAAGTGCAACGAGGGGCCGTTGACCTGGATGTTGGACCCGTTTAGACAACAGGCATAGTGCTTTAGAAGCAGTCCCTTGGTCAGTAATACTGTGCTTTTAATATAGTTTCTGATTGTTTTAAATTCATATTCATCCATTCATTCTTCATCATCACGTTTTGAATTCAAGTCAGTGGATGAATTTTTGTCTTTTAAATTGTCATATTTCGTCTCATTTCGTACCATTAGGGTCCGATGACCTAGATGTTAAGCCCCTTTAAACAACAAGCATCATCATCATCATCAACCAGTTGCCCAAGGACGTACCACGCGGGCCAAGCATGTCCTTGGACACTCCCACACGTTAAATAAGAAATAAAGATCCACTTGTGAATCATCTGTAACTCCAAAGTTTTTTTTTTTTGCTAGGTGCTTTACGTCGCACCGACACAGATAGGTCTTATGGCGACGATGGGATAGGAAAGGCCTAGGAGTTGGAAGGAAGCGGCCGTGGCCTTAATTAAGGTACAGCCCCAGCATTTGCCTGGTGTGAAAATGGGAAACCACGGAAAACCATCTTCAAGGCTGCCGATAGTGGGATTCGAACCTACTATCTCCCGGATGCGAGCTCACAGCCGCGCGCCTTTACGCGCACGGCCAACTCGCCCGGTAAAGTTTTTCTTCAACCGCAGGCATCATATCATCGCTGACCACAAACACGACTCATCATTAACGCCCTCATGACCATGTAGTAATTATCGGTGTGGACGTCCGCCTCTGTGGTGTAGTGGTTAGTGAGATTAGGTGCCAGCCCCGGAAACCCAGGTTCGATTCCCGGCTCTGCCACGAAATTTGAAACGTGGTACGAGGAGTGGAAGGGGGTCCACTCAGCCTCGGCACATAAATTCCTCAAAGTGGTTTTCCACTTATTCTCCAGGAAAAGGCCGGATGGTACCGGCCGGTTTCCTTCCTCCTCCTTACCTATCCCTTCCGATCTTGTCATCCCCATACAAGATCCCTGTTCAGCAAGCAGGTAGGACAGCCTGGGCGAGGTACTGGTCCTCCTCCCCAGTTCATCCCCCACAAGCCTCAAAAACATACCCATTTTTTTTGTAAATTCGAATGTTCATACGATGAAATAACCTCCCCGGTCAGAAAATTGGTCACCCCTGGATAAATCATTGCAAGCATTTTTTATACAGTTTAACTCCACCTCTGAACTTGATAACCTTAGATTATGGGGCGCTGATGTCGGTGTTCCAACATGTCCCACACATTTTCAATTGGGTTCAAGTCAGGTGATTTCGCAGGTCAATCAAGATGTAATAGTGTGGGAGGAGTGTTAATAAAACCAGTCGCATGTGCGTCCAGCCCGATGAACTTTGCTGTTGTCATCTTGAAAACTTGATCATCCATAATATTTAAATAACCAATCTTAGTGGTTACCTCAGTGAGGGGGCCCAATCCATGATACGGAAAACAGCCCCAAAACATCACAGACGCAACTCCGGCTTGAACCTGACCTAGCACGCATCCAACGTAAAATGTTTCATTTGGTCTTCGGTCCACTCGACGATGTGTGTCACTGGTATACAGGCAAAAGCGTGATTCGTCAGACCACAGTGCGTTCCGCCAGTCAGCTACTGTCCACGTTCAACTCAAGACCTTAGCGGTCCCTTTGATGTTAGACTTCTGGTCGCTGAAAAGGCTTCCGCAGCGCCAATAATTCCCTAGATTTGTTACTTGTTCCTGAAGTCAGGAGCTTCCTTCAGTTTGGTTAGATATTCTGGTGAACTGACTTGGCGAATTAAAAAAAATTGCACTGTATAAATATGGAAAATATATCACAGGTTGTATGTTATTCGGGTTCGTTACCAACTCTTATATTTCATATTTAATATGATATTGCACTGTGTACTTAGTAAACTTTGTTCGAGTTCATTCCACTGCTGATAAGTTCGCATAATATGTGCGACGTTGAAAATGGATCCAAGAAAACTGTTGGCAATAGTGGCTGCAACAGCAGGTTCAGTATTCACAATGGCTGCCAGCTGTGAGCAACAAGTGTGTGATGCTGTGACGCTTGAGTCAGCTGTGAAATACTTTAAAGCTAACAACAGTGGAGAAAAATATGTAGGAAATCTAAACCGAATTGTTTTAAACGTTTACAGTAGCCTACGAGATGAGAATCCACTGTGGACTGTGGAAGACGTTGTGAAAAACACCGCGTAGCTGACCGGCGTTTCTGTGTACAGTGTTTACGCCTCTCGCGTGGAATTTAAACTCCACGGAAAATTCAAGTCTCCAGTGATGTCTCAGCTCAGCATTCGCCGTAAATAAAACAGGAAGGGCCTTAACACGGTATGGGAATAGTATCCTTGGCGTATTCGATAATAATAGTAATTTTAGTAATAGTATTTTGCAATCCCGCTCACAGGTGGGTTTTTTCAACTTTTTTAACTGTGAGAAACTGCCACTGACAGTCGTTGCGCGAGAGCGGAATCGTATACTTATGTTGTAAGTCTCCATGTGCCTCACACAAATTGCATTATGGAATAAAAATAAACCTTGCTTCTCTTGCCTCGGTATTCGTCAGTAATCTGTAGGTTTTACATGGTCAATAAAGGAATAAATAGGTATGGTACGTAATCAAAGTACAGCTATGTGAAAGGAAGTGATTTGGTTTGATGCTTCACTATTTCAGAATGAAGTACTTGTCAAATGGACGCACGGCGTTAATAATGAGCTGGTTGTGGCGGAGATGGTGAATGGAGACAGGAAGGGGAAACAGGGGACGTGCTCACGTGCGGAAGGATACATTTCTAAGGTCTTGAGTTGAATTTCAGTATAGCCCATTGAAGTCGCGCAATTACTGTGCCTGTGTGAGCAATGGCTTCTTGCGAGGTGACCGAATCCAAATGTTCATTACATGCAATGATCTCTCGCTAACAGGTTGGGATGGACCTTCATTTACTTGACTGTAGCAATTCCTTTCGGGTTTGGAAGCAATTTTGATTCACAAGCCGTGAAACTCGTCTCCGGTCCCTCTCAGTCAGGAACTTTTCCGACCACAATTCTGACGTCACGTTGTGTAGTACACCACACGCTGAACAGTCCGCTGCGAAACGCCAAAAAGTGTAGCAATTTCACGCACCGTATGGCCACTCTGTCACACACATATTGTCGTACTCTGTCCGCTTGAAACATCCATGTCTCACTGATCGCTCACGTAGAAGCAGTGCGCATGCGGTTGAACTCAGGACTCGTCCACTGCGTCATCCGTACGATCCATCTGTGTGTCGGCTCTAAGTGGGACTAATTTTTGCCCGGTGAGCTTATTTTTGTTGCTAATTCGAATGTTCACACGATATAATACTTCGTTGAATATTGAAAACTGCTGATGAAGTCAGGATGTAGGGGGTTTTCTCTATGGATTCTGTGCCACAATTTACAGATGGGGGACTGAGTATAATTTGGCAGTGTAGCACGAATAGTTGTGCCACAGAAGTCGGCCAACTAGAACGTCATTTCTGCACGCAGCTCGCATAAGGCCATAAAAAGAGTCATTTCGGCGAGGAGATTGTTGTTTCAGCAGTGATCCATGTTGACGAGATCAGTGGAACAGACACGTTATCTTAACGAGGCAGTGTTGATGCTGCTCGGAAGTAACAGTTCAGGCGGCCATGAGAACACAATACCACTGTCAACGCCGCGTGACAAAAGAAGCTCATTACAACCGCAGCTATTTCAAGAGAGAATTGCAGCAAGCATCTCCTTTCAGTAGGGTCGCCCTTTTGACTGCTACCCAAAAGAAAAGTCGACTTGATTTGAATACAAATGAAGAGACAATGTCTTTATCAGCAAGTTTGTCATACACTCATGTTTATAAAAACCAAAACACCTTGAAAGACTAGAAACAGGAAGTTCATGATCACAGGACATGAGCATTAGTATGTTTTGAAATAATGATTGGCATTTGAACCTCGTCAGCCCTCAGGTTCTCGCTTCACATTGATATCTTTGCACACCACCACCGACTGTTAAAATGTGCCTGCGGCTCTCGTTGGCGCTATAAACCGGAGGTAATGGATCGGTGTGACTTAAGCAGATGTGCAGGATGCCTCGCAGACGTATGCGAAAACCGTACCGTCAAATGAGTGAGTTTGTAAGAGGGATCATTAATGGCATGAGAGAACGTGATGCATCCATCCAGGAAATTGCTACGTGTGTGGGACAAAGTGTGTCAGCAGTGCAGCGGGTGTGTACAGAATGGTTCACAGAAGGTCGTAGAACACGACGAGATGGGTCTGGTCGCACCGCCCAGACCACCCACCGAGAAGATCGACACTTCATCCGAATGGCATTACAGGACAGATCTGCGTCCTCCTCGGCTCTGACACAACAGTGTAACACATCGTACACTATCAGGAATGACAGTCCGTCGCTGTTTATTACGGTCTGGGTTACCGGCCCGACGTCCTCTTCTCCGCCTACCTTTGAATAATGTGCATAAACGTCCTAGACTGCACTGGGGACAGGAATGGTAGCAGGTAGTATTTTCGGACGAATCCAGGTTCTATTTGTTTGAAAATGATGGCCGCATTTTGGTTCGCTACTGACAGAGGGAGAGGCATCACATTGACTTCAATCGCACAAGACATATAGCACCAACTCAAGGGCTTATGGTGTGGGGTACTATTGGGTACCACCACAAATCACAGTTGGTGTGTGTCCAAGGCACTGTGACCAGTGAATGACATCCTGCGACCCGTAGCAATACCCTTTATGCACGACACCCCAGACGCCATATTTCAGCAGGATAATGCGCGACCACGCGATGTCAGACTGTTGCCCTGGCCCGCCCGATCACCGGACATGTCACCAATCGAAAATGTGTGGGATATGGTGAAACGACGAATGCGGCGCTGTGACACAATGCCAACTACTAAAGATGAACTGTAGAAACAGGTGAATGCAGCATGGATGTCATTCGTGCCTTATACGCGTCGATGTCATCACGCATGGAACAAGTCATCAGTGCCCTTGGAGGACCCAGTGCCTACTACAGTAGGTAACAGAACACATGCTGAACATACTAACAAACATGCCCTGTGAATATGAACTTTCTACCTCTGGTCTTTCAAAGGTGTTCTGCTTTTTATGAACATGGGTGTATTCTTAGGAGTTAGATAAAAGCAAATGTCAAGGCGCTAATTCATTACACTCAATTTTCCACTTGCCGACTTTGAGTACAATGTTTGTTGTAAGGATATGGTCGTATAACGTGAAGGCAAGCACTAGGTGTTCCTTTTACTGATGTGACCGTATATCAATTCTTCGTTTATAGTTCATTCAGATGATTTGTATGCACCTCCGTCGTAAAAAGTAAACACACTAATAAATCTTGTTTGTGTCTTTCACACAAGAAGAATATTCCACTGGTACTTAAAAATGCGGCCGTGAACGTTAAATATTAATTGAATTGACCCACAAGGAGCGACTTGCACACACTGTACGCTGCTATTGCAAGCAGAACTGTAGCTTACATCATTTTTCTTTTACTTCTTCTTTTATCGCCTTGCGGGTGCTAACTGTGCCGCACATGTTGATATGGCTCTGTTTTACGGGCGGGTGCCCTTCCTAACGCCAGGGATGCAATCACTATTGCGTGTTTATGTAGTGCTTGGTAGTGTAGTGTCTTGTCTCAATATGAAGAGGAGAGTCCCCGAGCCAGAAGAATTCAGACGCGGTTAAAATCACCGATTCGGCCGGGAATCGAACCCGGAACGCTCTGAACCGAAGGTCTAAACGCTAACCATTCAGCCTTTTTAACAGAAAAGAAATATGACCAAGGCTACCGTATATCAATTGGATAGAGCGTTGCTGCTTGAGTCATTGACACATAAAGTGGTTTAATAATAATAATAATAATAATAATAATAATAATAATAATAATAATAATAATAATATTTTTTGCTAGTTGTTTTACGTCGCACCGACACAGATAGGTCTTATGGCGACGATGGGACAGGAAATGGCTAGGAGTGCGAAGGAAGCGGCTGTGGCCGTAATTAAGGTACAGCCCCAGCATTTGCCTGGTGTGAAAATGGGAAACCACGGAAAACCATTTTCAGGGCTGCCGACAGTGGGGTTCGAACCTACTATCTCCCGAATACTGGATACTGGCCGCACTTAAGCGACTACAGCTATCGAGCTCGGTATAATATAATATAATATAATATAATATAATATAATATAATATAATATAATATAATATAATATAATATAATATTATTATTATTATTATTATTATTATTATTATTATTATTATTATTATTATTATTAATGCCTTTGTTGGCGAGATGTAGTGTTTACAGTGCACTATGTCTTCCGGTATGGGCTATATCAATTTTGTTACTTTCATTGACCTGTCTCAGTCTCATCCTTGGCTTTGACAATATGAAAGTGCCTGAGGTATAAGTGATGCTAGTAATACCGTTCCTTATGCAGCCAGTCCCTGTTATGAATGGTGTGAAAATATCGCTCATAGGGTCGGTTGGTGCATGCATTTCAGTGGGATTGGCAGACGTGTAATAGCTACGGCTGGCTCGATGAGGAAAGCAACGGAAAACTACCTCACTCCTTATTTCCCTAGTACGCCTCTTCAGTGACGCCTAGGCCATTTATGACAGCTGTTGGCGGAGCTGCAGAGGATCAAATCAGCCTTCGGGCTGAATACCCAACATACATAGATTATTATTATTATTATTATTATTATTATTATTATTATTATTATTGCTTTACGTCCCACTAACTACTTTTACGGTTTTCGGAGAGGCCGAGGTGTCGGAGTTTAGTCTCGCAGGAGTTCTTTTACATGCCAGTAAATCTAACGCATTTGAGCACCTTCAAATACGACCGGCCTGAGCCAGGATCGAACCTGCCAAGTTGGGGTCAGAAGGCCAGCGCCTCAACCGCCTGAGACACCCAGCCCGGCGTATAGACTGATTTGATGTAGCGCCCATGCCACCCTATCCTGTGCTAACCTTTTCATTTCTACATCTCCGCTAATCTGTTTGTCACCAGGTGAGTTGGCCTTGCGGTTAGGGGCGCGCAGCTGTGAGCTTGCCTCCGGGAGATAGTGGGTTCGAACCCCACTAACGGCAGCCCTGAAGATGATTTTCCGTGGTTTCCCATTTTCACACCAGGCAAATGCTGGGGCTGAATCATAATTAACGCCACGGCCACTTCCTTCCCACGAATAGCCCTTTCCTATTCCATCGTCGCCATAAGACCTATCTGTGTCGGTGCTACGTAGAGCAACTTGTGAAAAAAAAACTGTTAGATTAATACCTTGCTCTATCTCTGCCGTTCTTACGACCCACTTCCATCAAAAGCTATCAATCAATCAATCACTACTGATCTGCAGTTAGGGCAGTCGCCCAGGTGGCAGATTCCCTATCTGTTGCTTTCCTAGCCTTTTCTTAAATGATTGCAAAGAATTGGGAAATTTATTGAACATCTCCCTTGGTAAGTTATTCCAATCCCTAACTCCCCTTCCTATAAACGAATATTTGCCCCAATTTGTCCTCTTGAATTCCAACTTTATCTTCGTATTGTGATCTTTCTTACTTTTAAAGACGCCACTCGAACTTATTCGTCTACTAATATCATTCTACGCCACTGACAGCTCGGAACATACCACTTACTCGAACAGATCGTCTTCTTTCTCCCAGTTCTTCCCAGCCCAAACTTTGCAATATTTTTATAACGCTACTCTTTTGTCGGAAATCACCCAGAACAAATCAATCTGCTTTTCTTTGGATTTTTTCCAGTTCTTGAATCAAGTAATCCTGGTGAGGGTCCCATACATTGGAACCATACTCTAGCTGGGGTCTTACCAAATACTTATATGCCCTCTCCTTTACATCCTTACCACAACCCCTAAACACCCTCATAACCATGTGCAGAGATCTTTACCCTTTATTAACAATCAAATTTATGTGATCACTCCAATGAAGATCTTTCCTTATATTAACACCCAGATACTTACAAAGATCCCCAAAAGGAACTACTGTCTATCTCACAACATTATCAAGGTCATTTTGCAGTTGCTCACAATCTTGTAACTTATTTATTACTCTGTACAGAGTAACATCATCCGCAAAAAGCTTTCTCTGATTGCACTCCTTTACTCATATCATTCATATATACAAACATAAAGGTCCAATAATACTGCTTTGAGGAATTCCCCTTTTAATTATTACAGGGTCAGATATAGCTTCGCCTACTCTAGTTCTCTGAGATCTATTTTCTAGAAATATAGCAACCCATTCAGTCACGCTTTTGTCTAGTCCAATTGCACTCATTTTTGCCAGTAGTCTCCCATGATCCACCCTATCAAATGCTTTAGAGAGGACAATCGCGATACAGTCGATTTGACCTCCTAACTAACCAAACAAGTCCTGGGTTATCTCTTCCTCTGGTCATATTTAGCCCAATCGATCTCCTCTCACTAATTCGATTCAGTATCTCTTCATTCGTGATTCGATCTATCCATCTCACCTTCAGCATTCTTGTATAACTCCACATTTCCAAAGCTTCTGTTCCTTTCCTTTCTGAGCCAGTTTTCGTCCATGCTTCACTTCCATACAACGCCATGCTCCAGACAAATGTCTTCAACGAACACAACGAAATCTTCAAGCGTCACTAAGAGCTGAACACCCGGGTCTGGTCCGGGAGATCTCCATAAAAATTCGTTGTTATTTTTCTTAATAATATTCGTTGTTTGGGTCGTGGTTGCATCGACTGGTTTTCGGTGGCGGTTCGTGCATGGAGGAATTTTGGCCGCCACCCCGCCGCCTTTTCAAAAGCATTTAACGTTATTTCACTCTCTAATTGATTACATAAAGAGATGTACAAATGTAGCGATGTTGAACTTACGTGGTGCGCTATTCACTTCTACAATGCTATCTTTATTATTTCGCCTGTAAACATTTTGTTTTTCTATTTTCAAGAAAAGGTTTTCACACCGGCACTGCTGTCCAACAAGCACGATGTTTTCTCTTTTGTCTTGAGGCGTTCGGACTGTGGCAACAGAGTCCTGACTAGGTCCCCAGACTTAGCAAGTGTGGGGTTTCAGGAGGAGCCTGAAAGGACGATATGGGCTTGTCAGGGGTAAGAAGAGTGCAGGCAGGTGTATGGTCTGTCCGGCAGAGCCCTCAGTAGGTCCCTAGACTTAGCAAGTGTGGGGGGCTCAGGAGGAGCCTGAAAGGACGGTATGGGCTTGTCAGGGGTAAGACGACTGCAGGCAGGTGTATGGTCTGTCCGGCAGAGCCCTCAGTAGGTCCCTAGACTTAGCAAGTGTGCGGGGTTCAGGAGGAGCCTGAAAGGACGGTATGGGCTTGTCAGGGGTAAGAAGAGTGCAGGTGAGTGTAAGCGTTGATTGGCGGAGCCCTCAAGCAACATCGCCAACCACTTTACAATGTACCTAGGCTTTTTCACCCCACGTCTTACATTCATTGTTGTTAGTGATTAATTCCAAAACATTTTACAAAACAATGAATTCCATTATAATGACAATTTAAGCAATTCAGTTTTATAAAGGGGCTAAAATAAATATTCAAAATGTAGCCATCACGTGATGGCATTATTTGTAGGATGGTCAAATTGTTAAATACGTTGTCATGCTTTGAAATTTGAGCGAGAAGATATAAATTCGGGAGTGCCATATTAGTCGGGACTGCATTAGTTGTTAGCCTGTGAATGTGTGTGCGTAAATACCATTGCAGTGTAGTTAATTAATTATTGCTGTAATGCAGTGTAAGCCAGTGTCATCGGACTATTACACATTCGTTTAGTCCCTTAAGGAGCACGTGGAACCATTAAATAGCACTGGTATTCTTCATCTTCTTGTTCTTCTTATCTTCCCAAAAATTCCTCATCCTTTCACTATTGGCCTGCCGTCTTTCTTGTCTCCATGACTTTTTGAGTTTCAAGCTTTTCTCAGACGGATTCTTGGGTGCAAATTTATGGGTGTTGATCTTTTGTCTGTGTGTATTCCTTGTGGTTGCCATTGGATCAACGTCGACTTCTGCGAGGTCCTTTTGTGCATCCACTAGCCAGCGAACTTTGGTTTGTCGATTTCCATTGACAATAAGAAATATTTTCTTAGTCAGTCGTGAGTCATCCATTCGTGCTAAATTTCCATAAAATTTCATACACCGTTTGCGTGCGACTGGAGTGAATCGCTCAGTTAATGCGTAGAGTTCTTCCGAGCTTTTACGCATCCATATACCCTCTTGAAACGTATTATTATTATTATTATTATTATTATTATTATTATTATTATTATTCATCTAAAAGTATCGTGGTACTGGTCAGTGAAACCTTGACCGATTGGGGAGGGAGAAGAGATGGCGACACAGCCCTACCAGAGTAAAATGTCACGAACCGCCACTGCTGGTTTATGCAGCTCTCCATGCCCCCAATCCAGTGCTAACCGTTTAATTATGTATAACTACTATGTTCTGTATGTCCAGCAGGTTACGTTTAGTGTTGAATCTATTATAATTTTTATTTATTGATTTATTTGTTTCAGGGTGGAAAGACGTAGTGAAGATAGCAGCTTTGGACTGCGCCGCTTCCATTAACAGCGCCTTCTGTCGAGATCATGACATCTCCCACTATCCCACGCTGAAATTCTACCACGATCATTCTCCGAAGGGCTACAAGGGACTGGAACTGACGAAACGGAAAACCGTGGAGGAAATACGACATACCGTAGTCAGTTTGCTGATAAAGGAACAGCAGGATGGACGTGGCACGAGCTGGCCAGACCTTACGCCAGAAAAGTAAGTAGTACTGCTTTCTTAGGCACTGGTGAGATTCCATTTGGGAGACGATGGGCTCCAACCCTACTGTCTGCAGTCCTGAATATGGTTTTCCATGGTTTCCCATATTTTATTACAACTAACTAGAGAAGCCGTGGTGTTCCGTAGCATTCGTTATAAATGAGTCAGAGAACTCGTCTTGATATGTCTGTCGTACTCATATTGCTTTGCCTGCCCTTTTCAGTGCCCTTTATAGGGCAGGAATTTTTTTGTTGGTTATGAGTATATTTTTATGTTTCTCTTAATCCTGAGTTGCAAACGAATAGGTTAGGACAGTTTTTAAGGCAATTTGCTCCTGAATTTGTTATATACGAATAAAAATAGGGTGGCTAAATATTTAGCCACCATCCATTCTGACCCACAACTTTCTGTACGTGGATGGTGGCTACTTATTTAGCCACCATCAGTATATGAAGTCACAATTTTCTTTCATTGGTAGGAACTTTGAAACAAAACCGTAGACAAATACAAATAGTCTTTACAAATTTGGATGAACCTTGAAGACAGACTAGGAGAATTTTCAGAATTATTTTGTATGTCAATGTCATTTAGTATCCTTGGGATCAGCTGATTCAATCTCTGACACATTATCGTGCAATACAGAATCATTGATGCTTTTAGAACGAGTAGATGTATCCATCACCCGAGTTCTGTATGCAACAGAATCACCAGCATCACTATCCCACCTTCCTCGGAGTCGTATGCTTGATCTGCTGAAACAGCGTCTAGTAAGTCAAATAGCTCGTCTGCCGACATCTTATTTACGTCCATGTACTTCGCCATGACGTATCTTGAGACACAGATAAGAAAATACAGTTAGACAGATGTTTTCTGGCAGCTGGACGCTGTTATAGTTATCATTTATAGCATAAAATCTAGGCCTAGGCCTACGGTTAAAAGTGAGGTTATGTTTGTCACTTGCCAACTCAGATAAAGGCGATAATATTATCTGTACGGATAATTTCCCATACCAAAGTCGCATATTGGTTACATGTGTGTTTATTTCTACATGCATTTATACCTCACTTTCCTTTACAATGTAAAATAATTAGTTGGCAAGCGTAGTATTGTTTGGCGGAACTTCAACAAAACCGCTTCATAAAATAATGTACTTGTAAAGAGATCTGCTTGCCGTTGGCAGAATAGACTGTCAGAATATCAACTGAAGACACTGATATACTCACAACTAGCAATTCAAATTCTGTTTGTTAGAAAAACAACATCGAATTCTCTCCAATACAGCATAACCATGTTTTTCCACGGAGCCTCAATGGATGGTGGCAATATCCTTAGCCACTTCGATCGTTTTCCAATCCCAGTTGCTTGCACAGCCTTCATAATATTCTTTGTGGCTTACTATTTAGCCACTATCCGTTTAGGCACGTGGCTTATGGCGATAAAGACCAAATCATTGCAATTTGCTAAAAATATGGACCTTTATGTGGGGTGGCTAAATATTTAGCCACCAACCTATAAGGAGTTAATGAGAAGCGCGTTATAATATGCCTCACGCAGTTCCTGAAGTAAAACTTTCTATTGTGTCGTAGAAGGCAATGACATTTTTAATCGCACTCCTTCTATACAGAATGGTTGTCCTCTGAGTTCACAGCTTAGTCTCGAAGGAGCGTTCTTTGCCAGCCAGAGAATATCTATAAGATACATAGCCTTCACTCTTCCTAGTGTAGCTAGGTTATACTTCAATAGGTGTCCCAGGTAATGTCTAAGTCATGATGGGGTCTGTTGGTACGTAGACTTTTTTTTTTTTGCTAGTTGCTTTACGTCGCACCGACACAGATAGGTCTTACGGCGACGATGGGACAGGGAAGGGCTAGGAGTGGTAAGGAAGCGGCCGTGGCCTTACTTAAGGTACATCCCCAGCATTTGCCTGGTGCGAAAATGGGAAACCACGGAAAACCATCTTCAGGGCTGCCGACAGTGGGGTTCGAACCTACTATCTCCCGAATACTGGATACTGGCTTCACTTTTCTTTTCTTTTAGCAGCATGTAAGTTATTAGGAACACTCTGCCATCTGTTGAATATATTTGGAAGCTGGAGAAGTTTAGAGAATCAAAGAGTATCTAGCAGGGAATAGTATCCTGCCGTGATCAGAGGAAGTGTATTGCACGCGCACTTTTTAGTGATAGATTTTTGTATTGGGTTGAGGAGTAAGAAGGGAGCACTGCCGGTTCCGGTAATACTGCCAACTGAATGGAAATGAAATCTGAATTGAATCGATTATATGATCGATCGATATGAATTTTCTAAACCTTTATTATCTTAACGCCAACAACTGTGTCACACACACACATTATATAATACTATATAACATTTCTCGATGCGAAACGTGTTCCTAGCAAGAATTCTATAGTTCGGCTTTGATGTGTAAACAAGAACAGTACTAGTACGTAAAGTGTACGCCAGATGTCGCACAGCGATCATAAGCGATTCTTAGTTTGTGTTTCAAAGGTTGCCAATACGAATCTCGAAGATAACCGAAGTCGACCGATTCAGCACTAGGGTGTAAATATATCGCTAAACTTTCTGGCTTGACAGGTAGTAATCAAACATGGCAGCATCAATGACATTACTAAGGATGAAAATCATATATCAGAATAATAAAAGTATTAGTCGCTTAGCAACCTGCTAAGTACAGAATGTATTGCGGGTTAGGGTAAGTCTTCGCCTGCGATTATTGGATTGTACATTTATTGATTTGATTTTATGATTATCTAAAGTTGGCTGAACTTTGAGACCTGATGATTCACTCGCAAGTACCTCCGGAGAGAATAAAACAAAAGTGAATCAAATCGATCCAGTAGAACGGACGGGCGGTTTTGCCAAAGCTGTTTTAGTAAACTCTGTTAATGTATAGACTAGCAGTTTCCCGCTGGCTCCGCCCGCAATGTACAAAGTATGATGTTGTTCGTTACTATCCTCACGGATGTATTTGCAAAAGTTTCGAGTTAATTGAAATAAAGCACATGATCTGCTGCGGTAATAGACAAAACACTTGAAAATACATCACACAAAGAAAGTGAATTAAACTTTCCTTGGAAAAACACTTCAAAGATCTTCGTCATGGAGACAAATGTACTCATAACTTTTCTCAGAATCTACCAATTTAAGTAGTTATTACCTCAAAATAAATCGCTTGATCCACCGAGTATTTTAGACCAAAACGAACTGCGTATCTCAATTAGAACCAAAGATATGATTGCTTCAATGAAAAAAATGTTGAAGAAATGAGACATCAGATTGAATGTGCAGTCATAACTTTCCTCAGAATCAACCAGTTTGAATAGTTAAGAGTTGAAAGGAAGGAGCTTGATCCACCAAGTGTTCTTAGGCCAAAACAAACTTCGTACCTCAATTTGAACCAAAGATTTGATTGCTTCAAAGAGAGAGAAAATTGAAAAATCAAATAATTTGAGGAAGGCGGAAGTTAAGTAATTTATAGTACCTGATGAGCTAGACCTCGGAATTTTACGCATTAATAGGTTAGAATGCAAACTTACTGAAGCGAGAAGCAAGTATAGTCTACCTTCACAACGATTATGCTATGAGGTGTGCATAAACATTAGGGGTGCGGCCCATCATAACCCCAATAACGTATGTTACTCTTTCTACATTATGGAAGAGCGGGTGGCCGACATTTACTACTAACCAAATTAGTTTGCAATCTAACCTATTACCGCATGAATCTCCGGGCTTTACTGATGACAAATCTGTGCATGAACACCTTTCAGTTTAAAAAATGAAGGGAATCGACTGGATAGAATGGCCGGACTGACTGACTTTAATTTTCATAATTTTTTTAAATATATAGATGGCGATCGGCCTCAGACGAACACGCGGCCAGCCAGAGAGCATACGATCATAGACCTTCGTGGCTGAGAAAGAGTAATAACTTATAACTCATAAATACTGACAAATTACAGCGGAGTTTTGATAAGAGGATGGCACTTGAGGTTGGTATTAGTTGTGAGTAAACATCCTGAACGAATTCATACCAACATCAAGCTCACTGGCAAGATAGTGGAACAAGTCACCAGTTTCCCTTATCTAGAAAGCTTGATATCTAATGCCAATAGGTGCAGCAAAGAGATAAAAGGCGAATAGTGCTTGCCAAACAGGTGTTTTGTAATAAAAGGAATCTTTTAATCAGTGCAAATTTAGATTTTGAAATTAGGATGAAATTTACGATTTCTTTTGCAAGGAATGAGTTATTGTATGGCTGTGAATCCTGGATAGTCAGAGATCGGGATTGGAAACGACTGGAATCGTTAGAGATGTGAGTCTGGAGACGAATGCTACGGATTAAATTGATGGAAAAGAGAACAAACAAAAGCATTCTGCAAGAAATTCAAGGGAAGAGAGAGAGAGCTGATGCTAGGAATACAGTGAAGAGCTAAATTCACTGGCCAAATCTTGGGACATAATACTTTTCTTAACCAATCTGCTGGAAGGGAAAATCACGACGAAGAAAGGCCGAGGACTACCGTGAAAAAATTCCTTCAAGACTTGGCACAGTCTCCATTATGGTTCTTTTTAGGAAATGAAGCGAGGAGCTGAGGAGAGAGAACAACGGTTGCATAGAAAACACTGACGATGATGGGAGAAGAGTAGTGATGGTTCTGCTGTTGGGTGTATGTCAGTAGGATATAGTTCAAGTCGGCTATTTCTCCAAAGTCTCGTGGACAGTGAGGTGTGTCCAATAGCTTGATCCTGTGTAGATGACTCGGATATCATCCATGACCCAGATGCATTCTTATTAAAAATGGAAGGTGTCTTCGTGTTAATTTCAATTTCTTGAACCAGATTTGCGTTGGGATGATGGGCTGAATTCTAGCACAGGGCTTTCCTCTTGCAAGCTGCGACGTTCTTCGGTACACATGCCAGTCCTGTTGCTTGCTTGATTGTGGGCAGGAAATCAGAACATGGTAATTGTTTGTAAAGGCGGTGTTCACATGTTATGACTTCTTTCGCTAGCTGGTCTGCTTCTCAATCAATCAATCTATCAAACAATCAATCAGTTACTACTGATCTGCATTTAGGGCAGTCGCCCAAGTAGCAGATTCCCTGTCTGTTGTTTTCCTAGCCTTTTCTAAAGTGATTGCAAAGAAATTGGAAATTTATTGAACATCTCCCTTGGCAAGTTATTCCAATCCCCAATTTGTCCTCTTGAATTCCAATTTTATCTTCATATTGTGATCTTTCCTACTTTTAAAGACACCACTCAGTCTTATTGGTCTACTAATGTCATTCCACGCCATCTCTCCATTGACAGCTCCGAACATATCACTTAGTCGAGCAGCTCGTCTCATTTTTCCCAAATCTTCCTAGCAACATTTTCGTAACGCTACTCTTTTGTCGGAAAGCATCAAGAACAAATCGAGCTGCTTTTCTATGGATTTATTCCAGTTTTTGAATCAAGTAATCCTGGTCAGGGTCCCATACACTGGAACCATACTCTAGAGACTTACATACCCTCTCCTTTACATCCTTACTACAACCCCTGAATACCCCCATAACCATGTGCAAAGATATGTGCCCTTTATTTACAATCCTGTCTATGTGATTACCCCAGTTAAGATCTTTCCTTGTATTAACTCCTAGGTACTTACAATGATCCCCATACTCCCACTAGCTGATGTGTTCGTCCTTCGCTACGGAATGAGCAGGCCGCGAAGAGCCGTGAACATTCCACTTCTCCGTCGTATTCCGTTAAATTTGTACACCGCTCATTCCAGTCATCGCCTCAGAGTAGGGATCGAATAGCTGAAATACTATGATGAACCAGTGTGTTACGCACCAATAGTTATCGGAAAATTTATGAACCAAAGGAATGGCTTGCTAAAAAAAAGAAAAAATGTATCCAACTCCCCAGCTACTTCCTGCCAATACTCATGGAGGCTGTTTTACTCGGGACGCAGCAGTAGTCTCATCTATCGGAGATGAGTGGCAGCAGAAGAGACAATGCACATCACAACAAAAAATGGCCAATGTAATGTTATTCTGCTCAAATGTATGAGCTTTCTATATTGTAGGCCTTCATATTTAGTTTTCTTCCGACTCTGTGATATCAAGGCATATAGTGTAAAGAGAGTTCTCCTTTCTTTCATGGATTATTATGAATATCCAATACAAATAAACCCTATTTTACAAAGAATTTTAGGGTTATGGTTGAAACATACAATTATAACTTAAACATAATGATGATGATTTACAGAACCAGCTTACGAAAGATGCGATGAATGACAATTAAGAAATATTTGTAACAGCATATCTGTATGAAAATATGGTATAGTGGTTGTGAAAGCTGAATATTACAGCAGTTCAAATGAGAGTCCAAATCAAATCTTGCTCATGTAAACACAGGACAATAAAATATTAAATGGTCAGCTGTTTGAGTAGACCCACAAAATTAGGAATAGTCACCTGACAACATAATTTTAAAACGTTCGAAGTATGATTTGAAATTTCCATGGCCTGACATAAATTGTGTTAACTCAAAATTTGGCACCGAAAGTTTCCACTGAAGTGAGTTGTAAACTGTGGGAAAATACAGTATATTGTTCTCGTAACGGATCCATTTGAAGCAGAGTTCCAGAGGAGGTTCCATTGATTCAAGATGTGTTCTTTGATTTGTCTTCTTGCATAGCATAAGGGAGATTTGATTGAACAGAAGTATGTCCGCGAATCTGGGAAATGCAGATATGACAGTGTTGTTGAGCTATAGCTCTTATAGCAACTGCTAACGGGTTCATATTATATTTCTTGTCTAAAGACTTCAACGCAGCTTGCGATTCACTGAGTATTCGGACCCTTTCGTTTGTTGTCATGACACCACTGTAGTGCACATTTAATGGCTAGTAGTTCTGCCTAAAAGACCGAACAGCAGGAGGAAAGTTTATACTGCGCTGTAAAAACTTCACTTTCGTTTGCATAGACTACAAAAGTACACCCAACAAGGTCCTTGTCGTCGTTGCCTGAATGATGCAGTCATGAGTGTGTATGCATTTGTTACGGAGAATCTTCTTGAACAATCTTGGATGACCAGTGGCCTTGTTGTTCTATAACAGTATTGATGATAGGCTGAGATGATGGCCTTTTTTTAAGTAATGTCAGTTCGGCTAGTCCAATTGTAGTCAAAAAGAGCGGCTCATTTCCAGAAATAAGTGCTGCATCGGTAGAACTTGTCCGGTAAGCTCGGGAGATCCGGAGCGCAAAGCCTCTTTGAATTTGCAATAATTTATTACGGGCCCATTTCTTTCCCAATGAGTTGCGGATCGTTATTCTCCAAGGGATCGTTCCTTCACGATTTTTTATTTTTATTTTCCTTGTCGATATGGGCCATGACCGCGTGGTTTTACACCTTAAGACAATCAGGACAAATCCATCGCCAGTCAACATGATTGAACAATACTTCCATGTTATAGTCCAAATACTTTGTAAACGTCCTGCGCGGAAACCGATCGCGCAGGTGATGAGGGGTAATCGAAAGAGGTTACCTCGCCTCCCACCCCTCTCGGTACCAGTATACGCAGTGGCTGAGCACAACGTGCAGACAAGCGAGTTAAGAGACAGCGAAAGAGAGAGAGAGCGCCCTAATTAGACCTCCCACACTACCTGTATGACCACGCCACGCCGTCACTCAGAAGGACCTTTACTAAGTGTTTGGACTATAGTAATGAACTTAGCAACCAAAGTCTAAATTCTGTTATCATATTCGGTACGTTAAAACTGTATTAGGACAGAAATGATCCGAAATTATATTCTCTGTAATTTTCCTTACGTAGTTGCTACTTTTCGATAGGACAATGACATAAGTTTCTTAAAAATAAATTTTAGGCACTTTCCCCTAAACCATTTCATTCAGCGTGTATAAAATTATTTATGGCCTAGACTGTAGTACCCTATTCCCCGACTTAACTTACTGATTTTCATTGAAATTCTGTTCACCCGTTTTCTCGTGGCTCGGCGTTGACATGGACTTAGCGACAAATATCGAAATTCATGAATTTCTACGTTATCATTTCCGGTGCGGTAAAAATATATAGGCCATAAATGATCCTACATTTAATTCTATATAACATTAGTTGTGTAGTATTAATCGATAGAACAGCTAATAACATAGATATTTGAGAAATACATTTTAGGCCTACCCCTGAACTACCATTTCACTCAGCGAGAATAAAGTTATTTATAGCCTAGATTATAGTGCCTCATTCCCCGACTTTACAAACCGATTTTAATTAAATTCTCTTCTGGTATTTTCTAGCGATGCCCGTACGTACAGACAGACACAAATTACGGAAAATAAAGCAGTGCATTTCCTTGTTACTGTGGACACGGCCGATACAAAAACACCATTATTTTCAAAGTCTGAGCTAAGTACAGACATAGCTCGTATTATATATTTACCAGGCGGCCCGCGAGCGCCGTCTTTCTACGTGCATTTGTTCCACATGCACTAGTGATGCATGGGCTGCCTAACCACTTGTTTTCGAAGGAGTGCTGTATTTCGGATGTTGTGAAACAAATAGCAGTCATTTTACCCCACACGTTCCATAACAAGGTACATTTGTAAATACGCCAAATATGCAGGCGAGAAATATAATAACTTACTAATTAATGCTCGTGCAGACATTCCACTCTATAAAAGAGTTGTTTAATAATGTTCGGCGAAATTCGTGTGTAGAAGGTAGACGTCTGTTTGGAAACTCCTGTGGATACCGTCCGCGAGATTCGGCTGCATTCCGACCAGATTCTCCTAGATTAAAATGATGTCTGTGTATTCGCCATTGCTGAATACACTAGCCATTGCCGATATGCAGACAGCAAATGTAGTGCTGCTGTACCATATACCTTCTTAGTATTATGCGGTCGAAAACTAGGTTTACTAATGCAAGGGGTTGTGTTAGACCGGTAGCGCTGAGAAACATGCTGCGAGCGACCGTCCGGTTGTTATCTCTTTATATTCTGACGTAATTTTCTTGCTGGTAGTAGTGCCCCTGTTAAAATCAGTTAGTAGACATCCCGTTAATCATTTGTACATACGGGACACATACTTAAGTAGAAAGTACGGCGCTGGTATATGAAGATCAGTCACCAAATTATCCCCCTCACGTACTTTTTTGTTAACATTTCAGTCCTTAATGTCATATTTTGTACTTATTTTACAAAATTCAACAAGTGTTCTTTGCTGTAACATTTTGGCGTTATTGTTGTCTTCCAATGTCTTCACTCTTTGGACCACCATCCCAAATCCTCCCCATTTCTGTGTCATCCGATAGTTAATCTCTTAATAAATGCCATATTCTTTTCTTTTCAGGGATGAAAGTTACCAAGATATCTGGGAAGATGTTGATGATAACATCAAGTATCAAGTTATCATATCCGAAGACGAGACATCACTCCTTGGAGCCGAACTTATCTTGGATCTTCATAAGGCGAAGGATGTGCTCTTCAAGAGGGTCATAGAGGAAGGGGCAAAGAACGGATCACAAGGTGTCGTGGTTTTTGATAAGAAAGGCCACGAGATCTCTTTATCTCCCCAGGGAAACACCCGAGAGGACTTCCTCAAGACAATAAAGACCTACTTCGCCAGTAAAGGTATCCACTTGCCAACAGGAGACGAAGTGGAATCTCATGTGGAGATCATCAAATCTGCAAAGGGTACTGAGAGATCACACAGGAAAGCTGACATTGTTTATCAAGTAGATCTAGAAAACGCTCTAAGATACTCATTAAAACGTGAGATAGCAGTTCAAAAGAGTATTAAAGGTGAATCTTTGGCGGCACTTTTAAAGTACATTGAAGTATTGGCTAAAAATTTCCCTATCGGCAAAAATGGAGTTAGGTTTCTAGAGCATCTAAGAGCCTGGATTTCAGAGCAGAGCAGTATTACAGGTAAAGCGTTCCTGGAGAAAGTAGAAGAGCTGGAACGTGAAATGAGACCTGTGTTTGGAAGCAAAGAGGAATGGTTGGGTTGCAAAGGAAGTTCGAGTAAGTATAGAGGATATCCTTGTGGATTGTGGACACTCTTCCACACACTCACAACGAACGCAGTATTGGATTATGAACCATTGAAAACGTTTAACAGTC
This sequence comes from Anabrus simplex, assembly GCF_040414725.1. NCBI lineage: Eukaryota > Metazoa > Arthropoda > Insecta > Orthoptera > Tettigoniidae > Anabrus > Anabrus simplex. Next base: position 81,648,693 of record NC_090277.1, on the reverse strand, counting down.
TAGAAGTTCTTGACGCAATGGTGGGCTATGTCAAGCATTTCTTTGGTTGCGAGGAATGTTCTCAGCATTTCCAGCAGATGGCGGAGGAATCATTACATGGTAACGTTACGACTGGTGATGACAGTATACTTTGGTTGTGGCGTGCCCACAACAACGTCAACAAGAGGCTAGCGGGCGACGTCACAGAAGATCCTAAACATCCAAAAATTCAGTTTCCTTCTCAAGAGTCTTGTCCGACATGTCGAGATGGGTCAGGGAAATGGGTCGAGAACGAGGCTCTGGTATTTTTAAAACAAATGTACGGGAAGAACTATATTAATTTCAGCCATTGGAATTTAACATTTGGAGAAGAACTTGAATCATTGCCCCCGCCTGAAAGCCGAGCTCCGGACAACCGTAGTTCAGGATCTTCTCTGTGGTCTTCGCTGTGCCTGCCTCTTCTTCTGACAGCTGTCGCCGCTGTTATCGTGTTAGTTGTTATTATGACAGTATAAATCTCCGAAGAAGACTAAACCACACATACATCACATCTTGGTCCTCCCTTCCCTTGAATTTCTACCGTTACCACAAGAAATAAATTTCGTAATTTATCCATATTTTCAACCCTGACAAGGTAGAAAGTCTTTACAGTACAGTACAACCTTATTCCTTTTTATTTTATTCTATAGAGGGGACATGTTTCGTCTCGTCCGTGCGAGACATCTTCAGACAGAATATAATTATAATAAAAAAACACATGATCTTCTTGATAGCACTAAAAGCAATGACATCCATAATTTTTGAGAGTCAGTTAAAAAACAGTTCATGTCGTAGGAACAAGTTACAATGTATAATGCAACACTTTTTAAAAAAAGTACGGTTTTATTGGGGATTCAAATTCACCATGTTATTCCCCAATCCATTTTCTACAATACCTCACGCCACCGTAATATGAGGCTCTGAATGCCTGCATGGTAACTCTCGACTGGTCGATGTCGTGCTGTATCGATAACTTCCCCATCATCCGCGGAGTGCATCCTTCATTGGGCCAAACAGATGGAAGTCAGAAGGCGCAAGATTCGGGCTGTAGGATGGATGAGGAAGAACAATGCAGGTCAGACAGATTTGCTTGACCTTGTTTGGATGATGAAACACAACTCGTCCAACGACTCACTGCCAGGTCTCCGTAGACAATTTGCAAGCGCTTATGAATATCTGTAATGCCCTGTTTTTTCGCTAAAAGAAACTCAGTAACTGCTCTCTGTTTGTTAATCACCTTCCACTTTGAAGGCTATTTATAGCGCGGTCACCTATCGAAAATTAATGAGACTCTATGAGACGAAGCGGGAATATTCAAAGATGTCCCAAACAAAATTCCATTTTTTAAAACAGAAATTGGCCGAGAAATAAAATGTGTTGCATTCCATATTGAACGCCCCTCGTACTAGATGATAAAATTTCCACTGTCAAAATAAAACATCGATGTGAAGATCTCAATCTCTAAAAGTAGGAACAGTATCTTGATTGGGATAGTGTCGTCTCAAGTTTATGCACGCTTGAGTGCGGAGAACATATTTCACATACCCTCAATACGGACAACACGATTTGTCCGGCTCCACAACCAGTGTGTCGGGAAATTCCATGTTAAGAAAACAGAATTGCTCTTATGACAACAGAGTTGCCATATCGAGCGGCTCTGCTCAACACAATCATGGGAAAACGGTGGCACATAAATTTGTGAAATTCAGTACTTAAGTTCAAGGCAAAAAGCGAAAGAAAAACTAAGCTACAAATTACTTTCATGAACTAAAGCAGACGGGGGTTTACAGGGGCTATTTTTGGTTTGTACAGATGTATGTATGTTGGGTATTCATCCCGAAGGCTGTTTGGATCCTCAACAGGTTCACCATTAGCTATCATAGATAGCATAGGTGTCACTGAAGAGGCGTACACCGTTGCTTTCCTCACTGAGCCAGTTTGCTATTGCACATCAGTCTGCCAAGCCCACTGAAATGCGTGCATCAACCGACCCTATGAGCGACATTTTCACACCATTTATAGCAGGGACTGGCTGCATAAAGAATGCCATTACTAGCGTCACTCATACCTCAGCCACTTTCATATTGTCAAAATCAAGTATAAGACTGAGAAAGGTCAATGAAAGTAACAATTTTATTCTTGCCCATACCAGAAGACATAGTGCACTGTAAACACTACATCTTGCTAGCAAAGGCCTATCAGCGGTAAACTGCGGCACATAAAAAACCTCAGCATTGAATCGGAGGGAGAAAATAATATCTCCAGGCCATAAAGGCTAGAAAACAGACGCAACAAATAAACTACTACTAGTAAAGATTTTCATTCCTCCCCTAAAGGGGGAGGCGGGCCTCTTAGAGGGTGACGCCGTCTCTCAGGCCGGGAGATTTGTTACGGTGAAGGTGATGTGCGGAGAAGGTGAGGGGGTTGGCGGCCGTGGTCTACATTACGAACTGTCCCGGCATTCGCCTTAGTGTAGGAGAATGTAAAACCACGGAAAACCATTCTCAGGACAGCCGACGGGTGGGGCCAGGCATGAAGTCCATCGCTGTGCCTCAGACCCGTCTCTTGAATGTAGAGGCGTAGAACCACGGTAAAGCCGTGGCCATCTTTCCTCTGCTCGGTTGGCCGGGCAGAGTACAGAGTTGTTGGAGCACGGACAAGCCGTGGCCTCTTAAGGGACGAAACCCCAGGGACGAAACCCACTCTGCATCTACCGACAACAAATAAATCATGTAGATGACTACAAAACATCACAGCATTACTATTAAATCACACGCATGGGGTTATCGCACAACTCTCACTCAACACAGGACAATTACATACTGATTTAAAGCCTGAAAACAGACACGCAACAAATAAATACTGTAGATGACTTCACTACAGAAGTGAGCTGCTGGCGGTTCACGGAGTGAGGGACTACACGATGCTTGTACCAGAGCGACACAGAAGAAGAAAAATGAAGGGAGGCAACGAAGCGATGGCTGTTCCTGCCATGTGCTTCCTCCCAACAAATGTATTCATAAAAATGAAAATGTTACGCAGTTATCTTAATTACTAGAGCCCGGATTTTTATGCATTAATAGGTTAGAATGCAAAGTTTCTGAAGCGAGCAGCAAGTATAGTCTACCTTCACAACGATTATCCTCTGGGGTTTGCATAAACATTAGGGGTACGGCCCATCAGAACTCCTTTGATTTATGTTACACTTGCTACATTATGAAAGAGCGGGTGGCCGACACTTCCTATTAACCAAATTTAGTTTGCAGTCTAACCTGTTACGCCATGAAAATCCGGGTTTTGTTAATAACTGACGGACGAAAATGCCTCATTCTTTTTATCTTTCATAATACATTACATTACGAGGGATTATGGGTGCCTCAGAGGGAGTGTGTTCACTCCATGTAGGTCCAGCAATACTGTTTTCTTAACGTGGAACGAGCTCAAGGAGAAACAAGCCCTGTTCAACCAGATACATATGCACTCAAGCATCCATAAACTTGAGACGACATCAACCTAATCAAGATATTGTTTCTACTTTTAGAATATTGTGATCTTCACATCGATTTTTTTAATTTTGAGAATCAAAACTCAGTGGATCTTTTATCATATAGTAATTTATTCCTATAAAAACAAAAACAAACCTCAAACCCCATGGCACTACAGCCCTTGAAGGGCCTTGGCCTACCAAGCGACCGCTGCTCAGCCCGAAGGCCTGCAGATTACCAGGTGTCGTGTGGTCAGCAGACGAATCCTCTCGGCCATTATTCTTGGCTTTCCAGACCGGGGCCGCTATCTCACCGTCAAGATAGCTCCTCAGTTCTAATCACGAAGGCTGAGTGGACCTCGAACCAGCCCTCAGGTCCAGGTAAAAATATCTGACCCGGCCGGTAATCGAACTCGGGGCCTCCATGTAAGAGGCAGGCACGCTACCCCTACACCACGGGGCCGGCAATTTGTTCCTATGACTCAAAATATTTTAACAACATGAACTGCTTTTTGACTGTGTTCACATCTAGAAGACTGAGTCACTTTGACTCAAAAAATGTATGGATAAGTCATTGTTTTTAGTGTTACCAAGAATATCATGACTGTGTTTTATTCTAATTATATTTAGGCTGAAGATGCCTGACATGGAAGAGACGAAATATGTCCCCTTTTTTAAAATAAAATACCATAAAGGAATAATATTGTACAGTATTGTAAAAGTGGAGTTACCCAATCATTAGGATCTTCTATCTTGTTTCTAATGTTAACTCAACAAGTGCCAAACTTCGAAATTTCAACAGTGTCGACTCCTCTACAGTGCCAGTGTCGATAAATCGACCAGTATTTCTCCATCATTTCCTTTTTCCGGGAGCTGTAGAAATATTTATCTAAACCTTGAGGAGCTCTGGTATCTTTATTAACCTGCAAAATAGACAGTATGCGAGCCAAATTTTCAATTCTCATATTTCAGTGCAATTTTAGAAGAGTAGTTTTAAATATTCTTCATAGAAAGACATTCACATTTATTTTACAACTATGTACATTGTTATTAACAGAATCAGTATTTTGTACGAAAGTGTTTAAAATAAAGACATTTATATTAATACTGTCCCAGTGCAGCATTTTATTGTAATTTTAAGATTCACTCTCAGAAAGATATACAAATGTACACCCCTGCCGACATGACGGCTCAAAACAATACACTGCGCAAAAGAATTACCTGAAGCGGGTAAGAAGTATAGTCTATCTGCAAAACGGTTATGCTAAGAGGTTTGCATAAACATTAGGGATATGACCCATCAGAACCCCTAGAGAATATGTTACTCTCGCTACATACCGGAAGAACGGGCTAGGCGACACCTAGGGGGCGAATGTTGTTGAGCTAAAACATCACTGAAAATTATCAATAAAATGCCCTTATATATATCGAAAATGCTACAAAATAAGTCTTCATAATATTTGACCAAACTGAATTGTGATCAATGTGTAACAAAGGTTTTACAAGAAAAACTTCCCTATTCAATCCACTGCTCAGCTCTAATTAGTTTACTTTGTAGAGTATATAAATATATACATAACTAACTGTTACCCGCGGCTTCACTCGCGTGAATTTTGTAATTTGATAAACGTAATAGTATCTGAAAATCGATGAAGTGTAAAAATTCACCAAAAAAATTAGTTTCTTTTACCCCAGAACCTCTTTTTAAACCACGTTTGTGCTATTTCCTTTTGGGGGCTAAGATGACCAGGCTACTGTCAGAGCTAACTCTGGAACATGCGACATAGAAACGGTCATCTCTCAAGCCGAAAACAAAACATACCTGTTTCTTTATTTTTAAAGGGAACTCCAAATACTTATTTCAACGTCTGTAACATCATCAGCTTTTGAGATATAAGCATTCTCATAAACAGAATTCAACTTCTTTCTCACTTATTTTCACCACCCCATTAACTCGATTTTTCGAAACCAAAAAAATACGAGTTTTTTATTTTTAAAGGAGATTCCAAATACCAATTTTTACGTATGTAACATGTTAAGTTTATGAGATATAGACATGCCTATTTTAAAAATGCATCGCTATTTCACCCTTCTAGCGACGAAATATCGAAAAATCCTTTCTAATGTACACCGACACTAGAGAATAATATAAATGAATCCGCAAAATATGATTTCCCTTTTTTCGCTTAATGTACAACAAACTTCCTTTCTGCACTTTAACACTCCACAATTTACACAATTAGCCACGCTCATCTGTTGTACACATGTCTTTCATTCACGAGCTGAATTAAAAATACATTTGTGATACCGAGCTATCGGCTGAGTGGTTTGGGTCATGGTAGCTATCAGCTTGCATTCGGGAGATGACGGGGTTTCCCATTTTTACAAAGGCAAATGGCAATTATGGGGTAGGAAAGGGCTAGGAGTCGGAAGAAAGTGGCCTTGGCCTTAAGGTACAGCCCCAGCATTTTCTGGAAATGGGGAAACCACGGAAACCATCTTCAGGACTGCGAACAGTGGGGTTCGAGCCCGCTCTCTCCCAAAAGCAACCTCACAGCTGCGCGACCCTAACCGCACGCCAAATCTCTCAGTCAAATAACATTTAAAAATTAAGTGTACAACTATAACTAGGCTATTAGTATACACACGCACACGTCTTTAGAGAAACTACAACCTGTGACGATAAAGTGTGGTGAATAGTCCTGTACTATCAACATAGATGAACAATGCACGACAGTGACCTTACTGTCCTTCGAAACAGTCCCCTCCCAGAACTATTCACTGCTGAGATCGGCGATACATGTCCTGGAAACTTTGCAGGAAGGCTTCCTTTGGGATGTTGTTCAAAAGCCTCATCACGTTGTGTTGAATGTCAGGAATATCGTCAAATCTCTTTCCTTTCAAAGCGAGTTTGATGCGTGACTTTTCGGCTCTGACCTTTTTCCGACGAGGGGATCCCGGAGAACGCCATTCCATGCTTTGCTGTTTCGTTACAGGGTCATACCTGATACATCAGCTTTCATCCTCAGTGACAATACAGTTCAAGAAATTTGGTGTGGCATCCGCCGTTTCGACAAAATTCTGTGAAGCCCCTAAACGTGCCTCCTTCTGATCGTCAGTCAAGTGATGAGGCACAAGACGAGAACACGTTTTCCTCTTCCCTAACTTCTGGGTAACGATTTGTCACACGGATTCACAGTTAATCTGCAGTTCATCCGCTATCATGCGCACAGTTAATCGCCGATCGTTCGTGATAAATGTCCTCACCTTCTCAATGTTTTCGTCACTGACGGCGATCGCCGGTCTTCCGCTACGGGGGTTGTCAGAAACACTTTGCCGGCCTCCTCAAAAACTGGCGAACCACTCGTGCACACACTTCAAGGACAGTGCTTGATCTTCATAAACACGTACCAGCATCGCATGCGTTTCTATCGGTGCCTTTCCAAGATTAAATCAAAACTGTACTGTAACCTTTCCAAGGCATCAGTACATGAACCAGTCACCATTGTTCATAAATATGACGTTAGAATAGAGCACCATCGGTGAGCTTCGAACTCAGCCCGGTTTGTCGAAGCCTCACCCTCCCCTACTAGAATAATTCGCTAGCCGAGTCGGTATCGCATTTTCGGGTCTGTGGACTGTCCGATGGGGCGGTAAGTCCTTTAGTAATAGTCTCTATAGTAGGGGGAAAAGTTAATTATGAGAGGAATACCATTTCATTATTAATGAGAAGAAAGACAATATCTTGTATAATAAATTTTTACTTATACTAGTGAAACACATTATTTACATGGGTATGCCGTAGAAACACTTTACATATATTAACTTGGGTGATCTTAACGTTTAAATGTTCGGTAGTCTTTTCTACACTTCATTATACGTTTAAATATTCAAAATTAAGAAGGCGCTCCCTCTCGAACTATTACACTACCGGTACCTCAGACTTAGAGAGGCGTTTTCTCTCTAATTATTTCACTTTACACTTACACTAATCACTTTACACACACATCTATTCAACATAGGCATACCCAGCTGTAATTCTGTTTGTTTGTCGAAAATTAATATATTCAACTTGCATCAAATTATGATATAAGTTTGCTAGTATCGTATGAATTGAAATAGGCAATTTACACTCCCAATCCCTTGAAAGTCGCGTTACAACAGTACTTTAAGTTATACGTTGCCAAATATGCAGTATGACAAACACGCCCATTTCATTAGGATTTTTATCAACACATATATCAGGACATTATTTACACAACGATGTTACCTATGGACAAGCATTTAGCGACTTCAATACCAGACATCATAAACAAAGTATTATAGCACTACCTGCAACCAATGGACAAGAATATATACATTTCACATACACACGATGGACCGCAGGTGGTCTTATTTCACCTGCCGCTTGTGACAGGAGGCCTTACTGTCTCCTGCGATGAACTCAGGACCTTCTGAGACGGGGTATATCTGACCTGGAATTCCCTATACGCTGTGGATAATTAAAGAAATAAATTGGAGGGGTCCTTCATTTAATGCTCATTTGGAATCTCTGCGACGTTGGCTCTTTTTAAATTAACACGCGTAATCTTTGTACCGAAAAGGAAAGAAACTCACTACTTGTCTCTGTTCTATTTCACTGAAGAAAAACGCCTTCACTCCCCCGTTTAAAGGGGCTCATAAAACTCCAGCTGGGAGCTATCCGTGACACCCTTCCAACGAGCGGTCTACTAGCCTTCTCGGGCAATGGCTCCACGGCAAATAATCTATTCACTTCTTTCAATACTAGCCACAAATGGCATCACATAAATCACGGCCCTATATCAGGCCTAATCAACATGTTCACATCACGAGATCCACTTCGTGTACATTACTAAAGAGTTCCGAGGGAACTTAACATTCTCATTTCACACTATATATTATGGCTACCGCCTGTTCACCCATTTCATTTCTCCTCTCGGTACATTGACTACGATGCAGATTTATTGATGATCTCCTGCCATCAGAATTCAAGTTAACTTGCGTATTCGCGAACTAATTAGCGATGTAAGATATATACCCCACTCTCATGCTCCATTCGTTGTTCCAGCAGTTTTAATTTCTAGTAAGGAGGATTTCCTAAGAGCTTGTGAAGTACAAAAAAAAATCAGTTACTGAGATATCTTTGAGGACTCCTATTGGCTGTAGAAAGATGATAACTGGAGTCGTTTACGTAGAATTATTCAAGCCCTTTTACTTGACAGTACTTCACACATACTTAATCTGAGGTCCTTAAGTTTACGTCATGCATTATCAAACCCTTGTACAAAAAAAATGAAGTATGGTCGTTCCCAAACCATGAAGAAAGTATTCTATAAAAACCCAAATAAAAATGAAATTATAATTATTATCCCTCTGAAATGGCGTGCTTGCAGTCTACGTTACATCTAAGTGAAAAATTTACATATTTACAATGGGACACGACCTTCAAAGATATAAATAATTGGAAATGTACTCAGCCTTCTGGATACCACGTTCACAGCCTTACAGGGAGGCACTCCATGGATTTTAGACTGCTTGCATCACGTCATCGGTGATGTGAAGACCCATGATGACTTCCTGGCAGGTCACGAACATGACGGCTTGATCTGGTATGACGTTCTCGACGTTCTCTGCTACACCAGGCGAAGACAGCTAGGCGTCTGGTTCCCTCTAATATGCAGGCAAAATTCTGGCATTCAGATGGGCGTCGGCGTTCACTCCGGCGTTCACGTAGACATGTAAATGAGGGGAAATTATCTCAAGTGAATACGTTAGTTTATCACACACCACAATTTGAACATATGGTTGGATTTGCTCAATAGCACGAGCATTCCAACCTAATGTCGGTAATGTCCCAGAAGCCCGACATTAATCCCTTCTCATTTATCTATTCTTCTTGTAGGCAGCGATTATAGGCCCAGAAATTTCACTAGTTTCCCTAGAAACGACAGTGGTTAGGCCACTAATGTATTAGCATTCTCGTATTCATGACACTAGTTCAGGCCTGTTCTAATGCACTTAGCCGTAAGTCGAGCTCTCACTGTACTGCGGGTTATTTTAACGTGGCGCTGTCCTCAATCAGGTCTAACTGAGCTGTTCACTGACTTTCTTGGTAATTCATATTGATATCAAGCACGTACGCTCCACCCACTTCGCTAAGTACGTCACTATATATGTTAACTGAGCCGTATCAACTTAGACACATAGGAGGCTTGATGTACGACCTTTTTTTACACACGGGTATCAGTTATTACGGTTTCGTACCGTTCCTATTTATTAATTTGCGGCACAGTGTACACGCTAACATCTCACTCAGAGGGTGATTATTTCCACATACTCACAGAATTTAATGAATCACTGTATTACACTACTCAAATTACAAGATTATTTCTTCACAAACGACTCACTCACAAGCCACGACGGAATACTACCGTACTGGCATTACAATAAGAACGCACTGGCTGGTGTCTCCTTCTCAGCTCATGAATATATAGGCGCGCTACGCTAGAGACCCGAATGCTGAGGGTGGGGGAAAACATGCAATCCTTTCTCACACATTGGTCCGTTAATACGCCACGTACAGTAACGAACAGGATATCAAAATGTAGCTCTTGTATTCCCATCTCCACTGAGTGACTGTTATTAAAATAACTTCGTAGGTTCTGAAGCAATCTTAAAAGCGTCCTTTAGTTTTCTGGCGGTGAATGATGACGAGCACAGGGGATTCCTTGTGTTCCCTGGCACGGCTAGAGTCCAACATCTGTTAGTCATTAAGACGCGCCCTTGTTTACAGCGCAGTTATCTCTCTGTCAGTTAAGTAGAGCACTTCTCGGTCTCATAATTATGCGTAAAATTCCCTGATTCAAATGAATGTTTGCGCTTAATTATCCAGTGGGTATTTTGTGATTTATAAAAATTAACAGAAATAAAACAGCTGAACGCGATAAGTTGGTAGTGGTGGATGAGCGAGGAAAACATGGTATAATGTTAGTTTTCACGTTGGACCTACTCTCTGGGCTCAGTTAGTGACCTAGATTCTTTGTCACGTGATAACGCGTATGGTTTCATCTCGCTCGTGGCGGGAGTGAGAGAGTTTCGAGTACAAGCGCTCTTGCACCGCCTTGCTGCTAATTACCAGCAACTAGAGCTAGGTCGCGCGACTCTGGATATTGCAACTCGAGTCCTGGAGCGGGCAGAAAAATTCTGACTTGGGCAGTTTTTATCGTAGAATGACGCGGAAAACGGCATATTTCATCTCCTGGATATCATGACATACTATAGGTGACGTTGTGAACGGTCACAGTACATTGATCATTTGGTTGTTCATGTTCCTGTTCGCAGTTCAGAGCCAACGCACTAAATACGCATTGTGTCAAACAGGTCTTACACGGCACACACGCGTTGGGAGCAGGTGGTCAAAACCTGCTGCTACGCAGGTGCAGTATTGTGTGTCGCCAGTTTTACGGGATCGACCGTTCTGACTTCATTCACCGAACTTTATTGTCGCAGGTTGTATTTATGAATAATACACACGGAGAAACCTTCACTGTTAAGAAAATGATAGCACAGTAAACGCGTGTTGCAACTTCGCCTTTAGCTTTCCCTCCCTTCTCTTTGGTGGACCGTGCTCTTTTGTGGTTAGTAGCATTCTGGGTTGTCAAGACAACCTGCTAACGCTTTCTTCCCACACTATCCCCATTACAGCTGGAAAAAACAACTATCAATCCCATTCTAGTTACGCGCGGACTATATTTATAACTGTATTCCCTATTGATAAATAACACTACAAAACATAATTTGATTCTTATTGTTTTTATAAAAAAAACTTTAATGTGCGAACTGTGTCAAAAACAAAGATAGAATGGCCGCTATTTCAGCCATCCAGTTTGGCTATCTTCCGAATAGCTGCCTCTGTGGATCAGCGGTAGAGTGTCGGCCTCCGGATCCCAAGAGAGCGGGTTCAAACCCGGCAGAGTTAGTCGGATTTTTGAAGGGCGGAAAAAAGTCCATTCGACACTCCATGTCGTACGATGTCGGCATGTAAAAGATCTCTGGTGACACATTTGGTGTTTACCCGACAAAATTCATTAAATCTCAGCCATAGACGCCCAAGAGAGTTTCGGTTTACTCGATCTGCCATCTAGTGGAGGCCTAGAGTAAAACAGAACGTCGATATTGACGAGCAGACAGCCAGATGGCGTCAAATTGAAATGTCTGCACACGGTAGCTGAGGCCATACGATTATTATTATTATTATTATTATTATTATTATTATTATTATTATTATTATTATTATTATTATTATCTTCCGAATTTCAGAGTTTTAGTTTCGTGTATGCCCTCTGTAAGCATTTATCACAGCCTGACATGTACCAAGAAGTACCACTTATTTTCGTGCATCTAAATCTTCGTTTGATAATGTTAATATAATGATTAGTTGCTAATTTGCTGAGAAAATCACATTTCTCCTTTGATAAGCCTTATACGATTAATTGGATGATGCGGATATTAGGATCTGTACAATCCCCACTACCATGGCTGTGGGCAGGGCACATAATTCTACTATACCAAAGAGTTGCTCGTTTGTGCCTTGAAAGAGCCATTAGCTCTTAATTGCAACTCTGTTCGTCGAAATACGAGTATAGAAGGCAGGCGGCTATTTAGAAACACACGAGCCATAGTTGATGACAGCAACTGTAGTGCTGCTTACCAAATAGCAGCCTACTACTATACGTTCGAATACGAGGAAAGGGGACGCATTAGATGGGTAGCGCAGAGGAACATAGATAGAGAGGCCGCCCAGTAATACGCCTGTGAAAATCAGCTATCAGGCACCTCCTTCAACACTAGTGCATGCGGAACACTTACAAGTAGACAGTAAGGCGCTGGAGGGTCACCGGGTACAACTGGGGACTTCGAAACTATGCAGCTGAGAAAGTACCAAGACCTCACTGATGCGATACCCTCGGCCCCCAGCCCCTCTGGAATGCCTTACGGCCTCATTAACTTTTTGGTAATTTTTGTCTGTGTTACCCTACAGTTGCACGAAGATACATTTAATTAATTAGTTCGTAATATTATAGACTACTGTATAGTTTAACATAATAAAAATATTTGTCTTTGGATTATGTTGAGTTTGCCCTCCACCCTTATCAAAATTCCTGGTGACGTCGCTGCCCACTACTCTTCAACTTGTACACCACTGACATGCCTAATGCCATCAGCAGCAAATCTGCTCACCCGATGATCCACTCAAACCACAACACTAGAAGAAGGCGACAGCATCATCTCCAAGGATCTGGAAACCTTGAATTCACACTACAGCAATTGGAGACTGTCCAAACCCATCTAAGACACAAGGGCATGCTTTCCACCTAAATAACCAACGGGCAAACCAACAAGTCAAGGTAACTTTTGTCAAAGGTGGTTACAGCACAGCTTTAACTGTATGGTCCTAATATTGAAAGATGCTTCCTGACAGTTCTTAGAGGGATGTCAGTTTACTGTCTGGTTAGTTGGGAATTAGGGGGTGTGGTTGCCATGGAAACCTGGGCGGGCCCACTGCTGTTGCCATGGAGGTAAGCCTGCTGTTATCGAAACAGACTTTCAACGTATTAGGTTGTGTTACGTACATGTAGTACGTGTTGAAGAGATGTTAAGTACAGAACAAAAATGGCCAGCCGGACACCAGTGGGATCCGAACCCACAACCTAATACGTTGAAAGTCTGTTTCGATTACAATGCGGTCGTGAAAATTCAATATTCATAAGCCTGCTGTTGCTTGTAGCTGCCAAACCTCTCACTTCTGAGTTACGTACAACAGAACACAGCGGTCTGAACTAACGAAGAAATGAGTCGGAAGCGATGGGAAGGACAAAGGAATGCAGGAATATGGCAACACCGGCAATGCTCCTCCTCCACCCCTATAACGGGCACAACTACTTTGGAGTCACCTTGAACCGCTCCCTGACTTTTAGAAAACACCTGGAAAACACAAATCAGAAATTACCCGCAACAACATCATGAATACACTGGCTGGCACTTCTTCGGGAGCCGATGCAGCTACCGTCCACGCCCTCACCCTATTGTACCCTGTTGCCGAATACTGTGCTCCAATCTGGCAACGCAATGCCCATACTAAGAACGTCGATGCCTATCTAAATGAATGTATAAGAATTATCACGAGATCACTGAAATCTAATCCTATTCCCTGGTTGCCATACAATCAGCAACATCCCGCCACCACACTTGAGACGACAAGAAGTAAACTACTCCATCCCTGTCATCCCCAATATCTCCCAATCCAAGATGTCCTGAATGATCTTCCATCCAGACGGCAGAATTCTAGAAACACCGTATGACAAAGTGTACGAGATGTGTTCAACTTCAAAAAAGAATGGCTCCTGGTCTGGAACACTGCACAAATTAATCACCAAGGTGTTAGAGATCTTACCAGGAAACTACAGGGATTCAATCCAGAGTGGACTAGATTTATCTGTGTAAGGATAGGCCACGCTAGATGCAATGCTTCTAAAGACCAGGTGTCCCTCCAGCCCCTGATTTTGTACGTATAAGTGTCCCGCATCCACTAATGATGACTGGGATGCCTAATCGCTGGTTCACAAAGGAGCGCTACAACGTGCTATATATTTCGAGTGTGAAACAAATAGCCGTTATTTCACTACACACTTTCTGTACAGGGCGAATTTGTAAAGATGCAGAAAATAAAGTTTAATAATTCATTCATTTATACACACACAGACATTTCACAATACCATTAGCTCTTAATTGAAACTCTGTTCGGCGCAATGCGTGTATAGAATGTAGACGGCTATTTGGAAACTCCTGCGCATACTCTCTGCTAGCTTCTGTTGCATTCCGACCAGATTCTCCACAGATCAAATTATGTATTCGTATTCGTCTTTGCTGAACACACCAGCCCGTGTAGATATGTTGACAACAACTGTTGTGCCACTGTACCTCATACCAGTCTAGTAGTGTGCGTTCGAATACGAGCAAAGGGGGCGCGTTGGACGGATTGCCCTGTGGAACATGGAGGGAGTGGCCACCCGGTTGTTATCTCTCCGTATTCTGACGTAAACATTCCCTGTGAAAATCAGTTATTAGGCAACCTTTTCAGCATTAGTGCATGCGGGACACTTACAGCAGAATGTGCGGCCGTGGTGGGCCACTTGTTATAAATGGGGAGTTTGCAGCTTCCCAGCTTGTGACTGTGGAGCACCTTTGTGAAGGACAGCCATCTGAGGAAGAACCACGGATCGTTCCAAGACCTTATTGATGTGGCATTCTCGGCTCTAACCTGGTAGCAGTCTCTAGATTTTGAATTTGTATTCAAGAAACCTCTGTAAATGTTGTTACATGCAGTATTTATGATATTTGAAAGTCTGTATTGGGTAATAGTTTTGGAATACCTATTTTATATTAATTAATAATCTGTAATGTAAATATATGTACCATATTTCTTATATGATTATTGGCTGTTCTGACAAACGATCGAGAATAAAATAATAAAATAAAAGTAAATCGTCCGATGTTTTTTTTGGCCTGTGTCAACACACAAATGAGAAGAAGTATCCCACCAGAACATGAGTTAACCCTTAAATGCACAATCTAGTATTCCTTGATGCTCTTTCATTCCAAAAGTAATAGGTTATTCATTATCAGAAAAATACGTTACTTTAAAAAAATATTGGTCAAAAATGAATATTGTTTCATTTATTCGGATCAGTCAAAATGTTAACAGTTTTTTAATGTTTTACACACCGGTATGACCAAAGCTTTATGGTTACTGTAGCTACTGGCACACTAAAAGCTAGGGATGTCCTGGCTCACAAATTATTTCAGATAAAAACATTTTATTTGTTTTACCTTAACTGTTTAAAATCATAACATAAAGACTGCTCATTTTTTAATACATTATCGACCCCTAGCGAGTTCATCATCAAAGTAGAAGTAAATGCGCACTTGTAAAATCATAAAGCAGATATAACAAGTAATTTCGCCTTTGCACATAGGAAATGCTGTGCATTTAGGGGTTAATTATAACTAGAGTCGACATGTTGAAGCATTAACAGTTTAGAATGCAAACTTAGTAAAGCGAGTAACACGTTCACTCTACACTGCACAACAGTTCTGATATGAGATTTGCATACGATTTAGGGGTACTGACTGTTACGGAAATATTGTGCTTTACAGAGGTGAAAGAAGGTACGGGCATGAACGAGTGGATATACGAAAATCGAAAGATTGATTTAAAAACTTTAAAACTGGCAAGTTTTTATTTTCTTTCTTAACCTCTCTTCTTTTCACATTTTACACTTTGCCAAGCAAATAACAAAATCAGGTACAAATTTAGCTCGTGAGCTCCGAAGGAAAATCTTAGAATAATCAGATATTAATCTTACAGGTTGAGCTTGAAGTTTTCAATTTACTACCGTGACAAGAGTAACCACTGCTCCATTCAGTAACTCCTCTAGGAGACCACTCTCCAAGCTTTACAAGATCCAGGCCTCTTACAGTCTTCACTGCCTTATACCCTCAACAGTCTGATTTGCCTTACACAAAATTAACAAATAGATATTGACTTTATCAGGGATAACGAGCACCCATCCTACGTGGCCTTATTTAAAAAACAAAAGGTTAAGTTACTGGCCAGGAAGCAAAATGTTGGGAGGCGAACACTCGCACTCCTCTGGAATTGACATGAAATACTTAAAATCCTATTTGTGCTAATGGTCCGACGTTACAGAGGCTAAGCCTATATTACGAAGGTGAGTAGATAGATTTTAAAGGTTAAAGAATCATAGTCACCTCGGTGTCAAGGGAATAGGGAAAACAAGAGGGTAACACACTCCTTATTACCTGATTTCGGTTAAGTTCTTTCGACTTGTTTGAAATTTGCAAGTTACATGACTAAATATTTGAAACCTTCATCTTGAGATAGTGTTCAAAGACTATCACGTTGTTAATCAGAATCTGCCATTACCTTGAGCTGGTGGACTTCCTGAAAATGGACGAGGCAGCCTTCTCCTCTGTTACGAACACACTCTAGACTGGAGCGATCACAAAGACAACATGGCTCCTCGGCTTTTATAACGGAGAGGAAGGGCCAAGGCCCTGACACATGCACTATTCTTATTGCTTAATTTAATAAATATCAGAAAATTTTGATTGGTAGATAAATAAAAGTACAAAATATCTTATTGGCCAAGGTGTTAAGTTGGCGTGAAGTATAGTAAACTTTAGATCATCGAAAACAAACACTAAACATTCCAGTTTAGGAAAGCTTAACACACAAAATTACTTTAAAAATGAATAGTTCATCTTCACCCCAGAGGGCGCAACATAAGTTGATAGTAGCGACATCTGTTGAGAAATGTTCACACGATTTCCAAACTGCGTTTCAGATTTCCTGATCTAAGACGGCCTTCTACAACGCGCTAGTTTTAAATGCACGGGGCCCATCCAGACTATTAGAACCCTTGGAAATGGTTACTCTCGCTACATTACTGAAGAGCGGGCTAGCCTACATGCTAAATTAGTTTGCATTCTAACCGGACTTTAGTTACAACTTTGAGGTAAGCCACAACGTAAGTGTTTAAAAGAAGGCTGAGAGAGAAGTTTGCTCTAAGGTGCAGTTCCTTGACTAATGATGGTCGGAATCAACGTCAACCGCGTATACGAGCTATAGAGTGTTGGTCATACTGAAAAATAATTCGAAAAAATCTCGCGCCGTTGTAATTTGTTCAGCTGTTAAAAAAATTCAAATGAGCTTTGTGAGGCGGTCCTGCTAAATCTGCACGTAGCTTTATTAACAACTTGAGAGAATCATTCAAACAAAATAACTGCATCTTTCTTTCTTTCTTTCTTTCTTTCTTTCTTTCTTTCTTTCTTTCTTTCTTTATTTATTTATTTATTTATTTATTTATTTATTTATTTATTTATTTATTTATTTATTTATTTATTTATTTATTTATTTATTTATTTATTTATTTTAGAATGTCCCAGTGAGCTAGTGGCTCAAGGAGGGACTGCCCTTTACAATCACACCTTGGCAGCTTTTAGTTTCAGTTAACAGATAAGGCACAGGCCTACATTTATAACAAGGAATATTTTATAAATATTGATTTACATCATAATATCATTATTTTACGGTACATGGAAAACAGAAGATATTCAAAATAAACTAAACGTAGGTGGAAAAATAGGTACACAGTGGGTATCGATTTATTCTCCAACCTATTGTTCAAGAAACTATCTGCGTACTTATTTTTTAAATCTGTACAACTTATCGATTTGTTTCAATCTTGGGGATAGATTGCTGTGCTTGCTGAATAACAAATGCTTTTAACACCATATTTGGTAGTGTTTGTGGAATCATTGTTCTCAAACTATCAGATCAACTTAGAGGGATGCACAAGATAAAGGGGTATGACTTTGTCTTGACATAACAGTACAGCAGTGCAGTGGATACATTCTGAGATGATGAAATTACTCACTAAACGCAAGGTACTATCTGCGTCTGACGGGAAATCCGGCAGGAGTAACAGATACTGCACTATAACAAACATTAGTCGTGACAGAGAAGTCAGATCCATGCTCATTATTAAGCTGTTCATTGTGCAGTACTTATAGTAAACGTATAACTAAGGCGCAATTGTACTATCACTTTAAAACTTCACAACACCACATCAGTTCGCAAGAGTCGGCACGGGCGGAACAGATGTTTATTGTCAGGCCTTGAGACTTGAGACAGACACATGCGTGGCAGGAATGCTTACCTCTCCCACCCCTTACGACTTCTCTCACTTGCTTCTTATTCGACTGCCAGGTGGAAAAAGGAAGATATAGTTGCAGGGAAAACTCAACCTCAAAAGCTATTTCTCTAAGCCCATTGTGTATTGAGTTCATGACGACTGAACCTTTATCAGGCAATGTAGCACTTTTAACAGGACAGACTTTATATGGCACTCAGGGCTGACCAGCTTCGGTTATAGAGGGGTGTCCAAGATAGAGGGGAAATGAGGCTTTACCTCAACCCCGCCCTAAAAAAATTAAAAAAATGATAAGGGCAATACATGTTTATGTGTTGTGGTATTGACTATTTCAGTGACGTTTCTGCACGAATGGGATCATGGATTTAGTGCGGCCTGTGCACGAAGTTTGTGTGGGAACAGCTTGAAAGCGTGATTGTGTGTGTAGCAAATGTGTTTAGCAATGTACCGTGCATGTGTTAAGCTGAATAATGAGGAACGAAACCGTCGTAACTGGCAAAAATATGATATCCCGAAAATGGCACATTATGTTTCAGTGATGTCCGGATTTAAGATCATCTGTTCCTATTATCGGACGTTTCCGATTAATTTTTAAAATATTGTTTTTGTTTAAGTATTACTACTATATAAATGTTGTTAAAACCCACCAGTATCATTGAAGCGTATTATATGAAACTGTATATACTGTATTTCAGTGGTACAAATATTCACTACTATGTGCTACATCCAAAAACATCTGAATCATCCGGATATGGGAACCTCTGCCCTAAATATATTGCATAAATTTCCGTATTCTACATTTCATATTTCATGGTGTTTGAATATTTTTCCGCCAGTGTATAAATACATATTTTATCATTGTTTATTGCTTTGGCCATATTACAAATATTTTAATTGTTTAACAGAAGTGGGAAAATCCTACCTTGACAACGTTAATTTGACAGAAAAGATATCCCAATATCGCAGCAACTATTAAGGTTAAAGTTCTGAAATTTTTTTCCACTGATAATTACTACCTTACCCTAGGTGCTGAACTAGAATGAAGTGGATTAAGTGAACAGCTGTACATTTATTACTTATTCAAATGTTCCATATTTTAGCAAAAAAAATCATTAAAATTGCTCTAAACCAGAAACCAATCAGGTGAAAAAAGTTCTAATTCAGTAGCTGCATTAAAATATAAAACAACTCTCTGACAAAAATGATCTTCTGTCATTCATGAGATAATGGATCAGACATGTGAAGGAAAAGTCAATTTTCAGAAATTGAGTACAAAGTAAGGCACAGTGTTCACTCACAGACTTCCCCATGACAGCCTGCTCCATAGTCAGCAGAGATGCATAAAAGATAACACAAGTTATTTTGGAACTGTTCCGGACTGTGAACTGATGCTTAAATGAACAGTATCCTGGAACACCCTGTTCCGAAAGAACAGTGTTCCGTATCGCCTGTATTCCACTGAGATTGCTCTAGCAACATCCTGTTCCGAAAGAACAGTGTTCCGTGTCACCTGCATTCCACTGAGATTGCTCTAGCAACACCCTGTTCCGAAAGAACAGTGTTCCGTATCGCCTGTATTCCACTGAGATTGCTCTAGCAACATCCTGTTCCGAAAGAACAGTGTTCCGTATCGCCTGCATTCCACTGAGATTGCTCTAGCAACATCCTGTTCCGAAAGAACAGTGTTCCGTGTCACCTGCATTCCACTGAGATTGCTCTAGCAACACCCTGTTCCGAAAGAACAGTGTTCCGTATCGCCTGTATTCCACTGAGATTGCTCTAGCAACATCCTGTTCCGAAAGAACAGTGTTCCGTGTCACCTGCATTCCACTGAGATTGCTCTAGCAACACCCTGTTCCGAAAGAACAGTGTTCCGTATCGCCTGTATTCCACTGAGATTGCTCTAGCAACATCCTGTTCCGAAAGAACAGTGTTCCGTGTCACCTGCATTCCACTGAGATTGCTCTAGCAACACCCTGTTCCGAAAGAACAGTGTTCCGTATCGCCTGTATTCCACTGAGATTGCTCAAGCAGCATCCTGTTCCGAAAGAACAGTGTTCCGTATCGCCTGTATTCCACTGAGATTGCTCTAGCAACATCCTGTTCCGAAAGAACAGTGTTCCGTGTCACCTGCATTTCACTGAGATTGCTCTAGCAACACCCTGTTCCGAAAGAACAGTGTTCCGTGTCACCTGCATTTCACTGAGATTGCTCTAGCAACACCCTGTTCCGAAAGAACAGTGTTCCGTATCGCCTGTATTCCACTGAGATTGCTCTAGCAACATCCTGTTCCGAAAGAACAGTGTTCCGTGTCACCTGCATTCCACTGAGATTGCTCTAGCAACACCCTGTTCCGAAAGAACAGTGTTCCGTATCGCCTGTATTCCACTGAGATTGCTCTAGCAACATCCTGTTCCGAAAGAACAGTGTTCCGTGTCACCTGCATTTCACTGAGATTGCTCAAGCAGCATCCTGTTCCGAAAAAACAGTGTTCCGTATCGCCTGTATTCCACTGAGATTGCTCTAGCAGCATCCTGTTCCGAAAGAACAGTGTTCCGTATCGCCTGTATTCCACTGAGATTGCTCAAGCAGCATCCTGTTCCGAAAGAACAGTGTTCCGTATCGCCTGTATTCCACTGAGATTGCTCTAGCAACATCCTGTTCCGAAAGAACAGTGTTCCGTATCGCCTGTATTCCACTGAGATTGCTCTAGCAGCATCCTGTTCCGAAAGAACAGTGTTCTGTGTCACCTGCATTCCACTGAGATTGCTCTAGCAACACCCTGTTCCGAAAGAACAGTGTTCCGTATCACCTGTATTCCACTGAGATTGCTCAAGCAGCATCCTGTTCCGAAAGAACAGTGTTCTGTGTCACCTGTATTCCACTGAGATTGCTCTAGCAGCATCCTGTTCCGAAAGAACAGTGTTCCGTATCGCCTGTATTCCACTGAGATTGCTCAAGCAACATCCTGTTCCGAAAGAACAGTGTTCCGTATCGCCTGTATTCCACTGAGATTGCTCTAGCAACATCCTGTTCCGAAAGAACAGTGTTCCGTGTCACCTGCATTCCACTGAGATTGCTCTAGCAACACCCTGTTCCGAAAGAACAGTGTTCCGTATCGCCTGTATTCCACTGAGATTGCTCTAGCAACATCCTGTTCCGAAAGAACAGTGTTCCGTATCGCCTGCATTCCACTGAGATTGCTCTAGCAACATCCTGTTCCGAAAGAACAGTGTTCCGTGTCACCTGCATTCCACTGAGATTGCTCTAGCAACACCCTGTTCCGAAAGAACAGTGTTCCGTATCGCCTGTATTCCACTGAGATTGCTCTAGCAACATCCTGTTCCGAAAGAACAGTGTTCCGTGTCACCTGCATTCCACTGAGATTGCTCTAGCAACACCCTGTTCCGAAAGAACAGTGTTCCGTATCGCCTGTATTCCACTGAGATTGCTCTAGCAACATCCTGTTCCGAAAGAACAGTGTTCCGTGTCACCTGCATTCCACTGAGATTGCTCTAGCAACACCCTGTTCCGAAAGAACAGTGTTCCGTATCGCCTGTATTCCACTGAGATTGCTCAAGCAGCATCCTGTTCCGAAAGAACAGTGTTCCGTATCGCCTGTATTCCACTGAGATTGCTCTAGCAACATCCTGTTCCGAAAGAACAGTGTTCCGTGTCACCTGCATTCCACTGAGATTGCTCTAGCAACACCCTGTTCCGAAAGAACAGTGTTCCGTATCGCCTGTATTCCACTGAGATTGCTCTAGCAACATCCTGTTCCGAAAGAACAGTGTTCCGTGTCACCTGCATTCCACTGAGATTGCTCTAGCAACACCCTGTTCCGAAAGAACAGTGTTCCGTATCGCCTGTATTCCACTGAGATTGCTCTAGCAACATCCTGTTCCGAAAGAACAGTGTTCCGTGTCACCTGCATTTCACTGAGATTGCTCTAGCAACACCCTGTTCCGAAAGAACAGTGTTCCGTGTCACCTGCATTTCACTGAGATTGCTCTAGCAACACCCTGTTCCGAAAGAACAGTGTTCCGTATCGCCTGTATTCCACTGAGATTGCTCTAGCAACATCCTGTTCCGAAAGAACAGTGTTCCGTGTCACCTGCATTCCACTGAGATTGCTCTAGCAACACCCTGTTCCGAAAGAACAGTGTTCCGTATCGCCTGTATTCCACTGAGATTGCTCTAGCAACATCCTGTTCCGAAAGAACAGTGTTCCGTGTCACCTGCATTTCACTGAGATTGCTCAAGCAGCATCCTGTTCCGAAAAAACAGTGTTCCGTATCGCCTGTATTCCACTGAGATTGCTCTAGCAGCATCCTGTTCCGAAAGAACAGTGTTCCGTATCGCCTGTATTCCACTGAGATTGCTCAAGCAGCATCCTGTTCCGAAAGAACAGTGTTCCGTATCGCCTGTATTCCACTGAGATTGCTCTAGCAACATCCTGTTCCGAAAGAACAGTGTTCCGTATCGCCTGTATTCCACTGAGATTGCTCTAGCAGCATCCTGTTCCGAAAGAACAGTGTTCTGTGTCACCTGCATTCCACTGAGATTGCTCTAGCAACACCCTGTTCCGAAAGAACAGTGTTCCGTATCACCTGTATTCCACTGAGATTGCTCAAGCAGCATCCTGTTCCGAAAGAACAGTGTTCTGTGTCACCTGTATTCCACTGAGATTGCTCTAGCAGCATCCTGTTCCGAAAGAACAGTGTTCCGTATCGCCTGTATTCCACTGAGATTGCTCAAGCAACATCCTGTTCCGAAAGAACAGTGTTCCGTATCGCCTGTATTCCACTGAGATTGCTCTAGCAGCATCCTGTTCCGAAAAAACAGTGTTCTGTGTCACCTGTATTCCACTGAGATTGCTCTAGCAGCATCCTGTTCCGAAAGAACAGTGTTCCGTATCGCCTGTATTCCACTGAGATTGCTCAAGCAACATCCTGTTCCGAAAGAACAGTGTTCCGTATCGCCTGTATTCCACTGAGATTGCTCAAGCAACATCCTGTTCCGAAAGAACAGTGTTCCGTATCGCCTGTATTCCACTGAGATTGCTCAAGCAACATCCTGTTCCGAAAGAACAGTGTTCCGTATCGCCTGTATTCCACTGAGATTGCTCTAGCAACATCCTGTTCCGAAAGAACAGTGTTCCGTATCGCCTGTATTCCACTGAGATTGCTCTAGCAACATCCTGTCCCGAAAGAACAGTGTTCCGTATCGCCTGTATTCCACTGAGATTGCTCAAGCAGCATCCTGTTCCGAAAGAACAGTGTTCTGTGTCACCTGTATTCCACTGAGATTGCTCAAGCAGCATCCTGTTCCGAAAGAACAGTGTTCTGTGTCACCTGTATTCCACTGAGATTGCTCAAGCAGCATCCTGTTCCGAAAGAACAGTGTTCCGTATCGCCTGTATTCCACTGAGATTGCTCTAGCAGCATCCTGTTCCGAAAAAACAGTGTTCCGTATCGCCTGTATTCCACTGAGATTGCTCTAGCAGCATCCTGTTCCGAAAGAACAGTGTTCTGTGTCACCTGTATTCCACTGAGATTGCTCAAGCAGCATCCTGTTCCGAAAGAACAGTGTTCTGTGTCACCTGTATTCCACTGAGATTGCTCAAGCAGCATCCTGTTCCGAAAGAACAGTGTTCTGTGTCACCTGTATTCCACTGAGATTGCTCAAGCAGCATCCTGTTCCGAAAGAACAGTGTTCCGTATCGCCTGTATTCCACTGAGATTGCTCTAGCAACATCCTGTTCCGAAAGAACAGTGTTCCGTATCGCCTGTATTCCACTGAGATTGCTCTAGCAACATCCTGTTCCGAAAAAACAGTGTTCCGTATCGCCTGTATTCCACTGAGATTGCTCTAGCAACATCCTGTCCCGAAAGAACAGTGTTCCGTATCGCCTGTATTCCACTGAGATTGCTCAAGCAGCATCCTGTTCCGAAAGAACAGTGTTCCGTGTCACCTGTATTCCACTGAGATTGCTCAAGCAGCATCCTGTTCCGAAAGAACAGTGTTCCGTATCGCCTGTATTCCACTGAGATTGCTCTAGGAACATCCTGTTCCGAAAGAACAGTGTTCCGTATCGCCTGTATTCCACTGCGATTGCTCAAGCAGCATCCTGTTCCGAAAAAACAGTGTTCCGTATCGCCTGTATTCCACTGAGATTGCTCTAGGAACATCCTGTTCCGAAAGAACAGTGTTCCGTATCGCCTGTATTCCACTGCGATTGCTCAAGCAGCATCCTGTTCCGAAAAAACAGTGTTCCGTATCGCCTGTATTCCACTGAGATTGCTCTAGCAACATCCTGTTCCGAAAGAACAGTGTTCCGTATCGCCTGTATTCCACTGAGATTGCTCAAGCAGCATCCTGTTCCGAAAAAACAGTGTTCCGTATCGCCTGTATTCCACTGCGATTGCTCAAGCAGCATCCTGTTCCGAAAAAACAGTGTTCCGTATCGCCTGTATTCCACTGAGATTGCTCTAGCAACATCCTGTTCCGAAAGAACAGTGCTCCGTATCGCCTGTATTCCACTGCGATTGCTCAAGCAGCATCCTGTTCCGAAAAAACAGTGTTCCGTATCGCCTGTATTCCACTGAGATTGCTCTAGCAACATCCTGTTCCGAAAGAACAGTGTTCCGTATCGCCTGTATTCCAGCGAGATTGGTCTGGCAACATCTTGTTCCTAAAGAACAGTGTTCCGTATCACCTGCAATCAGCTGGATTGGACCAAGAGCGACACCAACGGTCTTGATTGTCTAGGTATTTGAGAGCCGCTCATATTCCGCTCATTGGCTGATTGTTCCGATTGCGGGAGAACGTGAGTGCTAGTTCTCTACATTGTTTTCGATATTCTTTGATGCTAGTCATTGGCTGCAATGAACAGCAGGTGAGCATCAAGCGTAGGGGGAGGGAACATACATGAATGGCACTGTAAAAGGCGCGCATCTTAGTCAAAAGTTTCACAGACTGCGAATATGCTGTAAGTATGCATGGCACTGATTTTTAAAATCTTTGTTCGTATGGATTCTCGTTGCGTCAAACCACGTGCATCGTCAAACCATTCTTTTACGGATTTGTGGTAATTATTTATGTATTGTGTACTACCGTCACAGTAAATGAAGTCTTATAGTACCTATACGCGCCTATTTCGACGTTACGACCTATTTTTACCTTTCTGAGCCTATAAGAACGTTGTATTCACTTTAAATTTTATATATTTCATAAACTAAACTCTTAGGCCCAGTTTCTTTAACGAATGTTAAGTGTTAACATTGCTGTTAAGGAGACTAAACACACAATTTAACACAATGTTCGTCTCATCAATATAACTGTAACATATTGTTAATACTTGTGTTAAATTAACATGGCAGCAGCCCTGTGTTAAACCTCTTAACAGCTATTAAAATTTCAAAATTGTAGCACGTAGAAGACGGAGGTTTGAGGTTTTTCTGCTATATGAAGAATATTTATAAACTGAAGAAGGCAAAGGACGACCCATACTAAGAAAAAACTACTTTTTAGAGCTGTCGGAAGATAGTTTTCTACAAAGATGTCTAGTTACCAAAGCCATAATAAACAAGGTACTATAAGAAATTGAGAATAGGTTAGAGTTTCTTACAGATTGAAACTTATCAATGTCTCCAGTGCAGGAGTTACTTATTGTTCTTAAGATAATATGCTTCAGATTCTCTTCATGTAACTTTAGGCGACTATGTTCATGAGTGCAACATAAGAGTGTGTAGAATTTTGCAAAGAATTCCTGTTGCCATTGCAGCATTTACAAGGCATTACATTATTTTCCCCCGCAGTAAAAGAATGGCCTAAAATCATTCAAACCTTATCAGTTATCACACTTAACCAGTGATGTAGGAGACGTAAATTGCACTCGTAAAATAATATATTGAATGTTGCGATATAACACCCCGTTCTTTAATTTTTCAAGCACACTTGCATACTTTCAAATTTAATCTATAACAACATTCATCATAATTATGCTTTAGTTTCGTCTTACTTGACGTCCTAGTGGTCCCCGATAACCATAACCTATAACAATGTCTACCCTGTGTCACAAAATACTATTTCAACCCACCGCTAGGAGCGTTTTATATAAAGAAACAAAAGAAGCTCACTGCCAAACGCGTTCAGAAAACAGAACTCAGAGAATTAGATTAGGCGAAGCTTTATCCGACCCTGTAATAATTAAGAGGGGAATTCCTCAGGCGGTATTATTGGATCTTTATGTTTTCTTATATATATCACTGATATGAGTAAAGAAGTAGAATCAGAGAAAAGGCTTTTTGCAAATAATTGTATTCTGTACAGAGTAATAAATAAGTTACAAGATTGTGAGTAACTGCAAAATGACCTCAATAATGTAGTGAGATGGACAATAGCTAATGGTATGATGATAAAGGGGGTTAAAAGTCAAGTTGTGAGTTTCACAAATAGGAAAAGTCCTCTCAGTTTTAATTACAGCATTGATGGGGTGAAAGTTCCTTTTTGGGGATCATTGTAAGTACCTAGGTGTTAATATAAGGAAATATCTCCATTGGGGTAATCACATAAATATGATTGCAAATACTGTAAACGGTACAGATCTCTGCACATGGTTTTGTGGGTATTTGTGGGGTGTAGTAAGGATGTAAAGGAGAGGGCATATAAGTTTCTGGTAAGACCCCAACTAGAGTATGGTTCCAGTGTATGGGACCCTCACCAGGATTACTTGATTCAAAAACTGGAAAAATCCAATGAAAAGCAGCTTGATTTGTTCTGGGTGGCATCCGACAAAAGAGTAGCGTTACAAAAATATTGCAAAGTTTGGGCTGGGAAGACTTGGGAGAAAGGATACGAGCTGCTCGACTAAGTGGTATGTTCTGAGCTGTCAGTGGAGAGCTGGCGCGGGATGACATCAGTAGACGAATAAGTTTGAGTTGTGTCTTTAATAGTAGAAAGGATCACAATATGAAGATAAAACTGGAATGTAAGAGGACAAATTTGGGCAAATATTCGTTTTAAGGAAGGGGAGTTAGGGATTGGAATAACTTACCAAGGGAGATGTTCAATGAATTTCCAATTTCTTTGCAATCATTTAAGAAAAGGCTAGGAAAACAACGGATAGGGAATCTGCCACGAGGGCGAGTGCCCTAAATGCAGATCAGTAGTGACTGATTGATTGAGGATGCTTAAACAAATGAGGTTCCATTGTTTAATAAATAACAATTGTTGGTTAACATTTGTTAAGTAAAATTTAACACAGAGTTTTAGAAACCGGGCTTTATATTATTCATTTATTATATTATTAAGTTTTTCACAGTACATCCAACTCAAGCGAGCGAGAGGGTGCGTGTGAGAGTTGTGATACAAACATGGAACCAGGAATTGCTGACTTGTGCCGTTATCCCCGTTACTTGTCTCACACAAGAACTACACCGAGCAGAAATCAGTTCTCATAAGTGAATGATTTAATTCCTTCAGTAAAAGAAGTATTTAATAATAAACTTCTAGAGCTGCTGGTTTAAAGAAGTGTCCAAATTTTCCCCTGCCTCCAGCAAGGTGGGTACATCCTTACAGGCTGTTCAGTATTACAGTAAGAATATTCAGTGTATAGGAAACGCTGTCAACAGTCCCTAGGAAGATGACTCACAGTGTACTACGAGAGAAGAAACTAAGAGACGATCTGGCGTATATTCACGCTAATTTCACATTCTTAAGAAACACTATAAACAATTAATAGTCGGCATAACTCGGTCTCACTGAATCCATTTCTGTGTTTACAAAGCAGAGTATCGGCTGGAAAGAGCTACAGGCAACATCGCAGAAATTGAAGAAATTGCAAACGGTGTTTGACAGAGATACGACATGTACAGCATTCAGCTACCTTGAATGGCTGTAACTTCAGCAGGATTGTGCATTCAAATTCATCCTGTACAAACATAAACCTTCGCCACAACGTTTGTAAATGATGTTAGTGATTTCCTGTGCAGCAAATTATGGCAGAAACGACAGTGAAAATGACAATGATGCATGAATACCGTAATGATTTTGTTGCGTGGGTTAGCTACAGGCGCATCAAATATAAACCGCAATTGAAAATGAGCGGCTCTGGTAGCGAAGGGAAATGGGTGGGGGTTTGAGAGGATGCTGATGTGCGGAGTCTTGATGCGTCACAGTAATGTCCATTCTTACACTTTGAACATCATCACCATTGTAAATTAATGTTTAATTTCAATTTATTATCTTAAAATATCAGTTACATAGCCAGTAAACGAACACATGTCCCAAATTTGTTACGAAACAATTGTTAAAGACAAATTTACACGTTTCCGTGGGATTTCTGAACGCCTTTGGCAGTGAGTGTCTTTTGTTTCTTTATATAAAGCGCTCCTAGCGATGTGTTGAAGTAGTATTTTGTTACACACGGTTGACTCTGTTATAGGTTATGGTTATCGGAGACCGCTAAGATGTAAACATGTCAAGTAAGAGGCAACAAAAGTGTAATTATGATGAATGCGAGACAAATGTTTTTATAGATTTAACGTGAATGCTCGCTTCAATACACCATGACCAAGCAAGAAATACACACGTCCGTTGCACACCAAAGATTTGAAAACTTTGAGAAGGCTCCGTGCACAGTTTGGGGATGCAACCCTTTCAAAGACCCAGGTGTATATTTGGCAAGAGGACAAGAAGTGGAAAATGAGCCCCACCAAAGACGATCGCAGACAAGCATCACTGCAGACAACATTCGTGCAGGTAGGAATAAGCTTTGGAAGTGCTCAATCCATCATCAGTGATGAACTCAACCTTCGGATATTGTCTACCTTGTGGGTTCCTCGTCTCCTCATCCAGGAAAAAGAAAATTCCGCCAGGATGTTGGTCACAGGCATCTGAATCGCTAGGAGGAGGAAGGATATGATTTTTGCATCGTATTGTGACTTCTGATGAAACTTGGATTCATCATTACACCCCAGAGTCAAAAAGTAGGCAAGCAGTGGCGGGAACGAGGTGCAGCTGGGCTAGATAAGGCCGAAACATGTCTATCTGCTAGAAAGGTGCCTGCAACTGTTTCCTGGGAACATGCGGGCATTTTGCTGGCGGATATCCTATACTGGAATATATTGTAAACGTATGGTACAAGTTAGGTTAATCTAAGTGGGTACATGCGATAGAAAATACCATATCTGTCAAGCAGTAATCAACGGTACAAATGCCATTATATGAAGCCACATTAAATTGCGGCAGTAACCTAGACAGTAGGTTAGGGAATTGAAACGACTATGGAAATCTGCATTGCAGCAACTGTATCGGGCACGGCGGGTGTACAAGTCAACTCATAATAAAAAGCATGTCTCTGTAAAACATAAAGTCTCTGACCTTGTTCTCTTACTTAACCACCCCTCCAGCTTGGCTTCTCCTCAAATTTCTGCAAAACTGTGTCAGTTATGGATCGGATTATACAGGATCATTGCTTTCCCATCTCCGATAAACGTTCTTCTTCAACGAGTCTCTGATCTCTATGATATCAGACGCTTGCATGTTGATCAACTCAACAGATTGTATAGTTCTTTTACATAATTGTAAAATTATCTTCTCCCTCCCAATTATTCTGTT
Source organism: Anabrus simplex (assembly GCF_040414725.1). Classification (NCBI taxonomy): domain Eukaryota; kingdom Metazoa; phylum Arthropoda; class Insecta; order Orthoptera; family Tettigoniidae; genus Anabrus; species Anabrus simplex. The sequence continues at coordinate 81,618,753 of NC_090277.1, read as the reverse complement.
TGTTCATTTTATTTAACTTATTATTTAATAATCAATCAATCAATCAATCACTACTGATCTGCATTTAGGGCAGTCGCCCAGGTGGCAGATTCCCTATCTGTTGTTCTAGCCTTTTCTTAAATGAGCGCAAAGAAATTGGAAAATTATTGAACATTTCCCTTGGTAAGTTATTCCAATCCTTAACTCCCCTTCCTATAAACGAATATTTGCCCCAATTTGTCCTCTTGAATTCCAACTTTATCTTTATATTGTGATCTTTCCTACTTTTAAATACACCACTCAAACTTATTCGTCTCCCACGCTATCTCTCCTCTGACAGCTCGGAACATACCATTTAATCGAGCAGCTCGTCTCCTTTCTCCCATATCTTCCCAGCCCAAAATTTGCAACATTTTTGTAGCGCTACTCTTTTGTCGGAAATCACCCAGAACAAATCGAGCTGCTTTTCTTTGGATTTTTTTCCAGTTCTTGAATCAAGTAATCCTGGTGAGGGTCCCATACACTGGAACCATACTCTAGCTGGGGTCTTACCAGAGACTTATATGCCTTCTCCTTTACATCCTTACTACAACCCCTAAATACCCTCATAACCATGTGCAGAGATCTGTACCCTTTATTAACAATCATATTTATGTGATTACCCCAATGAAGGTCTTTTTCTTATATTAACACCTAGGTACTTACAATGATCCCCAAAAGGAACTTTCACCCCCATCAATGCAGTAATTAAAACTGAGAGGACTTTTCCTATTTGTGAAACTCACAACCTGACATTTAACCCCGTTTATCATCATACCATTGTCCACCGTCCATCTCACAACACTATCGAGGTCACCCTGCAGCCGCTCACAATCTTGTAACTTATTTATTACTCTGTACAGAATAACATCATCTGCAAACAGCCTTATCTCTGATTCCACTGCTTTACACATATCATTGATATATATAAGAAAACATAAAGGTCCAATAATACTGCCTTGAGGAATTCCCCTATTAATTATTACAGGGTCAGATAAAGCTAATAAAGGTGATAATAACGAAGAAATAACATTATACCTGCATGAACGAAGGACAGTGATTGCAGCCTATTACTGGCATCTTTTGTTCCAGACAAAAGCTGCATATCACAACCAAAGTCACTGGCAACCGATCCGAGATGTGATTCTTCTGCACGACAATGCAAGGCCACACACAGCTGTTGTAACACGGGAAAACTGGAGGACATGCATTGGATGCCTCTGGAACAGCCTCTTTACAGTCCAGATTTACCACCTTGTGACTACCACTTGTTTGGACCACTGAAGGGAGAACTGAGAGGAAAGCGATTTCATGACGATGCAGTGGGATGGAATACGTGTACAACTGGCTACATACAAGCTCTTCTTCTTTGAGATCGGCATCAAAAAGTTGCAAATTCGATGGCAAAAATGTGTGTCAAATTTGGGAGACTATGTAAAAAATGAGGTGCTTGTTTTGTATTTGTTGGTGGATTCCATAAAATTGTAAAAATAATTCCGGTTGATATTTGATTCACCTACGTATTTGCCACTTTAAGTGATTTCATCTCAAGTAGATTTTAACTATTGTACACAAACGCTACATGTTTATACTTCAAGCATTATAAACCACATAAACACACTGTATTATTTCTACTTGTACAGCATTCCTTTAGATGTATTTCATTAATTTCATTGCGCCTATGTTAAAATAAAAAGAACCTATTTTTCCCATCTACGTAGGCACTTAAAACTACTTTTTGGAACCTAAAGATCCTATGTCTGCGACTATTGACTGAGGTTCAGGAACAAGAGCTGATATATCGACACGAAAGAATGAAAAACCTCGCATATCCAATTTAACTCATTTTACAGGAAAATCAAAACGCAATTTCCCTTAGATCTCAAACTCTCTCTCAGTAGGTTTGTTGATAACTAGTTGTAGTACTGCCCGTATGTATCTTACCCACCCAACATCTTTGAAGGTTTTCTTTAGGCCAGTCTACCTCCTCGCTCGGGGTGTATATCTGCCATTTAACTAGCCAGTTGTCCGTGGCATGTTGTGAATGAAGCAATGCGAGGGATTGAGAGTCTATCAGAGAGAAGCATCAGTTAACTGGCTAACCTCTACACTAATGAAGAATATGCAGATATGGTGTGTATTTACGACTTCTGCGATGGTGGTGTTCCTTCTGCTATCGAGGAACACTGTCGAATTTTTGGTCGTAGAGTTGTTGTAACCACAAAGACACACACATGAACTAATAAACTGCCTTCATGAACAGAACACTACTACTAAGAAGCAGAATAAGAAGACTGGAGACTGCAACACTTGCACGTCAACCAACGTAACAAATTCACATACTCGATTTACGACTTGCATGCAACTTCTCAACCCTCAAGACTGCTTCTTTATATATATTGCCTTGGCCAGGCTTCTAGAAGAATATGGCACAACAAGTTTTCTCGTAATATCGAGTGTCTAATAACTTATTTACAATGGATGGAATTTTCTGTAACTGACTAGTTCCAAAGATACGTTGTTCTGGATTGTTCTAGACTATTACCATGTGTTGCACAATATTGCAGTGGATTTATACATCATATATACAGCTAATGATAAATTATGTACAATTAATTGCGTGTTCTTACATTAAATAAACTCCTATTAATACATATATATAGCATATGTATCATGACATAACCTCACAAATAATACGAGCATGATTATACCAAATAAAGTCCATATTATAATAATAAACAACTTTATAGTCACACCTCACAAGTCGTAATAATAATAATAATAATAATAATAATAATAATAATAATAATAATAATAATAATAATCTTCATCGAGTTTGATATTTCCATTATTTACGGGTTAGAGAATATATTGTTTCTAAGTTATACTAGTTCTTTCACTTGCATCAGCGTGTTTATAAGATTTTTCAACACATTGCGTGAAACAGGTATTCTTCCAGGTTTCCGTTTTTCTTCTGAACGCGCAGTTCAACAACCTGTGCAGGAACAGCAACACGTTGTTGAAATGGCGCAGCGTAGTCCTACTACCAACGAAAACGTGTTTGGCGAACATTTTCTTTTCTTTTTTTTTTTTTTTTTTTTTTTTTTTTTTTTTTTTTTTTTTTTTTGCTTTACGTCGCACCGACACAAATATGTCGTATGGCGACGATGGGACAGGAAAGATCTAGGAATGGGAAGGAAGCGTCCCTGGCCTTAGTTAAGGTACAGCCCCAGCATTTGCCTGGTGTGAAAATGGGAAACCACGGGAAACCATCTTCAGGGCTGCCGACAGTGGGGTTCGAACCCACTATCTCCCGAATACTGGATACTGGCCGCACTTAAGCGACTGAAGCTGTTGAGCTCGGTTGACGAACATTACAGTACATGCGGAAAACTTGTACCCATTTCAAAACCTCAAAGAGGTTGGGTGGATAGGACACATACATGCGCGCCAGTAGTCCAAAGACAAATGTACATTAAATATGTTCTATCTGAGAAACAAGTCGGAATAGGACAACGTCCATATGAAGTTTATTACTTGAAATGGTAGTTCCTATCATATCACTGTCTACCGGGCGAGTTGGCCGCGCGGTTAGGGGCGCGCAGCTGTGAGCCTATATCCGGGAGATAGTGGGTTCGAACCCCTCAGTCGACAGCCCTAAAGATAGTTTTCCGTGGTTTCCCATTTGTACCTTAATTAAGGCCACGGCCGATTCCTTCCCACTCCTAACCCTTTCCTGTCCCATCTTCGCCATAAGACCTATCTGTGTCGGTGGAACATACAGCAAATTATAAAAGAAAAATCCCTGAATATTGACAATTCTTCCTGGAACACCCTGCATATTGGGCCATCCTGAAAGAGTGGTAAAATAGTAACAATACTCTCATTCCTCGGACCTATTTGCTTATTCCCTCCAACACTTGATCGTTGGCCGGTTGTACTTCTTCTTAAAACAATAATCACCATCAGAACCACCGCAGGATTCGGTAGTTTTGTTTTCGGCACTGACCTGTCATTCCCTTCCCTTCCCCACAGTCATTCTACGTGAAGCAGTGGACTCACTGGGCACCCCTCAATGTTTACGTCAGTAGCTCCTTCGTAAAAAAAAAAAAAAAAAAAAAATGGACGGTATATTAAGAACCATAAACTCAGCAGTGCTGCCATCAAAATGATCAAACAACTTTTTTGTGACCAAGCAATAAGAATAAAATGAAAGCTAAATTTCTTCCATAACATTTCTGCCATCATCATCATCATAATAATAATAATAACATCTCTAACTGAATGGAATTTGCTGGTTATATAAGCTAAGAATAGATGTTGAAAACAACTGAAGGTCGCGCGCCTCTTAAGTGAAGACGGAGCGACGAACTGACGTCCTTGCTGTCAAAAGTCGCAGAACAAAGAGCGCTGAAGAAGGAAGATCCCTGTGTTGTGGATCAGACGGCCTTCGGTTCACAAGATCGCATCTTCAAAGCTAAGGTTGAAAACGACACTGTGGTGATTATCTGATGATCCGGGTAGATACTCGTTACGGCGCCATTATCCGGAGCATCAGGTACTCATATCTGAATAGCCGTATAAATCACTCACTACTGATCTGCATTTAGGGCAGTCGCCCAGGTGGCAGATACCCTACCTGTTGCTTTCCTAGACTTTTCTTAAATGATTTCAAAGAAATTGGAAATTTATTGAACATCTCCCTCGGTAAGTTATTCCAATCCCTAACTCCCCTTCCTATAAACGAATATTTGCCCCAATTTGTCCTCTTTAATTACAACTTCATCTTCATATTGTGATCTTTCCGGCTTTTAAAGACGCCACTCAAGCTTAATCGTCTACTAATGTCATTCCACGTCATCTCTCCGCTGACAGCTCGGAACATACCACTTAGTGGAGCGGCTTTTCTCCTTTCTCCCCAGTTCTTCCCAGCCAAAACTTCGCAACATTTTTGTAACGCTACTCTTTTGTCGCAAATCACCCAGAACAAAACGAACTGCTTTTCTTTGGATTTTTTCCACTTCTTGAATCAAGCAATCAAGGTGAGGGCCCTATACTACAGTTGGGGTCTTACCAGAGACTTATATGTTCTCTCCTCCTAAACACCTTCATAACCATGTGCAGAGATCTGTACTCTTTATTTACAATCCATTTATGTGATTACCCCAACGAAGATTTTTCCTTATATTAACACCTAGGTACTTACAGTGATCCCCATAAGGAACTTTTACCCCATGAACTCAGTAACTAAAACTGAGAGGACTTTTCCTATTTGTGAAACTCACAACCTGACGTTTAACCCCGTTTATCATCATACCATTGGTTACTGCCCATCTCACAACATTATCGAGGTCATGTTGTAGTTGCTCACAATCTTGTAACTTATTTATCACTCTGTACAGAATAACATCATCCGCAAGTAGCCTTACCTCTGATTCCACTTCTTTACTCATATCAAAACGCTACATCCTTCAAGAAGTAGGCCTACCGAGCAAGTGGCCGTGCGGTTAGGTTCACGCAGCGGTGAGCTTGCATTCGGGAGATAGTGGGTTCGGCAGCCATGAAGATGGTTTTCCGTGTTTCCCCATTTTCACACCAGGCAAATGCTGGGGCTGTACCTTAATGAAGGCCACGGCCGCTACCTTCCCAATCTCCCACCCTTCCGTCGCCGAAAACCTTCTATGTGTTAGTGCAACGTTAAACAAATAGAAAAAAAATTGGCCTACCCGCAAACGGATTTCTGCGTAACATGACCCATAAATTTAGATAAATCCTGTATGAAGTGAATGTCGCTCCCAGGCTGCTGGATATCAGTGACCATACTACGACTTGGATTGAGCTCGCTAATTGTCCAGGAAGGTCATGGTGCGCCAGTAATGGCGGCATGCTGTATCGCTCAAGGGGAATCGCGCTGGTCAATTTAAACATTCCACTGTCGAGGGGTGCGATAACTTAAACAAGCAGAAGCACTTGTAAAACACAAGAGGATGGTTTCAATATTACCAAAGAACTATAAGGTTTGCCCAAGTGAAAGTCAGACTTTTTTTGGTTTCTGTAATGGTTTATTATACGTAACCATGCAGGAAATGTGAATAGAGAGCTATCTCGAGAAGCGCCACGTAGCGTTCAACACAAGGCGACCATGGCCTTAATTAAGGTACAGCCCCAGCATGTGCCTGACGTGAAAATGGGCAACCACGGAAAGCCATCTTCAGGGCTACCGACAGTGGGGTTCGAACCCAATATCTCCCGAATGCAAGCTGACAGCTACGTAACTCAAAACGCGTAGCCATTCACTCTGTAAAGACATTTTCACTGTATCGCGAAAATACAGCATGAAATTGAATTAAGGAATCACTAGGGTCACAGTCTTATTCCACAAAACTGTGAACATGCCGTAACTAACTCACGATGCGCAGAGCAAGAGGGGTGCAAGGTGCACTATTTACGGACTAGTAGTGTGCGCAACTTTCCTTCATATTCAGTAGAACTAAAGATAAAGCACTCTGTCAAGAATACAATGGAATATCCCAAGGTCCTTGAAGAATACAGTCACCGAGGCTGGGGTTGATGGTTTCCAGGAGTACACCTAGTCCCAAAAATCTTGCTTGCTATCACCGTTAAAAAATTGAGAATGATTCTCTAGAGTTCCCAGAACTCAGAGAATTAGAGTAGGTGAAATGTTCTGTGATCCTGTAATCATTAAGAAGGGGTCCCGCAGGACAGTATTATTCCAGCTTTATGTTTTCTTATGTATGAACTAGCTTTTACCTGCGGCTTCGCTCGCGTGAATTTTGTAATTTGATAAAAGTAATCGAAAACCGAAAAACTTATTTTCGTTTAGGCGTACCCCATGACCTCTTTGTAAACCACGTTTGTAGTATTGCCTTTTGAGGAATAAGATGACCAGGCTAAATCTTGGACATGCGACATAGAACTGTGCATGAGAGAAACAGTCCTCTCTCAAGTCAAAAACAAAACAAAAATACGTGTTTCTTTATTTTTAAAGGAGATTGCAAATTCCATTTTCTACGCCTGTAACACGTTTAAATTTTTGAGAGATACTCATTTTAAACATTCACACACTTTTACTTTTTTCATCATCCTCTACGTGGATTTTCCGAAAATAAAAAATACGTGTTCTTGAAGGAGATTCCACGTACCAATTTTTACGTCTGTAACATCTTCTGTTTTTTATATATAAGTATCCTAATAAAAAGGATTCAGCCCATTTTTCACTTATTTTTGCCCTCCTTAAGTGGGTTTTCGCAGAACAAAAGACACGTATTCCTTTATTTTTAAAGAAGATTCCAAATACCACTTTTCACGCCTTTAAACGGTTAATTTTAACTATTCAGCCCCCCTTTCACTCCTTAGCGCCGGAATATCCAAAATTCCTTCCTTAGTGACCACTTACACTGTAATACAAATGTATATCCAAAATTTCATTTCTGTATATCCAGTAGCTTTGGCTCGGCGATGATGAACCAGTCAGTGAGGACATGTTATTTCATATATAGAGAGATGATACGAGTAAAGATCTACATCCACAGATAAGGACATTTGCGGATGATGTATAGAGTAGTAAATGAGTTGCAGGTTGTGAACGATTGCAGGAGACTTCAACAATGTAGTGAGAAGGACAGCAGATAATGGTATGAATGTAAATGGGAAGAAAAGACAGGTTGTATGATTCACAAAGAGGAAAAGTCCTCTCAGTTTTAATTACTGCGTTGATGTGGTGAAACTATCTTATGGGGATCACTGTAAGTATGTAGGTGTTAATACAACCTGTGACAATAAAGTTCGGTGAATAGTTCTGTACTATCGACATAAGTGAACAATGCACGACAGTGACCTTACTGTCCTTCGAAATAGTCCCATCCCATAACAACGCACTGTTGAGATCCGCGATACATATCCTGGAAACTTTGCAAGAAGGCTTCCTTTGGGATGGTGTTCAAGGGCCTCGTCATGTTTCGCTGGATGTCAGAAATATCGTCAAATCTTTTTCCTTTCAAAGCGAGTTTGAGTCGTGGGTAAAGGCTCTGACCTTTTTCCGACGAGGGGATCCCGGAGAACGCCATTCCATGCTTTGCCTTTTCTTTTCAGGGTCGTACCTGTGACACCAGGTTTAGTCCTCAATGACCATACAGTTCAAGAAATTTGATGTCGCATCCGCCGTTTCGACAAAATCCTGTGAAGCCTCTAAGCCAGGTTCCAAGAAGGACATTCCAGGAATAATTAATGAACAAGGGGAGTGTGTATGTGAGGACCTTCAAAAGGCAGAAGTATTCAGTCAGCAGTAGGCCTATGTAAAGATTGTTGGTTACAAGGATAAGGTCCAGATAGAAGAGGAGACTAATGCTAAAGAAGTATTAAAATTTACATATGATAAAAATGACATTTACGATAAGATACAAAAGTTGAAAACTAGAAAAGCGGTTGGAATTGATAAATTTTCTGGGGATATATTAAAGACAATGGGTTGGGATATAGTACCATATCTGAAGTACTTATTTGATTATTGTTTGGTTGAAGGAGCAATACCAAATGAATGGAGAGTTGCTATAGTAGCCCCTGTGTATAAAAGACCGGGTGATAGACATAAAGCTGAAAATTACAGACCAGTAAGTTTGACATGCGTTGCATGTAAGCTTTGGGAAGGCATTCTGTCTGATTATATTAGACATGTTTGCGAAATTAATAACTGGTTCGATAGAAGGCAGTTTGGGTTTAGGAAAGGTTATTCCACTGAAGCTCAACTTGTAGGATTCCAGCAAGATATAGCAGACATCCTAGATTCAGGAGGTCAAATGGACTGTATCGCGGTTGACCTGTCTAAAGCATTTGATAGGGTGGATCATGCGAGACTACTGGCAAAAATGTGCGAAATTGGACTAGACAAAAGAGTGACTGAATGGGTTGCTATATTTCTAGAAAATAGATCTCAGAGAATTACAGTAGGCGAAGCTTTATCTGACCCTGTAATAATTAAGAGGGGAATTCCTCAAGGCAGTATTATTGGACCTTTATCTTTTCTTATATGTATAAATGATATGAGTAAACAAGTGGAATCAGAGGTAAAGCTTTTTGCCGATGATGTTATTCTCTATAGAGTAATAAATACGTTACAAGATTGTGAGCAACTGCAACGTGACCTCGATAATGTTGTGAGATGGACAGCAGGCAATGGTATGTTGATAAACGGGGTTAAAAGGCAGGTTGTGAGTTTCACAAATAGGAAAAGTCCTCTCAGTTTTAATTACTGCGTTGACGGGGTGAAAGTTCCTTTTGGGGATAATTGTAAGTATCTAGGTGTTAATATAAGGAAAAATCTTCATAGGGGAAATCACATAAATGGGATTGTAAATAAAGGGTACAGATCTCTGCACATGGTTATGAGGGTGTTTTTAGGGATTGTAGTAAGGATGTAAAGGAGAGGGCATTTAAGTCTCTGGTAAGACCCCAACTAGAGTATGGTTCCAGTGTATGGGACCCTCACCAGGATTACCTGATTCAAGAACTGTAAAAAATCCAAAGAAAAGCAGCTCGATTTGTTCTGGGTGATTTCCGACAAAAGAGTAGCGTTACAAAAATGTTGCAAAGTTTGGGCTTGGAAGAATTGAGAGAAAGAAGGAGAGGTGCTCGACTAAGTGGTATGTTCCGAGCTGTCAGCGGAGAGATGGCCTGGAATGACATTAGTAGACGAATACGTTTGAGTGGCATCTTTAAAAGTAGGAAAGATCACAATATGAAAATAAAGTTGGAATTCAGGAGGACAAATTGGGGCAAATATTCGTTTATAGGAAGGGGAGTTAAGGATTGGAATAACTTACAAAGGGAGATGTTCAATAAATTTCCAATTTCTTTGCAAACATTTCAGAAAAGGCTACGAAAACAACAGATAGGGAATCTACTACCTGGGCGACTGCCCTAAATGCAGATCAGTATTGATTGATTGAAAGTGCCTGCTTCTGATCGTCCGTCAAGTGATGAGGCACAAGACGAGAACACGTTTCCCTCTTCCCTAACTTCTGGGTAACGATTTGTCGCACGGATTCACGGTTAATCTGCAGTTCATCCGCTATCATGCGCACAGTTAATCGCTGATCGTTCGTGATTAATTTCCTCAGCTTCTCAGTGTTTTCGTTACTGACGGCGGTCACCGGTCTTCCGCTACGGGGATTGTCAGAAACACTTTCCCGGCCTCCTCGAAAACGGGCGAACCACTCGTACACACACTTCAAGGACAGTGCTTGGTCGTCATAAACACGTACCAGCATCATATGCGTTTCTTTCGGTGCCTTGCCAAGCTTAAAACAAAACTGTACATTGATCTTTTGGTCGTTCATGTTCCAGTTCGCAGTTTAGAACCAACACACTAAACAAGCACTGTGTCAAACAGGCCTTGCACGGCACGCACACGATGCTCAACTGAACAACGTTGGGAGCAGGTGGTCAAAACCTGCTGCTACGCAGGTGCAGCGTCGTGTGTCGCTAGTGTTGCCGGATCGACCGTTCTGACTTCATTCACCGAACTTTGTCGTCACAGGTTGTATAAGAAATTATCTGCATTGGGGTAATCGCATTAACAGGTTGTTAAGAAAGTTTACAGATCTCTTCACATGGTTATGAGGGTGTTTAGGGGTTGTGGTAAGTATGTAAAGGAGAGGGCATATACGTCTCTGGTAGGACCCCAACTAGAGTATTGTTCCAGTGTATGGAATCCCTCACCGGGGTTACTTGATACGAGAACTGGAAGAAATCCAAAGAAACTCAGGTCGATTTGTTCTGGGAGATTTCCGACAAAAGAGTACCGTTACGAAAATGTTGCATATTTTGGGCTGGGAAGACTTGGGAGAAAGGAGACGAGCTGATTGACTATGTGGTATGTTCCGAGCTGTCAGTGGAGAGATGGAGTAGAATGACATCAGTAGACAAATAAGTTTGAGTGGTGTCTTTAAAAATAGGAAAGATCACAATAGAAGATAAAGTTGTAATTCAAGATGACAAATTGGGGCAAATATTAATTTATAGGAAGGGGAGTTAGGGACTGGAATAACTTACCAAGAGAGATGTTCAATAAATTTCCAATTTCTTGAAATCATTTAAGAAAAGTCTACTCAGCACTGTGAGGAGGTTCTAGGCAGGAACACGTGCACTGACTGATATTAGCGCTCGTAGTGGTGCATAAGTGAAACAATACCGAGCTCGATAGCTGCAGTCGCTGAAGTGCGCCCAGTATCCAGTAATCGGGAGATAGTGGGTTCGAGCCCCACTGTCGGCAGCCCTGGTTTTCCGTAGTTTCCCAATTTCACACCAGGCAAATGCCGAGGCTGTACCTTAATTAAGGCCACGGCGGCTTCCTTCAAATTCCTAGGCCTTTCCTATCGCATCGTCACCATAATACCTATCTGTGTCAGTGCGACGTAAAGCAAATAGCAAAAAAAGGGGGAAACAATGCATCGACTCACATTAGCGCTCGTAGTGGTGCTTAAGTGAAACAATGCACTGACTCACATTAGCGCTCGTAGGGGTGCTAAAGTAAAACAATGCACTGACTCACATTAGCGCTCGTAGGGGTGCTAAAGTAAAACAATGCACTGACTCACATTAGCGCTCGTAGTGGTGCATAAGTGAAACTCTGCATTGACTCACATTTGCGCTCGTAGTGGTGCTAAAGTAAAACAATGCACTGACTCACATTAGCGCTCGTAGTGGTGCTAAAGTAAAACAATGCTCTGACTCATATTACCGCTCGTAGTGGTGCTTAAGTGAAACTCTGCATTGACTCACATTAGCGCTCGTAGTGGTGCTAAAGTAAAACAATGCACTGACTCACATTAGCGCTCGTAGTGGTGCTTAAGTGAAATAATGCACTGACTCACATTAGCGCTCGTAGTGGTGCTAAAGTAAAACAATGCACTGACTCATATTACCGCTCGTAGTGGTGCTTAAGTGAAACTCTGCATTGACTCACATTAGCGCTCGTAGTGGTGCTAAAGTAAAACAATGCACTGACTCACGTTAGCGCTCGTAGTGGTGCTAAAGTAAAACAATGCACTGACTCACATTAGCGCTCGTAGTGGTGCTAAAGTAAAACAATGCACTGACTCACATTAGCGCTCGTAGTGGTGCTAAAGTAAAACAATGCTCTGACTCATATTAGCGCTCGTAGTGGTGCTTAAGTGAAACTCTGCATTGACTCACATTAGCGCTCGTAGTGGTGCTTAAGTGAAATAATGCACTGACTCACATTAGTGCTCGTAGTAGTGCTTAAATAAAACAATGCACTGACTCACATTAGCGCTCGTAGTGGTGCTAAAGTAAAACAATGCTCTGACTCATGTTAGCGCTCGTAGTGGTGCTTAAGTGAAACTCTGCATTGACTCACATTTGCGCTCCCCCTGTGGGTGGGGGCGGTAGAATAACACCCACGGTATCCCCTGCCTGTCGTAAGAGGCGACTAAAAGGGGCCTCAGGGGCTCTGAACTTTGGAGCGTGGGTTGGCGACCACGGGGCCCTCAGCTGAGTCCTGGCATTGCTTCCACTTACTCGTGCTAGGCTCCTCACTTTAATCTATCCTGTCCGACCTCCCTTGGTCAACTCTTGTTCTTTTCCGACCCCGACGCTATTAGGTTTGCGAGGGCTAGGGAGTCTTTCATTTTCACGCCATTCGTGGCCCTTGTCTTCCTTTGGCCGATATCTTCATTTTTCGAAGTGTCGGATCCCTTCCACTTTTTCCCTTTGATTAGTGTTATATAGAGGATGGTTGCCTAGTTGTACTTCCTCATAAAACAGTAATCACCACCACCTCACATTTGCGCTCGTAGTGGTGCTAAAGTAAAACAATGCACTGACTCACATTAGCGCTCGTAGTGGTGCTTAAGTGAAACAATGCACTGACTCACATTAGTGCTCGTAGTGGTGCATAAGTGAACCTCTGCACTGACTCACATTAGCGCTCGTAGTGGTAGAAAAAGGCAAACTGCTAATCTAATCGACAGGACAACGGTGATCAAGAAAAGAATTGTACTTTTTAGGAATAAATAAAGAATAAATATTCTCATACTTTATTATATTTTATTTACCTAAATTTCGTATCTGATATCCCTAGGACGTTTTCAGTATTGAGTTGCTTGCCTCAAGGGGTGGAACTGTGGATATTTTTTTTTTTCAGTATATAGGAGGTCCGGTATAGGCAGGTGTTATTGTAAAACAATAATGAGTGCCTCGACATCTGAAATTGCCTGAGAATCGTTTATTAAGCAAATAACTTTTCTGGAGTAAAAATCTTTGTGCGCCAAATGGATAAGCTTGTTGACAATATTAATACTGTTAAAAACATCGGGAGATTAATATAGGTGAGTTTTTTAACTGCGCATACGGTGCCCTTGATAACCTCTGTGATATGGCCCGTATCCCGTGTTCAGTGTAATTGAGCTTCATTGCAATCACGATCCGACCCTGCGCTCAATTTCATTACATCCGTAGTAATTAGGTGCCCAGGATAATGAGGCCTGGCCAGACTCCTGAGGGGGAGGCCACTGTTATGAGATCATCGATTTCGTTGAAGACTTCGGGAGATACGCAGTGGCGTAGCAAGGAATTGAAGTTGGTGATTCAGATCACAAATAGCGGGAGAGACACCTAGCTCAGCGGCTAGTACAAGATACAAAATGTGAAGGCTAGAAAGTCAGCTGAGATTGATAAGATTTCTGGGGATGTATTAATGGCTATGGGTTGGGATATAGTGCCATAGCCTAAATACTTATTTGATTACTCTTTGCAAGAAGAAGCGATGCCAAATGAATGGAGAGTTGCTATAGTAGCCCCAGTGTACAAGGGAAAGGGTGACAAAAATAAAGCGGATAATTACAGGCCAGTCAGCTTGACATGTCTTGTTTGTAAGTTGTGGAAAAGCATCATTTCTGATTATATTAGACACGTTAGCGAAATTACTAACTGGTTTGATAGAAGGCAGTTCGGGTTTAGGAAAGGTTATGCCGCTGAAGCTCAACTTGTAGTATTCCAGGAAGATACAGCTGATATTTTAGATTAAGGAGGTCAAATGGACTATATCGCTATTGGCCTATCCAAGGCTTTTGATAGGGTAGATCATGGGAGATTTCTGACGAAATGACGGCTATTGGACTAGACAAAAGAGTAGTTGAATGGATGGCTACATTTCTAGAAAATAGAAATCAGAGAATTAGAGCAGGTGAAGAGTTATCTGATCCTGTAATGATTAAGAGGAGAGAGTCCCGCAGGGCATCGTTATTGGACCTTTGTTTTCTCGTATATATAAATGATACGAGTAAAGCTCTGGAATCACAGATAAGGCTTCTTGAGGATGACGTTATAATGTATAGAGTAGTAAATGAGTTGCAGGATTGCAAGGGAATGGAGGGGGACTTGAACAATGTTTTGAGGACAGCAGACAATGGCATGAATGTAAATAGGACAAAAAGTCAAGTTGTAAGTTTCAACAAGAGGAAAGGTCCCCTCGGTTCTAATTATTGTGTTGATGGGATGACAGAACCTCATGGGGAATAATGCAAGTACCTAGGTGTTAATATAAGGAATGATCTTCATTGGGGTAATCATACTAACGAGGTTGTTAAGAAAAGTTACAGATCTCTTCACATGGTTATGAGAGTATTTAGGGCTTGTAGTAAGGATATACAGGAGAGGACGTATAAGTCTGTGGTAAGAACGCAGTTAGAGTATAGTTCCAGTGTATGAGACCCTCACCAGGACTACTTGATACGAGAACTGGGAAAAAAATTCCAAGGAAAGCAGCACGATTTGTTGTGGGTGATTTCCAACAAAGGAGTAGTGCTACGAAAATTTTGGAAATTTTGGGCTGGGAAGACTTGGGAGTAAGGAGACGAGATGCTCGGCTATGTGGTATGTTTCAAGCAGTCAGTGGAGAATTAGCGTGGAATCACATAAGTAGAAGAATAAGTTTGATTGGAGATTTTTAAACGTAGGAAAGAGCGTAATATGAAGATAAAGGTGGAATTCGAGAGGACAGGTTGGGGCAAATATTCATTTAAAACGATGAGTAAGGGATTGGAATATATTTTCAAGGGAAATATTCGATAAATTTCCAAGTTCGTTGAGAATATATAAGAAAAAGCTTGGCAAACAATTGATAGAGAATCTGCAACCTGGGCGACTGCCTTAAATGCACATGATTGATTGATTGATTGATTGATTGATTGATTGATTGATTGATTGATTGATTGATTGATTGATTGATTGATTGATTGATTGATTGATTGATTGATTGATTGATTGATTGATTGACAGTTATAATATTTTGGCTCACGCGTGTGTTCGCTTCAACTCTGGCAGTACAATCTGTTCCTGGCTGGCAATGATTCTATTGCTGATAATGGTGATGGGCGCCAAACTCTGTTTCAGCGAGCGAATTCATTCCAGCATGTGTCGCTATCTCCCTTCGTCCACTTACGTCCCACGAGCACCAAAGGGAATGCCACGTACCTCCCATCTAAAATAAACTGTGGGTGGATATAGTTCGACCTCATGCCAATAAGTGAATATTTGCTTGCCATCATGGCGAATATGGTACAATGACTTCTCTCAAAGAAACGTAATTTTCTTTTAAGAAGTACAAAATTCTTGGTGTGAGTGTTTCATTTTAACTTATTTTTCCTGTAAATGAGAGATAACAATCTTTATCTGGTGTCAGTTTCAGCTGCTAAAACGTTGTCGTTTTCTCAATATCGCTGTGAATCACAGACAGAATAGACATTATATAATAATAATAATAATAATAATAATAATAATAATAATAATAATAATAATAATAATAATAATAATAATAATAATGTTTTAATGCAGCCACTGACCATAAAACAAGAATACAATGACATATATACATCCACACCTGCTTAGTTCAGGCGGAGATCACTATCACTATCAGGCTTTCACAAATTCACTAACTGAGCACTTTCTCTCGGAGCATTCCTGTATATGATATCGCCCGCAGATTTGACCACAGAGCTTGCACACACACTAATCACTTGGGTCATGGAATTTCTTCTCTGAACACAACTTAAAATGGAAACCATGGACCGCCATTCTTGTAGCGATGTGGCGCAGCTGGTAATTTGTACCCATCCACCTTCTGTCCATCTTGGCTTCGGTAGTGTAGAAGGAATCCCAAATTTCCATTTTCTTGGCTTTCAGATATTGTAGAAGCTTCTCGTATGCCGTATTAACTGACAGTATCAGCTCATTCCGAAGGTCCTCTATCAGGTACGTTTCCCTCGTTAGCTCATATAGGCTACCAACAGCGATCGGGTTGACTTTGATACTCCCAGGACCCTTTTGAGGTAGCGAGCTTTGATTTTCTCCAGTTCCTCCATTTGTTTATAAGTAAGGTACTCTCCTATGAGTTCAAGACCATATGTCAGCACCGGTATTACCTTTGCCTTAAATAGCTGCATAGCTGTATCTACTGGAATAAGGGTAATATTCCCTATGTCGTTCATTGCTCTGATCGCGGCAACCATCCTGGATCCGATGTGTATTCGGAAGCAATGCCCACTTGTTTGCAGAGTTAGACCTAGATATTTGAAATGATTTATTCTTCTTAGACGCGATCCTCTACACATTATTTGGTCAGCCTCCGCGAATTTACCACTCTTCCTGAAAATCATCATTTCTGTTTTGTCCTCGTTTATGCAGATTTCATTTTCTTCTGCCCATTCCACGAGTAAGTCCATAGATCGTCGCAGTTCATCGACGTTCTCTGAAGCGATCGCCATGTCATCCGCGTAGATATACATTTTCGCATTGATATTTTATTTTATCTTTATCCCTACATCGCATGTGAAGCCATTAAACAAGATTGGATTCAGTGGATCTCCTTGGAGGACCCCTATTTTCTGTGGTATCCACTCTGATACGTCTATCCCATCATCCATTTGTACATAATTTTCCGCTAATATATTTGATATAAGCGTTTTCATGTTAGATCTTCCGGTCAATTTCTCCAGCTTCTTGACTAGGATCTCCCTGTTCACTAAATCGAAAGCGTTCGAGTAGTCTACAAATATTACGTAGAGTTTTCCTCCTGGTGTTTCCAAAGTAGATTTGATGTGTCCTAGCAGATTTTCCATAGCCTTCATGATGGACCTTCCTTTTCTAAACACGAACTGTTCCTCGGGTAGCAATGGATCCATCATACCCTCTATTCGCTTGGTCAGGACTCTTGTTAGCAAGGCTAGTCCTCTGTAGGAGTTAGGGTCGTCTGTGTCTCCTTTACCTTTGTATAAAGGCTTTATTGTGGATTTCTTCCACTGTGTAGGTATTCTGCCTAGTTCTAGACACTTATTAAGCAGAGCAGTCCATATATATATACAGTTTTTGTCGCTGTCTTTTGAATATGCTCATTCCTCTGCCCTACAGCAGCTGCCTCAGCCCAACTTATGTCGCGAGCATCCGCCCTGCTTTAAGCGTGTATCCAATGTTATATGAAATTTTACCTTATAAAATATACTGGAATTGCCACCCTTCATAGGGACATCATAAACACCATTAGGATTTTCTGCACACCAATAGTGAGAGTTAAGATGAAACACAGGCTGTGGGTCGAATGAACGATCAGTGGGTGATGCAAGACACCACTCACAATATCACACTCTTGTGGCTGGATCAGCAGGTTTTAAGCAATGGGACGTGTAAACCTGTACGGCTTTGTAGCTCTGTGTACAGAACAAAACGAACCCCTACTTGTTGTGCCAATGTTGCGAGTGATTTTTCGCTATCCGTACAAGATTCACACCAATGTCATCTAGGTTTTCCTCTGTTAAAACTGTTCGAGTGCGCGCATCTTTTTTTATTAAGCACTGAGCCAGTAAGTTAGTTTCAAATTTATTTTCACCGGGAAATTCCTGAACAAATGCATCGCGTACGGTGACGTGAACGCTACTGATCCACGAAATATCACTGTAATATTTGTCACATATGAAAGGTAATCATTGATTTACTCAAATAAAGTCTAAAATCCCAGGTAGATTAAGAAATTATGGAAATATTTAATTTTACAGAATACATACTTTACTGCCTTACAGCTATATACAATTTTTTCTGCGTCGCAGGGCTTCCGTGTTTTGTTTATGTGTAACACAACACTTTCGTGTGTCATGTCTTTGCTTACGGTAATGCTTTGGTGTCGTGTCACTTCAACTGTCAATTGTGTAATAGTGCTGTTCCTTTAATAAAGTAATATATCTGTTGGTCCAGGGATCATGCTATTTTCCGGTTGCTTCGGCACGAGATTTAGGTCTTGTAATTTCCTTATTACATGGTGATTTTCGTCGTCAAAAAAAGCGATAACATTCTTAATGTTGTTCACCTCCATTTTGCTTTTTGAACTGTCCGCGCTAGACATTGCACTTCCATTCATCGGTGCCAGCCCTGGACCTCAAGAAACAAACAAAAGACGGCGCGAGCAGCGATATGCAACATGATGGACTCCTGTTTACAGCTCGTAAGTTCGTATTCATATTTCTTGCTAGTAACGACGGTATTTCTTAATCTACCTGGGATTTGAGACTTTATTTGAGTAAATCAATGATAACCTTTCACATTGTGACAAATATTACAGTGATATTTCGTGGATCAGTAGCGTTCACGTCACCGTCTCACCATGTTAACAGCTGTGATTCAGACCGGCTGTTGATGCTAGGTCAAGAACTATGCGCGGGCCTCCCATACAGCTGCTTAGGTCTCAGAGAGTAGAAACTCCGCTGAACGATCTGGGTTTATAAGAGAGACTCTGCAGGCAGATGCAACTATCCGACAAATACTCTACATACCCACTGATTAATACTTTAGCCCAGCTGTCAAGATTTTCACACTCGCGTAACGATTGTCGTTTGTTTACACGCTCGTGGCCTTCTAGGGAAGGATGTTGTCAAATGGTGCTCAGTGCTGACAACCTCTGTACTTAGGAACTAGTCATATTGACAAAGATAATAAGAATTCAGACATAGCACTCCTATTTGTCAGTGCTAACCCTGGACCTCAAGAAAGTTCTTGCCGTGCGGACGGTTAAGAATAGGATCTAGACAAGACCTTTTCTTGTGCTTTTATTGTGATGGGGTTGGTAACGGATTATGATTAACATTATTGACTGCAACGACATCACGTTGCACTTCACATTAGCCAATAGGGATGCAAATAGCTAACTTCAGAAATGAAAATGACCTGTAACAGTCTTCATTAGGTTATAAAAGTAAACATACTCCTTCGGGCGGGATGGTGGGTTCCTGGACTTCGCAATGATCACATCTCTCCCCTGAGATGCTCTCCAAGTAAGATTTCATTATTTCCCATTTAATATAACATTACAAATAACATGACAGCCGGGCTACATTTTTACCACGCACTGTAAAAACGAACTGTTTCGGCCCTTTCAACAAACTCATTACTATTCGTATGCACGGTGGTACTCGGCTAAAGTTATTTATTATTATTCTACTTTCTTCGAATGGTCCAACTAAGGATCACGATGTTCAACTTTTCTGCTTGGTGAGGGACTTGATATTTGCCCAGTACTCGCGCATTGTCTGGCTATGCTTCTCTCTGCTTTCCTTTGCCCAAAAGGGCTTCTCTCTGCTTTCCTTTGCCCAAAAGGGCTTCTCTTTTTTTTTTTTTTTTTTTTTTACATGATGGTCTTTCCTGCAACCTCTTTTGTTTGATTATTCTTATGAGAGGTGCTCGGTTTCTGATGTCGTTTTCAGTTACTCCCAGTTCCTGCATGTCTTTCTTCACTTCCGTTAGCCATGGTGTCCCTATCTTTATGTTTGCCCAGTAGTTGAGAAGCCGGTAGTTGGGTTCATCCTCGTGACATGTCCATAGAAGGTCAGACGCCTCTAGCCCCAGGGGCTCTGAACTTTGGAGCGTGGGTTGGCGACCACGGGGCCCTCAGCTGAGTCCTGGCATTGCTTTCACTTACTTGTGCCAGGCTCCTCACTTTCATCTATCCTATCCGACCTCCCTTGGTCAACTCTTGTTCTTTTCCGACCCCGACGCTATTAGGTTTGCGAGGGCTAGGGAGTCTTTCATTTTTCACGCCCTTCGTGGCCCTTGTCTTCCTTTGGCCGATACCTTCATTTTTCGAAGTGTTGGACCCCTTCCAGTTTTCTCTCTGATTAGTGTTATATAGAGGATGGTTGCCCAGTTGTACTTCCTCTTAAAACAATAATCACCACCATCAGACGCCTCTTCCTGGCTACGTCTGTGATTTTTTCAGTATTTTCAGTAAATTCATTTGTTTACTTTTTCTAGGTAAGTCTATGGGCACCTTATGCCCCGGGCCGACGCTGAATATTGTTTATGTAATGGACCATACTGCGGAACTTAAGACGTTATTTAGGTACGGTACACGTTGTCTAAGGCGTAAAACTAATCATCGCTTTTGCAATCGGCTCTGTATGTTTAAATGCATGTTTATCATGAGAATTTTAGGCGAGATCGTCTTTTCCATCTTGCTCTTTGGGGTGAACACCTGCCTGATCTTGTTGTTCGATTACTCTTGTCATATCTAGGGCTCGGAAGATGAGGATTTTTTTAAATTCACGAGTCTGAAGACGTGACCTAACAAAATATATGTTCATTCCGGGTCATTATAGGCCAGAGAATGGTGAGCTTTATTTGTCCTTTTTTGCCTTTTTCGGCGTTTTCCAGCTTATTCAACCTTTTTAGGTTTTTGAGGCCTTAACGCCTTTTTTTTGCAACTTAAGCTTCTTTCGACTACTATTTTTACTGCTCATTCTCAATTCGAATGATTGTTAATTCATCCATCGCCTCTTAAACACCTTTTCTCTAGTAAATACATATATTTGAACCATATCTGGAAAGAGAGAAAATGAAATGCAAGACAAGTGAAATACCGGTATTGAAAGGAGGAAATTATGATATGAGTGTTTTTGAAGAGGAAGATCTCACTTGGTTCAAGTATGAACCCGTAACATCCGTTGATGTGGAGAGGTGTTTTTCCATGTTTCACAGGGTGCTGTCTGAAAAGTGACGGTCCAACAGAGGTAAGTTTTCCGAATTCCAACTTCTGTAACCCTAGTGTGGTTAAGCCAAATAGTATTCTAGTTAAACTAATTTAAATTTCTTTCTCCAAGATGTCCATTGCGGGTTCTCTAAATTCATTCTAGGTGGAAAAATATTTAATTCTAAATTCTGCAAGTACTTTTTTTTTTACAAACACGAAATGGCATTTTTAAATTATATTAATCTAAAAATATATAATGTCTGAAAGAAAAAGTATTTCACTCCTATATTTTTATACTGTGTGTTGCAAGACTTTTGCATTTTTAAACATTATATTCATTCATTAACAAAGCCGTACCCAGATTTTTTCCGGGGGACGTGCTGGTGCTGGCCCTAATCGATCAGATGAGCTTGGAGCGCTTTCTACAGTTCGGCCTCTACATCACGAAGGCAGTGCCACGGGCAGTGCACATCGCCGTTTGATCCTCCTGTAAAAGTATCGAGACGGCGGTGGCAGTGCTGTTAGACAACGGTTGTCGCCGAAACTTTTGCGCGCAGACAACCGTTTTATAAAACTGTTGCAAAATATCGTATTTCTACCGATATGTATAGAAATGAGGCAGTGCGGCAACGTCTCACGAGTTTCTCTGTACCGGCCAACCAGTGACATATTCTACCCAATACAAACGGATATAAAAGAAATGAATTAATTTACGTATTTACAGCCATACAGCATAACCATTGAATAAATAAAGATTACAACGCAAGAAAGAACTCACTTTTCCACGTGGGAAGGGGCGGGCGGCGTGATTACCTTACAGTCAGTAGGTAGCTTAGATGCTTGGCTTCCCACTCAGAAGACTGAGGTTCGAATCCCGGTCAATCCTGGGTCGAGATTTTCAATCAATCAATCAATCAATCAATCAATCAATCAATCACTACTGATCTGCATTTAGGGCCGTCGCCCAGATGGCAGATTCCCTATCTGTTGTTTTCCTAGCCTTTTCTTAAATTATCGCAAAGAAATTGGAAAATTATTGAACATTTCCCTTGGTAAGTTATTCCAATCCCTAAAGCCCCATTCACAATGCTAACGTAACGTAACGTAAACTTAAAATTAACGTTAACTTAGAAGTTAGCGGCCATCTTATCTAATGGATCCATTCACAATGCGCCGACGTAAACTTAACTGCGAGTCCGTAAAATTAAGGGATTGCAAACTCCAAGCTCTTGCGGTTAATTTTACGTTAACTTTAAGAACCGGCCAATCAGAGCAGAGGTAAACATTGTGTGTTGTGCACGATATAATGACTTCTTTCGACGAAACACTTGTAATTCTCTTTCAAAATAGTCTTTGTGTATAGGCTATGTATGATAGAAGGAAAAAGAATTACAAATACGCTGTACCGAAAAATAATAGGTGGAAATTAATATCCTGTAGTAATGAAATATGACAATAAATGGCAGGGGACAAGCTCGCAGCGCTGGCAAGCGGACAAGAGACAATCCTTGTCATAAATAAAACAGTGTCCCTGTATATTTCTTAACATTATGACGGACTACTAGTTTACGAAAACGATATCATCCAAACAAATAGCTCCAAATATCTCATCGGGGTGTGATAGATAGGGTCATAGATGTCGGTAAAGGAGACCTTACATTTCTTTTTATTACAAAAGGGGAAGCAAATCGTAAGAAAGGCAAACAGTTCAGGTTTCATCCGCATGGCCAAAACGAAATGATGAGGGTCATTTCTTACAGTAGATGACCGAAATCGCCCTGAGATAACCTTCTTTGATTCAAGAGATGAACCCATTTTCTGCACCGTTGTTTAGATCGCCTTTTCAGGTACCGTAGGCCTACACAGCTCCCAGGAGCAAAGCAATAGATGTTTGAAGTAATATGAATTCCGCTACCACGTTGTTTGATTCCATCGAGGTATTGAAATATAAAACTGCGAGATAGCCCAAAACCTGACTTCCGTACTAAATAACATGGCAGTGTTTTGATTGGCTGCTGTGTACTTTTTACGTTAATGTTACGTTCCTCCATTGTGAATACCACAAATTTTACGTTAATTTTACGGTTACGTTACGTCGTTAAGTTTACGGTTACGTTTGCATTGTGAATGGGGCCTAACTCCCCTTCCTATAAACGAATATTTGCCTCAATTTGTCCTCTTGAATTCCAACTTTATCTTCATATTATGATCTTTCCTACTTTTAAAGACACCACTCAAACTTATTCGTCTACTGATATCCTCCCACGCCATCTCTCCTCTGACAGCTCGGAACATACCATTTAATCGCCAAATCTTCCCAGCCCAAACTTTGCAACATTTTTGAAACTCTACTCTTTTGTCGGAAATCACCCATCTCAAGAATCACGTGGCGTTAGGAAGGGCATCCGGTCTTAAACACCCAGCCAAAACCAAAATAACTGGGATAAGCTGAAGAAAGTTAGTTTATTCTTGGCATCCACATGTGCGACACAGTTCGCACCCGCGACCCGAAGGTCCCAAAAATCTCTGCCATCAACACCGCGCTTGCCGTCCTACACCAGACTCCGCTCCGACCATTCTCTTTGGCTCCGACCGGAAACAAATTGAATCGGTCTTGTTTCAATCAAAGTCGAACCGTGAGAGACCGACTTGAACGATTGCATCGATTACATTGCGATTGTCTTCAAGCCATCGAGATGAAAATCGACTATATTTCAAAACATTGCGCATTAATGACAGTAGTTGGGTTAAGTGAGAATATAATGTGGAATATTCCATAGTGTAATTTGAGAGTATTTTTTAGCAAGCCTTGCTGTGTGAACTATATGAGTGACATTTATTTACTCACGTGAGTGAGATTTATTTATGTCATGTTCCATGAGAAAATAATAAAGAAGGTTCCGGGTAAACCCGTGCCAAATCCGAAAGAGAGCCAGGGTTATATTGATGATCTAAAGAATAAATCCCGCGTAGAATTGCTTGAATTACTTGAAAGACAAAATAAAATTTTATCTAATAAGTAAGTTCTCTTAGTATTTATTTTATACGAACACGCATAAGATGTTAACCACATTGATATAACCTTACTTTTATGTATTTTTGTGTAGGAGTTTCATATCCAAGCTACCTGATAAGGGAAAACGAATAACAGAATTCAGAGACAAAATACAAGCTCAGCTGGCCCAAACTAATGAAGTTGAACAAGCATGCGGATTGTTGTCTGGTCTCTCTTTAAAGAACACTAAGAATGTGACTGAAGAAATAGAATGGACTGGAAAGTATCCAAGTAAGGAGGAAGCTTTAGACAGTGATGATGATAGTGACGCTGAGGAGCGAAATCCTATTAAAATCCTTGCTACTCAAGGAGGAGTGGGGACGTACAAGAAGAGCTTCAGGTACTTTTTTTTTTATCCTGCCTTGTTTCATAAATGTAGACCTACTTATATTTAATAAATATGATACAAACTGTCATGCATAACTGCCAGTTTGCTTACTTGATACAGTGAAACCGCTTGTTTAGCCCTCATCTCCATCCACCCAAAAATGTCAAATGTGTATAAGAACCCATTCCTTCTATTTACATTGTGGATGTGAGCACACACTTAGTTTCTGTGAGGAAGTTATTTCTGGTGTCCAGCTATTTTATGTAGTACTGGTGATATTATACATAGTAGTATGTGCTGGTGATCACGTATAATGCACGTCTGGGTTGACACAAGTGTTTCTGCTAGTTCTCACATTGTATGTTAGACAAGGACCAGTGGTGTGGGGTGTAGAAGAAAACGTAATTGGGCTGAATTACAGTTACCGTACCTGAGAAAAAATGTGTTCATTTACAATTACAAATTATTTTTTCAACAAATAAGTAAAACTATAATTCTTCACAGATTACCATTCGTGAGGAAATCAATCTGTATTTAAGGCAGTCGCCCAAATGGCAGATTCCCTGTCTGTTGTTTTTCTAGCCTTTTATTAAATGATGATTTCAAATAAATTGGAAATTTATTGAACATCTCCCTTGGTAAATTATTCCTGTCCCTAACTCCTCTTCTTATAAACAAATATTTGCCCCAATCTGTCCTCTTGAATTCCAACTTTATCTTCATATTGTGAACTTTCCTACTTTTAAAGACACCACTCTAACTTATTCATCTACTAATGCCATTCGACACCATCTCTCCACTGACAGCTCGGAACATACCATTTATTTTGCAAGAAACTATTCTCATTTTAGATCCCGTATTGAAAGTATTGAGTATTTGTAAAACAAAGTTTTATTAACATACCATTTAGTCGAGCAGCTTGTCTCCTTTCTCTCAAGTCTTCCCAGCCCAAACTTTGCAACATTTCTGTAACGCTACTCTTTTGTCAGAATTCACCCAGAACATCAAGCTGCTTTTCTTTGGATTTTTTCCAGTTCTTGAATTTAGTAATCCTGGTGAGGGTCCCATACACTGGAACCATACTCTAATTAATACCCACAGTATACCCTGCCTGTCGTAAAAGGCAACTAAAAGGAGCCCCAGGGGCTCATAAGTTGGGAGCATGGGTTGATTACCACGGGCCCCTTAGCTGAGTCGTGGCATTACTTCCACTTACTCGTGGCAGGCTTCTGACTTTCATCTATCTTATCCGACCTCCCTTGGTCAACTCTTGTTCATTTCAGACCACGACGGTATTAGGTCACGAGGCCTAGGAAGTCTTATCATTTTCATGCCCTTCGTTGCCCTTGTCTTTCTTTGGCTGATACCATCATTTTTTGAAGTATTGGATCCCTTCCATTTTCTCACTCTGATTAATGTTAATAGAGGTTGACTGCCTCATTGCACTTACTCCTAAAACAATAATCATCACCACCATATTCCATAGGAACCGAGTGGTAAGCCCTGGTGTTACATGATTATGAGCAAGTAGTCGAAAACTAGAAGTTCAAAATACTCTTACGTCTTGTTTGTGATAATAACACTAAAATAGTTCAATTTTGCAGTTAATTTTTACCTATCTGATATTATTGTTAACCCGGGAGAGGTAACGCGGGGTGCTGCTAGACCCCCACGGTGATATCTGGAACGACTGCGTCCGTGTTTGATTGGCTATACTGCTAATACTTGGTCTACTTTCATTCGGGTGTTCTCTTAACAAGTTCCTATATGCATCTCCAGTGTTCTTTGCCTTGGAGAAAGAAAACAGCCAGTTAATGTGACTGGGGTGTCCGTGGATCCCCACATCACCGTGTTTAGAACTTCTAATTTACTGAAGACTAGGCCATTCTGTTGAAAATGATTACTATATATGTGCACGAACCACATGAAAAATGTTTTCGAACCTTCCACTGATGCTGGAGAACATATAACAAGTGAATCTGAATCAATCTTACACCGAAGCAGAATTGCAATAAAAACTCCAATGATGGCAAACGGTGTTGTTGGGTATTTTTGTTGTATCTGTTTTTTGATGTGACATTGAAGTACTTTACACAATATCGCAGTGTTATTTTCTGTTAAAACCTTGCTTATGTTTATTTAATAAAATTTGGTTTTGCTTTCACTCCAGTATCACAAAAGACAAGAAACTGATGAGGATCCGGGGACACCCCACATTACTGCTGGCGTTACGAAAAGTCACGTTACCTCTCTTGGGTTAATGTCTTGAAGGAAATACACTGAAATTTTATCATATTCATTTTTACGTAGTATTCCGGCTACTCATTCCTCCCACCTGGATGACGAAAATTTCTGCAGAGAACACCGATTTTACGTCTGATTTACTATATTCACTACAAAAAGAAAGTTTCGACCACTGGGACACTCCTAACTACTATGGTGGTCTGATGGGAAGTCGCGTGCATGCGGGGTAAAGTTGCGGAAGGTAAGCAAGTCTCTTCTTCTTCTTGAGGCGCCTTCAATTAGCAGAGGTTGGTGGTCCACATAGCCAGCTCTGGACAAGATGTTGCAGCATGGAAAGCATCTTCTGAAGTGCAGTTGTGCCATCTTCGGATGCCCTTCAGCCATGAATTCTTCCTCCTGCCAACAGACCTTTTCCCCTGTATTTTACCTTCAATGATGAGTTGTAATAGCTGGTACTTCTCGCCTCTCATAATGTGCCCTAGATATTGGGTTTTTCTTTTTTTAACAGTAAGTAATAGTTCTTTTTGTTTCTTCATGCGATGAAGGACTTCGTCATTTGAAATTTTCAGCACCCATGGTATTCGGAGTAGGCGGTGATATAGATACATTTCAAAAGCATCAATTCTTTTTTCTAGATTTTGGTCAAGGGTCCAGCTTTCACATCCAAAGAGAAAAATGGAGAATACATAGCACCGAATCATTCGCATTCTTAATTGCACACTTAGGTCCGATTTTGTAAATAGCTGTTTCATGCTAAAAAATTGCCTCCTGGCCTGTTCTATTCTAGATTTTATCTCTCTCTTGGAATCACATTCCTCATCTAGCACAGTACCCAAGTATTTGAAGGAGGATACTTGTTCAATCTTACTGCCGTTTATTGACAGGGTTGCTGGAATTTTTCTTTTAGAGAAGACTACAACTTTGGTCTTGGAAGGGTTGACGAACAGGCCAAACTCTTCACTACGCTGGACTATTTTGTCTATCATGCGTTGCAGCACAGGTAATTCATTTGCTATGACAACAGTATCATCTGCGTACCTGATTTTGTTAATTGCCTGTCCATTTATAACTATCCCGCTGTTTTCTTCCAACAACACCTCCTTAAATATTGCCTCAGAATAAATGTTGAATACCGGGCGAGTTGGCCGTGCGCGTAGAGGCGCGCGGCTGTGAGCTTGCATCCGGGAGATAGTAGGTTCGAATCCCACTATCGGCAGCCCTGAAGATGGTTTTCCGTGGTTTCCCATTTTCACACCAGGCAAATGCTGGGGCTGTACCTTAATTAAGGCCACGGCCGCTTCCTTCCAACTCCTAGGCCTTTCCTATCCCATCGTCGCCATAAGACCTATCTGTGTCGGTGCGACGTAAAGCCCATAGCGAACGAACGAAATGTTGAATAAGAGAGGTGACAGCACACAACCCTGACGAACACCTTTTCTGATTGTAGTCGCTTCTGATGTTCTGTGGTCGATTTTGACATCTGCGGTTTGATTCCAGTACAGTGCGCTGATAATGCGTAAATCGCATTGGTCAATACCAGTCGATCTTAATATCTCTATCATCTTTTCATGCTTCACAGAGTCGAAGGCCTGACAATAACATCGGTTCCGCCCGTGGTGACTCTTGTGAACTAAGCTGCTGCTGTGAAATTTCAAAGTGGTAGGGCAATTGTGCTTTAGTTACACATTTACTGTGGGCTGATGACCTTCAATGCATAATGAACAGTGTAATAAGGAACACGCATCTGTTTCAGAAAGCTCGCACTGTTTATCACGACTAATGTTTGTAGCTTAGTGTAGCACCTGTTGCTCGTGCCGTACCTACAAGCAGCCGTGATTTCTCATGAGACGCAGATTGTTGTGTACAAAAGCAATCACTTGTACAAACACAAACTTAATTTTATTGATTCACCAGTTTACAAGCATTGTACTGAACCTAAAGATTGTGCTTGCTGGTGACCATGAAAATTAACTATTTACAAAGTGCTGATTAGTGGGAATGACTGTTGTCGCTTCCTGTATGTGCTTTTAAGTCTCAGTAATATTCTCTTTGCCAGAACACAAATATTAAGGGAAGCCCTATCTTAAAGCACATGAAAGTAAGGAATTAAGCCCTTCTGTACAACAGAATAAATAATGAGTATGCTGAAAGCAAGGAAGACAAGTGAAAGGTAGAAAGGGAATGGCTGACTGCGTGTGCAGAGGTGAAACCTCACGACCTGCATCAGTCCACCTGTCCAGACCACATTTTCGATAGGGGTACTCTACGTGGCTGGAATACGGTGTAGACAGGTTGGCGTACGACAATGCCTCGCAGCTCATCGTGCACGCCAATTTATACTGTAAGTTGGCGTGACATCACTATCCAGCCCTGCACTCTACCACATTGACTGCAGACGAAGGCGCGTGGCGCGCAGCTCAAATAAAGGGTACCACAACACAGATTGTATGTGTCCTGGCTGTCAACATGTTAAACTAAGGCCATGCTTATGATTGCCACTTCCTTCCCAGTCCTACCCCTGCTCTGTCCCTTCGTCACCATGAAACCTGTCTGTGTCAAAATCAATAACAAAAGAAATACAAATTTCCTTGACCTCTACCCTTTTTCTTATTGTTTCTTCAAATTTCTGCATTTATTATTATTTTTTTACAGGAAGGAAAAAGAAGAAGAAAGTTTGATTAAACCGTCTGACCTTGAGGACATTGAGAGTTTTAAAGCCAAAGACTCTGATAAGCAGAGCACTACCGAACAGACTGATTCGCGCAGCAGCACTCCCAATGGACTCATAAATGTGCCTGAAGGTGATTTGTATATCAAGCATTTGTTTGAGATAATGGAGAGGCCTCGGGAGAAGAAACGGGAACCGTTCAAACCGTTTCGCACCACCGTGTCGGACGTACATTCTCCGAGCCGTGTACCGAAACCAAAGAATCGCCACTGGGAAGTGACGGCAGCCACACCTCCTGATCCAGTCCACGGAGAAGTCAAAGTTGTTAGTCTGCAGGAGTCGCTAGAGCTGCAGAAAATGCAAGCAGCCAAGTTGAAGGTAAAGTTTTTGTTGATGACTTGCCTCCTACATAGTGTAACAAGGGTTTCCAAGTTCAGGAGGCCAGAGGGCCGCTACTGTATTCAGAGGGGCAGGCAACAAAAATTATTTCAGAAGGCAGATATGATATAAAAGACCTTTTGTGATTGACAGTATTGTCCGCGCAAAACTAAAATGGGATTACTACGAAATATAAATTTCTTGTTTCCATATTGACAGCTAAACTAATATTCTTAAATCACTATAAGAATGATTTATTATTTTGTGGCACAAAACCACACATGTAAACACATCGTTCAACCGGGCAAAGAAGGCAATCATACCACCGAGACATATGCAGTTATGATAATCCTTATAGGCAGCAAAGCAAATCACGAAATATCAGTTATTAATCAGATACCACTTAGTCCAGTTAGCAGACTTTTAACTAATGAAACATCAAGAGGATATCACAACTAGTAGATAACAGTGCACACTGAAGATTTTAACACGACCTTATAAGAGCATGAACTTTTTCTTAATAAGAACATTTTAACATTCAGAACATCATTCTTACTTTAATTTTACATGTTTTTAACTACAATACGTATATGTCAATTTTAGAAAGATCCAGTGAAATTTAAGTTTTTTTTTTTAATTCACATTAACCATAATGTATTGAATAAAGAGGATACTGTTCAATAATAAATCATTGTTATAGTGTTAAGAATATTAGAATGGGATTGATGTTTAAGAGATGAAGGCCTCCTCACGGCAAAGTCAATACCATATGTTAAAGAAGTATTTTAAAGAATTCAAGCAGATAAAATTTAAAGATATGTAATGCATAATTAATATTAGTATTTGCAGTAAGAACGAATATGTTTCAATGTCAATCAATATAATTCCCGTTTGACAGTTGCCTGTTTACAATAACCGTACTTGTCTTTTCCTATTTTAACTATAGTGCTTTTGCTTACTCTAACCACAGCTGCAAATCTATCTAACACTTTATTAACGGAACTGAGAGGACCATTATTACCATTCTCTCATTTAAAACACTCTCGTATATAACAAATAATGTCCCGAGTTTGTGCCTGTATGGGAATGCCTTTGCTGAAACATTTCCTCTCTTCACTCTCCGTCATTCTTCCCTCCAAGCAGTGGTGGTTCTCCTCTTAGGTTTTTCAGCAAAATTATGATTGTTCACCAGTGTTCTAAAGCCAGGCCTGTCCTATATAATTTCACCTGTTATGCTGATTTCTTGAAGGTCTTTTTGAATTTCATATATAATTATTCTTGATGTTTAGAGAAGAAGCATCATTAGATATCATTTTAGTAGTAAGTCTTTCATTGTCCATTCCTTGAATATGGTCACAAATTTCAGTCGTATTTTTCTAATAGTATCTGATATTTTCTCAGAACATTGATATACGAAACATGTTTTTAAAGTAATTGCTGTTTTTAAATATGGCCGCTGCAGCACTTCAATCGTGGTTCAGAGCACGGGCGCTCAGTACGTACATGTGTAGGCTAGCTACAAATGCCATTACGGAAGCATTCGCCCGTATTTACGTTTGTTTACGCGCATGAAAATGCCTCTGACAATTAACGGTCCCGCTAAGTGTGAAGTACGCGCTGTGATTCGATTTTTAAATGGAAATGGCGTGAATGGTGTTGAAATTCATAGGCACATTAGTGAAGTGTGTGGAGAACACACTATGAGCAAAGGAATAATAATAAAATGGGTTAGAGCTTTTAAAGAAGACTGTACTAATGTCCACGACAAGAGGCGTAGAGGGCGACCATCCGTCATTACTGAAGATTTGGTGCAAAAAGTTGATGCAAAGGTTCGAGAAAACAGATTTTGTCATTAAGTTAAGAGTAGCCTGAAATTTCAAGGAGTGTTCTTTATGAAATTGTATCAGGATGCTTAGATTATCGGAAGTCGTGCTCACGCAGTCCGAAACAAACGGCTTGCCATCCTCACAAGGGGAATTCTTTTGCTTCGTGACAACGTGCAGTCTTACACGGCTAATCGAACCCGAGACCTCATCGCTTCATTTGGTTGGGGACAATTTGATCATCCTCCGTATAGTCGTGACCTCGTGTCTAGTGACTTTCACATGTTCCTGGACCTGAAAAAGGATTTAGGAAGTCAACGCCACAATGACGATGATCTAAAAAGGACCACGCGGCAGTGGCTGGCACATCAGGCGGCAGATTATCATGCGGATGGAATTCAGAAGCTGGCTTCACGATATGACAAGTGCCTTAATATGCCTGGAATTTACGTTGGGAAGTAGTTTAAGGTACAGGCTTACGTGTAAAAAAGAGTATTTTTTAAAAAATTGCATTACTTTTTTCTATATCAAAACGGTACTTGCCTAAAAAACATGCCTCATAATTCAAGAGACCTCCTTTTCATCCAAACTCTTGTGCATACTGGGCCAAAGATATTACCTAAGGATATATATATATTTTAGGTAGTGATCTGCCTCCAGTGATCAAGTTTTCTTACGTGTATAATGCTTCAGGCTTATTTACAATGTTATAGTGTTTTAATTTAGCGTTCCGAGGCTTTTTTGTTGTTGTTTTTGTTGTACCTGTTCCATGTGATTTTATAAGCTTTTTGTAATTTAGAAATTCTCTCTCTATTTGCTTCACTATTTAATCCAGATGGTAGAATGATTTCCCCTAAGTATTTGAAATTATTTATAACAGGGATTTTGCCAAACTGAGTTATTTTAAGAAAAAAATATATATTTATTTCTCTAACCTTCAGCTTAAAGACTTATGTAATGAATTTCTTCTCTGACCACAGGAAATACAAGCAAAGCATGCTGCCGAGAGGCTGGCTGCACAGATGGGCGTGAAAATGGGCACGGAACTACCCGATCCCTCGCAGAGACACAAGTACAGGGCACAGCCAGAACAGTACGACTCAAGCAGCAGCTCAGAGAATGAGTTCCACAGCGGCGGTGAGGAAGAGGAAGATGATGAGCCAGGGAAAACTGCTGTCTTCTATAGTTTTACTGATGACACTTAAGAGAAAATGTGGGATTAAACTGGTGTCAGGCAAGACTGGGTTTTTTATCTATATAAATTTAATTCATGTTTGATGCTGTTTGAAGACCTAGTGGTGTAACAATGAATTTCAGAAGAAAGTGAACAGGTCTGTGCATCAAAATGGAGTTTTCATGGTGATATTATTTTGTAATAATGTACAGTAAAACCTGCCTAAAACAGAACAATGATTGTTTTTGTTCCATAACAGAGGTTTCCGGTTTACAAAAGTTTGTGTTTTAAAACAGTACTGTATTATTGTAAAAAGAAAAATGAAAGAAACAGGTTACTTTTCTTCTCTTCATCAACTTACATGGTGGCAGTCTCTCCTAGTTTCTATTAGAAGACATTTTTACATAATCACAAAATAACAGTATGAAACTGATTTATAGAATTACTATGGTTTACAGTTTAATTCCATTCATTCTCCAGTAATTGCTTGTGTGTTTATCCAACCCTTGTCCCGTTTCCCTACTGGGTCGGGTGTGAAGTGAGATGACTCTGTCGTGGCGGGTTTTTATGACCGGATGCCCTTCCTGACGTCAACCTCATCAGAGGAGTTAATGCGATGAAATTAATAACGTGATATATGATAGTAGACAGAGGGTGAAACCCGGTGCCGGCACGTAGCCTACTCCTGTCGAATAGCACCAAGGGGTCTGCTCAAGGCTTAACGTTCCCATCCGACGGACGAATCACCATCAACAGTGTCATATGCCCTCATTCCATATGAGCACTGCGGAGAGGTTTGGAATTTAATCCAGGATTTTGGCACGCAATCTAGTTATTACAAATTGTATACCACCACCTCCCCTACCCTGCCGGCCAACATTCTCAGGGTGAAATTTTTTTCGACCAACGGGACTCGAACCGGTTAACCTCGGTGTCAGATCCTTTAGAGTTCAGCGCCTTAACGATCATGTGAGAATGAACTGTAACTATACAATGTTCATTGCAAGAGGGGTGGAAGGAATAGCAGTACAGTACACTACAGCCCAGTAGGATCAGGTACCTTTTGTAATCTTCTATAGCACAAAAGATAAAGTACTCTGTCAAGAATACTGTCAAATCATTCAGGTTCCTTAAAGAAGGTAGTTACCAAGGGTGGGGTTATTTGTTCCTAGAAGTCCAAGTATACCCTCTTATTCTTCTTCAAGTGCTATTTCGGTTCCCCAGATGTTGTGATCACCCTGGAGAAACCACCCCTTTCTCCAGCAAATTTGAAGAATTGTTGGGTGTTGTTGATGCAAGTCCAGTCTTTGAATCAATCAGTCACTACTGATCTGCATTTAGGGCAGTCGCTCGGGTGGCAGATACCCTATCTCTTGATTTCCAAGCCTTTTCTGAAATGATG
Source organism: Anabrus simplex (assembly GCF_040414725.1). Lineage (NCBI taxonomy): Eukaryota > Metazoa > Arthropoda > Insecta > Orthoptera > Tettigoniidae > Anabrus > Anabrus simplex. Next base: position 81,584,617 of record NC_090277.1, on the reverse strand, counting down.
GCAAAGAATTTGGAAATTTATTGAACATCATTGAACGCCTGAAAAGCCTGACATCTGATATGATCATCTCCCTTGGTAATTTATGATAACATTAGCCATGCATCTTGGTGGGTGTGCTATTTACCAACTGATGAGCCCAATTTAGCACACTGGGGCGAAACGCTGGCAACCAGGAATGAGTTAGCTGGAAAATTTATAATGTCCGATAACGGACCAACTATATTGGTATTACATACTACTTAGTCGAACAGCTCGTCTCCTTTCCCCCAAGTCCTCCCAACCCAAACTTAGCAATATTTTCGTAACGCTACTCTTTTTTGTCAGAAATCACTCAGAACAAATTGAGCTGATTTTGTTTGGATTTTGTCCAGTTCTTGAATCGAGTAATCCTGCTAAGGGTCCCATACACTGGAATCATACTTTTACCAGAGACTTATATGCCCTCTCCTTTACATCCTTACTACAACCCCTAAACACCCTCATCACCATTTGCAGAGATCTGTACACTTTATTTACAATCCCATTTATGTGATTACCCCAATGAAGATTTTTCCTTATATTAACACCTAGGTACTTACAGTGATCCCCATAACGAACTTTCATCTCATCAATGCAGTAATTAAAACTGATAGGACTTTTCCTATTTGTGAAACTCACAACGTGACTTTTAACCTCGTTTATCATCATACCATTGCCTGCTGTCCATCTAACAACATTATCGAGGTCATTTTGCAGTTGCTCACAATCTTGTAACTTATTTATTAAACTATACAGAATAACATCATCCGCAAAAAGCCTTACCTCTGATTCCACTCCTTTACTCATATCATTTATATATAAGAAACTAAAGGAGCCACAATATCGGTGCTCTACCAGCTCCTCACTTGCCTTCCGTCTTTCGTTGTAATATGAGGTGTAGAATCTCATACTTTCTGCCTCATAGAACATGGCCTAAATAAGTTGTTTTTCTGGCTTTAATGATGTTTGCCAGCTGGAAACACTGGGCCAATTGCAGAAACGATGACTAGTTTTAAGCCTTAGGCATCGTCTACCTAAACAACGTCTAAATCGAGCACGATCTTCCATTGCATAAACAATGTTCAGTCGATGTTTAACTAGATAACACTTAAAGTTTCAATTTTGGTTTGAAAATGGAGACAGAGGTATCTTTCATGCAACCCTTTGCTTGTCGCAACCAATGAAATTCGTCGGTGCGTGCGCCGAATGCCAGTTAGCTGTTTGTCTTTCTACACATTACTCAAATACAGCTGAGCATGACTTGCCGACAGATAAGAGTATCACTTTCGGTGGAAATTAAATCTCATAATATTATCGACACTAAAGCGACATGCCACCGTACGGGGAATTGTAGCTTTCATTATAGCGTTGTTACAGTGAATGTAATCTACTCATAAATACGTTAGCTTCGAAGAAGGGAAGATGAAGCAATAGTAATGTGTAACCGAGTGTGTTGTACAGGCTATATAGATGTAGCTTGCATTCTGGAGATCGTAGGTTCAAAACGCATCATCGGCAGCCGTGAAAATTGTTATGGCCACGGCTCTTCTTCCCCAGTCCTCTTTAAACAATAATCACCACCACTTGCCTTTTCCTACATGATAGTTGCCGAAAACTTATACGATTATATACATAAAAAACCCATACAACCTATTTTTTAGTTTTCACCATTATGTGTGTTTACTTGGCAGTAAATATAAGTGAATCCCTCCTGATTGATGTATGTGAGAGCTGTCTGGTGATCGGGACACGTAATTCTGATATGTATGTAGTCAAAGTGACCTATAACTCCATGGAAATTACCCCATGTATATAATAAAATATATCGGTTGCCAAGAATTGTATTCAAGTTGACAGTTACTGGACTGTCACTTGGTCAGTCTCAAGAAAAGCGAAACCTTATTTTAAGATCTATCTCCCCGTGGATGTCAAATGAATTGCTGCGATTTAGCAGTGGGCGACCCACAGAGGGGCCGTCGGACTAACCTTTCTTCCCGGAATCGTCTCAACATGATAATACAAATTACATATTTCATGGTACATGACCTCTGATTGTGATTCACTCCTCTCATTTGAGGTTAAACAGTGCTCTTGGCAGTGTTTAACATGACCGGTTGAGCACCGGTTTTAGACATTGTCTAAGTGATAAATAACGTCTCTGCAATGCGGCAGCCATACTTAGGCATTGTTTAACCATAGGCAACGTCTAAATACCGTTTCTGCAATCAGCCCACTGGCTCTGTGACCGTTTAATATATTGTATTCCCCTCGCAGGCAACATGTTATGGGATTTAATATATTAAATTCTATCCTCTTCAGAGTTTGTAACATCTCTAGCTCTCCTTAACACTTCACTATTGGTTACAAAGTCTGTCCAGGCTATTCTGAGCATTCTCCTGTGTAATCACATTTCAAGGCCTCATAGGGGAAGCTTTGACAGTCCTGGTCTCTACGCCATAAAGCAGTGTTGACCGGACTTAACAGCTCGACAGTTTTTCTCCGAGTTTGAGGTTTAGATTATCGTCAAAAAAGAATTACCTCATCTTGTGGAAAGATGATCTGGAAATCTCATTACGGCATCTGATCTCTTTTTCAGGGTCCATATCGTCCGTTATACACCTAGTCCCAAAAATAATGTCTTGCCTGCTATATTCATTATAAAATGTAAAAAAATTTGATAGAGTTTAGTTGAAGTTACACTTAAATTGTTCGGTTTACAGCTGGTTATTTTTGAAAATGGTAGCAAAGCTGTTTCTGTATTCTTGTTGGGCATTTTTCTGTTTTAAAATATTAACATAGGAAATTCTTCCATTCCAAACTTTATTTTACATTTTTACATATTTCTGGTATTTGGTTTGGAACTCGTTCACTCTTGATGTGGTCTCCCCAGTTCTTCCTGTAAGGGGACACAATCTATTTGACATCCAGCTAAAAGATGCATTAAGACCGTAACAGGCCACCTGGTCTAATACTTGATTGGTAGATGATGATGATGATATATTTTTGGTATATAGGAGGTCTGTTTTTGTCAGGTTTTACTGTTTTAGATTGCCATACCTATAATAAATGCAGAATGCTGAGTTTCAAAAGTATTGAACATATTTTTTAAAAATTAATTAAATAAAAAGTATCACAAAGAATAGATTTTGAAACTCTCAATTTTTTTCCTAATTTCTTCATCTCTAATTGTCTTTTCTAGTCTTACCTAAGATACCTCTAAAGACTGGTCCAGACTTGCTCCGTATCTCCATTGCATATCATCCGATGATACGATATGATGCATCGCAAGAATTTTCCTCCATCGGATTATCCATGTGTGTTCGTATCCGAACCCATATTAAGTCCATGCAGCAGGAAAAAATGAGCTGAATCTCAGTTTCGCACCAGATTTCAATCAGCCATGATTACACCTAACTTGAAGGTAGCAGCAGCCGTGTACATCTCTCTTCACTATGCTAGCAAGGAAAGAAATAATATATCACGATGTTTATGGATATCACAGATCTATGCTAATAGGAAAGTATAAAAATGGGTCCCATCTATTGGCAGGCATACATTTTCATTCAGGCTGTGGAATGTACAAAAATATCTCCCATGCGTCCTCTTTTTCATTGTATAAAAATGTTCTGTGTTCTATCCTTTTTCTCCTTACTCCACTACAAATACAAACACTGAATAAATACAAATAACGCTCTCTGTTCATGGCTGTGCACTCGAGCTGTCCTTTGTGTGGAAATGAATAGCAACGGTGTGATGAAATCCATGCGCGTCCGGGCTAGCACGTCTGCACTGAGTGTCGTCCCTTTGATGCGACGGCAAAAGACCGCCAAGTGAATGAACAGGCTGTTGCACATCACTGTATCAACATTTTGCAGCAGTATGTTGACAAGGGGTACCGTCCACACTGATACGCAATAAGTTAGGACGTGCCTTAAGGCCACCTGAAAGTGAACTTTACTGAGCTCGATAGCTGCAGTCGCTTAAGTGCGGCCAGTATCCAGTATTTGGGAGATAGTAGGTTCGAACCCCACTGTCGGCAGCCCTGAAAATGGTTTTCTGTGGTTTCCCATTTTCACACCAGGCAAATGCTGGGGCTGTACCTTAATTAAGGCCATGGCCGCTTCCTTCCCACTCCTAGCCCTTTCCTGTCCCATCGTCGCCGTAAGACCTATCTGTGTCAGTGCGACGTAAAACAACTAGCAAAAAAAAAAAAAAAAAAAAAAAAAAACGAAACTGAACTTTTCTCCCATCTCATTTTGGTGATTTCCATATACCTGCTGCATATGTCAGTATTGTTAATTAGTAGGTATAATACAGAAGTACTTTTGCATTTCCCTAGAACTTCTGTGTCTACAGCAGTGGTTCTGAAACTGTGGTACACGTACCCCTGGGTGACTTACTTTTCATTGAATACTGTAGTATTAGTTTCGGCTGATATGACGCCCATGCTCAGCTATTCACAGTAAGACAATGTTAGATAAGGACATATTAACATTCCAAATATCTTAATAAAAACCAGTCGAATGGGGTTAAATCCCAAGAAGCTAGAACCATACAGGATCGTAAAAACACACAATACATGCACATTCAAAAGTTCATTACATTCTGTATTTAATACTAAACACTTGGTCAGATAAAATGATAGTCTAATGGAGTTGGATCCCAATAAGTTAGGCACTATAAGTTATCATAAAAAAAAACACACGTAACTTATGTAAACCGTTGTTAAAATATGTTCCGTGTGGTCTGTATCTAAAAAGATAACATGTAATCCGATTTTTAAAAACCTAACCCGATGGCGCAACAGCCCTGAAGGGCCTTGGCTTACCAGGCAACTGCTGCTCAACCTAAGGCCTGCAGATTACGAGGTGTCGTGGTCAGCTGACGAATCCTCAAGGCTGTTATTCTTGGCTCTCTAGACTGGGTAATCAGATAAAAGGTGACATTAATATCATTGTCTGTTGGTACTCTAAAAAGTGAGTTGTGAGAACGTGCATATTAGGAACTACACTTCTCGTTAACGTTAAAAAATCACAGTGTTGAACTTTAATAGATTACTGTTCTGAATGTTGAAACACATGAAAACATGTTGTCTGCTATATATATATGCGTGAAAAGGTAGATTGATCTTCCTTAAGTTATAAATGCTGTTATATTGCTGAGGAATATCCCACTGTTGAAGAAAATCAAGTCACAAACGTCCGTAGGGGCGATAGTGGGGGGATTTGCCTCTTTTTAGAGTAACAACAGATAATGGTATTAATGTCACTTTTTATCTGATTAAGTGTTACGTTTTTAGTTACGGACTACATGGAACATCTTTTTAATAACTGTTTACGTAAGTTATGTGTGTGTTTTTTTTATGATCATTTTATAATCCCTCTGCCTTTGCTGGCAGGATGTAGTGTTTACAGTGCACTATGTCTTCTGGTATGGGCTAGAATAAATTTGTTACTTTCATTGACCTATCTCAGTCTCATCCTTGGCTTTGACAATATGAAAGTGACTGAGGTATGAGCGATGCCAGTAATGCCATTCCTTATGCAGCCAGTCCCTGTTCTGAATGGTGTGAAAATATCGCTCATTGGGTCGGTTGGTGCATGCATTTCAGTGGGCTTGGCAGACTGATATGCAATAGCAACTTCTGGCTCGGTGAGGAAAGCAACGGGAAACTACCTCACTCCTCACTTCCCTAGTATGCCTCTTCAGTGACACCTAGGCTATCTATGACAGCTGTTGGTGGAGTTGTAGAGGATCAAACCAGCCTTCGGGCTGAATACCCAACATACAACAACATTATAGTCCCCAACTTATTAATAATAATAATGTCATTGACTTTACGTCCCACTAACTACTTTTACCGTTTTCGGAGATGCCAGAATTTAGACCCGCAGGAGTTCTTTTACGTGCCAGTAAATCTACCGACATGAGGCTGGCATATTTGAGCCCCTTCAAATACCATCGGACTAAGTCAGGATCGAACCTGCCAAGTTGGGGTCGGAAGACCAGCGCCTCAAATGTCTGAGCCACTCGGCCCAGCCCCTAACTTATTGGGATCCAACTCATTAGACTGTCATTTTATCTGACCAAGTGTTAAGTATTAAATACAGAATGTAATAAACATTTTGAATGTGCATGTGTTGTGTGTTTTTGCAATCCTCTATGGTCTTAGCTTCTTGAGATTTAACCCCATTTGACTTGTTTTTGTTAAGATATTTGGAATGTTACTACACTCAACTCTCGATTAACTGGGATAATGTAGGGTTAGCACCCAAAGATCTGTGCGTCGCTTTTAGCAGGGGACGCCCTAACCTCTTCTGAGGCACCATATCTGCTTTATCCATATAGGCTATTGTTACCATGGGCTTGCCACACCCAAAGGCACTTTATACCTACTGCCAGGTTCAAAATTAGGCCACCCCAAACATGGAGACAGACGCCTTTCGTAGCCGCTCCTCTGGAGTACGGACACTAAGGGTTTGCCCCCTTCCGCCATCTCCACCGTACCAAAATTCATCTTCTCCACAGTAGATGCCGTTGAGGACTTCACCCATAACCTCCGGAGAGAGGGTGTCCCAATATTTTAAAGCCCCAGGAATTGGGCTACCTGGTGGTCTGCAGGATGCATTGGGTATTTCAACCAGCCCTACATACTGTAGGGGCCCCCTATTCGCCACCTGGGGATGTGTTCTGTAGGGGTCAGGTTCCCCTGGTTACTTTCGGAAGTTAATCTTGCCCACAAAGGCTGAGGTTATTTGCAGAACAGACATTTCTAATGACGTGGAATTTCAGCCAGAAAGGGAAAATTCATTCATGTTTTAGAAAGTTTAAAAACCCATCCTGCACAAAAAAGAAATCACTTTGAATCAACCCGAATGAAAGAAGCACAGACGAGAACCTGTTGTACAAACCAGTGTTTAATCATTTAAGGAAGGAAAATAAAAAGGTAAAACTTGAAGATATTAAATTTAACTAGGTACCCTCCTACAACGTCGTCTAAATTTTAAAACCTTATTTAACCTCCTCAGTCCGTATGTAGCATATATGCTACACGTCATAAAACAACTTCGTGAAGCATATTAATTTTCTTTGGTGATTTTTTAAAGTTATTTGAGCAAAATAAAACCCACTGAATGCAAAAACAGGTTCGGGACTGAAGAGGATAAATGACAATTTTCATAATACTTCAGTACAGTTCACCCACTCATCGATATGGTGAATCATGACACAATACATCCCAAAATCCCAGGCTAAAGAAAAGAAAGTGTTATATCGCTTCTATTCCTCGACTAGCTGATGTACCCGTGCTTCGCTGCAGAATTCTCAGAAAGACTAACTTTGTAGTTTTCCTAACTGAAGTCAACACAGGTCAGTAGGAATGTACCGATTAAAAGCAATGTTATCATATAAAATACTAGTTCAAATTAAAAACCGCACATTGTCTCACTTTTAACGAACAGTACTACTGTTGATATAGATGTTGATTCCCATAGGGAATATGAAACATTTGTTCCAAATGAGTACATTTATAATACCAATATAAATGGTCCGTTATTGGACATTATAAATTTTCCAGCTAACTCGTTCCTGGTTGCCAGCATTTCGCCCCCGTGTACTAGGCTGGGCTCATCAGTTGGTACCTAGCACACCTACCAAGACGCTAGCCAGTGCATACCGTCGAGGCCACTGTGTAGGCTAATTGTAGCCACCGGCAGTGCCAATGCACTATTAGAGACCCTATCCCACTACCAAAAATATATGCCTGCCTGGCCATCTGATGATATAGATGTTGATTCCCATAGGGAATAGTTCCAGAGCTGGGATGACCAGGCCGCAGACTGCTGTGAACACTCGTCTGGCATTATTCCGTTAAATATGCACACTGCTCATTCCAATCAGTGCCTCAGACTAGGGATTCAACAGCTCGAATGCTGTGATGAACCAGTGTGTTATGTACCAGTAGTATCAGAAAATGTATGAACCAGAGCAATGGCATGCTAAAGAAGAATGTTATTTAACTCCCAGCTAGTTCCTGTCAATATTCACGCAGGCAGTTACACTTGGTACGACCAGGCGAGTCAGCCACGTGGCCAGGGGCGCACAGCCGTGAGCCCGCACCCGGGAGACAGCGGACCCGAACCCTAACGTCGGCAGCCCCGAAGATGGCTTTCTGTGGCCTGAGTGATTTTGTCATTTTCTCAGTATTGTGGCAAAGAAATATGACATGACGTTTAAAAGTGCGAGGAAAGTTAACTTTCTGTATATAACTGAGTCAAGGAGAGGGTCAACATTTCCATTTTGTAGTAGGTTTTGTAACTGCACATGGCAGGCAAAGAAAACTTTTCAAGACATAATCACAAAGAAACTAAGGCAATGCCCAATGTGTTGAAAAAACAAGGAACTTTATTTCAGGTGTAAGGAGGAAGACTGACAGTATATCACACATACAGAAGTATTGTTCATGTAGTTTATTATTGAACATAACCAGCCTGTTAATTGTTCCGATCACGCCAGTCCTTTATTTAGGAACAAGTTCCCAGGCTCAAAAATTGCTGGGAAATTTGGCTCTGCCAGAACTAAAACCTTGCCCGTCCTTGCAGAGACGTGCAATGATGAACAAGTTAAGATTATTGCTTGCCCGAAAGTGTGTATTTTCAATTGCAATGGACGTTGGTAACTAAAGTGACTCAAAGTCGCTCTAGATTGTCATTGCTTTTTTGGAACTACATTAAATTCAGAGTTGTGGTTTAGGAGTTCCTGTTTTAGAAGGAAGTGCCAATCTGTTACTCACTTACAGTACTTGAAAGAATACAACATTGCTCTTGGTACAGACAACGCCCCAGTGATGGTAGAGTACAGATGGATGTGGCCGGGCTGTTGGGTAGGGAAATGGGAATTGTTAAAATTATAGGATGCCCTTGTCATTTAATAAATTTAGTTGTTGAAAGCAGATTGACATATCTGCCTGTCAAACTAGATGAACCTGTAATAGATATTTTCTGTTATTTGGAAAAAAGTTCAAAAGAAAAGTTCGAACAGTTTCAGAAATTGCACAATATAGAGATCAGAAAATTTCTCTGCAAGTTGCCTATCAATGGGAAAATATTCATCTTTAGGAGTTCATGATCTTAAAAGGTTATAAATGTTAAAAATTCTTTGTTTGCACTATTTATCCTCTTGAGTAATATTTCTTGATGTTTTGAATAATTTAATGTTGGCTAACGCGAAAAGACAACTCTAATGTCTCGTATGAAAGTTAGCTGCCAATAGGGAACTTCGGATGGCAACAAATATTACAATGTAAACAAAAAGGAGCCAAATTAATTTAACGGAAAAGAGAAGAAATCATAGAAGTGTTGACCAAGTGTTGTTAAATAATGAATGACAAATTGACCTTCCATTGCCCAGTTGAATTGGCCTGCTCTTGTGTGTGTGGTCTAGTGCGAACTGAGATGCTTATTTGGTGCAGAGAATTGGAGCTCTTGAGGAAAGGAGAGAGGCAAGAGTGGAGGAGTTGGGAGTGTATGTGAAGGGACTGGAGGTGGGGAAGGAGGAGTCTTCATTCATTGGGGGTGGGACAATATGTTGTTCAGATGTGCGTTTACATAGAAATGGAATAAAAACTTGTACAGCAAATTTAACTTTTCAATAATTTCATTTAGATTATGTTGTAGATTAATAAATTGATCTATATGAATAATTAACTATAGGGGAATTACTCTGATATCCCATGTTGCTAAGATAATAGAGAGGATACTGGAAAGTAGGATAAGGTTTTCTCTTGTGTACTGGGCCTACTATTGCTACTCTCCAATCATTTGGTGTCACTCCTTCATGCAAACTGTGATCAAGGCACAGGCTATTTGGAGCCACAGGCAGTGCCAATGTACTATGAGAGACTAGGTCTCTTTTACAAAAACTGATGCCTTCTAGCCATCAGATGATAAAGATATTGATTCCCATAGGGACTCAGAACCTAAGCAGTGGCCTCCACTATATACGCTAGCCATGCGCCTTGGTAGGTGTGCTAGTAACTAGCACTTCCAAAATAGAACAAGTGCAACATTTCTGTTACTTAGGAAGCAGTATCACTGAAGACAATAGATACACCAAAGGAATCAATAGCTCTTGCTAAACAGGCCTTTCAAAATAAAAGAAGTATTTTAACAAATATCCATGTAAGTTTAAAAACAAGAAATGCTTTTGTAAAATCCTTTGTCTGGAGTGTACTTCATTAAGGTTGTCAGAGCTAGACTATTGGAAAAAAGGAAATATATTCATTGGAAGCAACTGAAATGTAGATTTGGTGGAAAATGACTAGGACATGCTGGACTGAAAAAAAAGACGAATCGAGATGTTCTAAAGGAAATCGATGAACAATGGAGACTGATAAAGGATATGGAAAAAAGGAAGATAAAAATTGTGGGTCCTATCCTGAGACATAACGACTTCCTAGTAAACGTCTTTGAAGGAAAAGTACTAGGAAAGAAAGGAAGAGAAAGACATACTTCGAGGATGTAAAAACTACAAGGAAGTGAAAAGAACAGCAAGAGAATGGTTGCAGCAACAAGGCTTACCCTTTAGTGTATGATGATTATTTGACAGAAAGTAGTTTGGGCTTGGGAAAGGTATTTCCAGTGAAGCTCCACTTGTAGGATTCCAGCAAGATATAGCAGATATTTTAGAATCAGATCAAATGGACTGTATAGCTGTATGACCTATCCAGGGTTTTAGATAGGGTAGATCACAGGCGATTGCTGACAAAAATGAAGGCTATTGGACTAGACAAAAGAGTGGTTGAATGGGTGGCTACATTTCTGTAAAATAGAACTCGGAGAGTTAGAGCAGGTGAAGCGTGACCTGATTCTGTAATGATTAAAAGGGGGGTTCCGCAGGTCAGTGTTATTGGGCCTTTGGTTTCTCATATATATATAAATATATATATATATATATATTGTGAGATGGACAGCAGACAATGGTATGAATATAAATGTGATAAAAAGTAAAGTTAATTTCACCAAAAGGAAAATTCTTCTCAGTTTGAATTATTGTGTTGATGGGATGATAAGTGTTAATATAAGGAATGATATTAGGTAATCATATTAAAACAAAAGAAAAATCTCACCTTCAACATTCTGCTGTAACACATTTCAAAAGATTCTGTTCTCCTTCTGTACGAGCCAGTTACTGTTCATATTCATTTCTATTCACTACAACTCTCCACACAAAAGTCTTCAAAAAGCATCTTTCTAATTTGTATATCAATGTTTGAAATGAGCAAATTTTTCATAGCCTTCGATTCTTATCACTGCAGTCTGATTTTTGTACAGATTGTAGATAATTCTTCTTTTGTGGTATCTGATCCCAGATCACCTTCAGAATCTTATGTCAGTATGAACAGCAAGAGTGTTCACTTTGCCCCCTGTGGGTGGGGGATGCAGACGAAGAATACACCCGCGGTATCCCCCGCCTGTCATAAGAGGCGACCAAGGGATGATTGAATTAAAAGCCATAAGACTACTTGTAATTTGTACCATCACATAGCGAACACCATGGGTCACAATAGGTTTGTGATTAGTAGCGACGGTGTGTGCTTCCGGCTGGGTTTTACAGTACCTGTGATTAGTACCACTATATGAGCGGCACCATAGGTCTGCCTTGCCTGTGATTAGTACCCACTATTTGAGGAACACCACGGGATAGTACGAGTCCAGTTAGTACACTTATGTGAGGAACATCATAGGCTTGCATTGCCTGTAAATGGCACCATAGATCTGTGTTACATGTGCGCATTGCCTGTGAGTAGTACCATAATATGTGGAATACCACGAGTCTACGATACTTTTGATTAGTACCGCAAGATGACAAATACCATGGTTCTACTTTACTAGCGATAAGTACCATTACAAGGGGCCGATGACCTGGATTTTGGACCCCTTTAGACTACAAGCATCATCCTGCCTTTGCTGGCAGGACCTAATGTTAACAGTGCACTATGTCTTCTGGTATAGGCTAGAGCAATTTTGTTACTTTCATAGATCTGGCTCTGTCTTATCCTTGGCTTTGACAATATGAAAGTGACTGAGGTATGAGCGATGCTAGTAATGTCAGTCCTTATGCAGCCAGTCCCTGCTATGAATGGTGTGAAAATGTTGCTCATAGGGTCAGTTGGTGCATGCATTTCAGTGGGCTTGGCAGACTGATATGTAATAGCAACTCTGGCTCGGTGAGGAAAGAAACGGGAAACTACCTCACTCCTCATTTCCCTAGTACGCCTCTTCAGTGATGCCTAGGCCATCTATGACAGCTGATGGCAGAGCTATTGAGGATCCCACCAGCGGAATCGCTGACAGACTGTACATACATACATACATCATCGATTCAGTATTGTGCTTTAGAAGCAGTCCCTTGGTCAGTAATACTATTGTTTAACGCTAGTTTCTGGGAATGTGGGGCATTGGGGGTTGGATCCACTGATTGTTTAAAATTTATATCCATCCATTCATTCTTCGTCCTCACGTTTTGAATTCTGGTTAGTGGGGGATTTTGGACTTTTAAATTGTCATTATATTTCATTTCATTTCGTACCATTAGGGGCTGATGACCTAGATGTTAGGCCCCTTTAAACAACAAGCATCAGAGGTCACTTTGAAGCCACACTTAAATAATCTGGAGAAAATAATGAAATAATTGTATACATACAGTCATTTATTTTGATACAGTACAGCAGTCAAAAAGTTAAGTCATTGACATACAACAAACACAAGATATGTAAGTACCATCACAGTATAAAATGTTTCAGTAAGAGTACAGATATACAGTATATATATATTTAAAAAAAGATATAAATGCATTACTGATGAAGGAATTTTGGGCTGGCATTTATTTACAATTCATCCTTCCTCTCAATCTTGACGAGTTCCACTTCGAATATCAATGTTGCATCTCCCGGGATCTTGGGAGGCGCTCCGGACGCTCCGTAACCCAACTCGGAAGGAATGACTAGCTTACGTTTCTCGCCCTCGCACATGCTGGAACAGAAAAAATGTGTTACACTATAGTGGCTTTGTAGTAGCAACTTATTGAGAATGTTTAAACATACAGTGAGAAACCAATTTGTTATGAACAGAATATTCCCATCCCCTAGTTCCAGATCACATGAAACTGGAGAGACAGCAAGAGTAATCATTTATTATATTCCAAATAGTTCTTTTTTAATACATGCACAATTTTTCTCATTGCAGTTAGCTTGTCTGTTCTTCTCCTTGTCCGTCTCACCCTCTTTGGGGTACGCTAGATCTATCAGTGGTTAGTTAGTCGTGTTTTCCTGTCCTCCCAGTACTTTTTCATCCTTTCAGATCTTGCCTTCCTCTCTTCTTCAGAAATTCTGTATAGTCGTTTGGGCTTCACCCTGTCCTGAAACCTCTTTATTTTATCTTTGGTTATTACATTAAACATTAATTAAGCCTAATAAATGTTTACACCCATTACACAATTTTTTTTTTCCACCCTAGATGTTACAGAGTAAAGGGTAGGATACATTATTTGGTATGAACAAAATGAAAATTGGCCTCGAGAATATTTACAACAAGACTGACCCTTGTTAATGAACATCACAGAAGATGCTGGAAATGGTCTCATCTAAAGAAATGAAAAACTGAGGATCCCAAAGTCCTGACTCCACTTCACTCAGAAACCCCCAGCAGAACTCAACCCGCGAAGGTTCATCTGGATGCTTTAAAACATGCAATTTGTAAGGATACAGGTGCAGGTCCTTTTTAACAATGTTTCGGCATTGAGGTTTCATCGGACTTCGTTCCAGGTTGTACTTCACTCGAGCAATGTTTTCTGACGCTCAAACTATTTTCGAATAGTTACGGCTTTTATTCGCTCCAGAGCTCATTTCACGCCATTTTGCCACTAAGTTTTGCATTGCAGATTTCCCTGGCAGTTTCGCCAAAACACTTGTGGTGTCTTAAACCCTTGCACAAACAGTCCAGCACAGGTTTTTCATGAATCGCATAACACTTGACACCGAACACGCACTGTTTTATCGTTGGCACTATTTTGTGTTACATTCAGCTTGTCACTACACACGTCTGCTCCTCTCACTCGCACGTAATGATACAGCGACGTACTCGGGAGGTGCGCAAACGCAGACATGAGACAGCAACCGATTGATGGATCATAATCAAGGTTTCCAGCGTTTCCTGTGTGGAGAGTTCTCCTGTTCATTAACAAGGATCAATTCCACGTTATATTTTCATGGGGCAATTTTATTTTGCTCACCCTGTATAATGTATCCTACCCTTCATTAGTTGAATTAATGCTTACTTTATTATTTCTTATTTGTGAGAAAACTGCAATACTAACAACTATACATCAAAAGAAAGGTCTTCATCACAGGATTACTAGGAAAATATTTATTTATTAAGTCCTTTAATAGTGTAAAATAGTAATTTATTCCAATAATACAGTGCTTAGGTCATTGCAGTTAACTGTATCTGCCAGTAGATGGCTATATGAAAGTTGACTATGCAAATCTTTCTATGTTAGTGCAACAGATGATTATATATCAAAAAATCATTTATTATGAAACTTACATTGAATTATTCTATGTAGGGTTAATGAAATCTGTATGCACTCCCAAGCACAGCATTTTGCTGCAGAAATGGTAAGTGGACATTTTAAGTTGTGTTACCACAATGATTTGGTTTATTTTCTTCAAGCTCAAGTAAACAACGTACTTAAAGTTATGATGACACATGATGATTTCAGTAACCATGTAAGGCAGTTTAATAGTACAATGTCCTCTGCATCCTTCTCTGCTAACCATAGCCACATTAGGTCCTTACTGTTTTAAGATTCAGGGGATGGTTCATAAGTACATTTCAGATTTACTGCCTGCAGAAAATTGCCGAGCATTATACGGCCAGCTTTATGTGATAGATTCAAATCTTGCAAACAGAATTCATTATGAAAGTTACATAAATTGCCAAGGTTCAAAAACTATGTATGTACAGCCACAAAGGAAGGGTAAGTTTAAAGGCAAATAAATGGTCTTCCGGAGTTCAGTATATTTTCATTTATTTTACTTATGCTTCCTGTATCATTTAAAAAAAAAGCCAAACCCTATGGCGCAACAGCCCCGAAGAGCTATAGCCTGCCAAGCGACCGCTGCTCAGCCCAGAGGCCTGCAGATTATGAGGTGTCACGTAGTCAGCATGACAAATCCTCTCGCCCATTGTTCTTGGCTTTCTAGACCGGACCTGTATCATCAGTTTCTTTGTTCACAGCTATTGCTGTGACAGGCCACTAGTATAAACAGTATGTATTTTTTAATATATACAAAATGTTGCTGTCCTACCTGGTGCAATCCACTATTTGCTTAATAATTTTCCAATAGTATAAAATTATTTATCTCCACTCTTATCTCTTTCTATCCCATCGTCGCCACAAGACCTATCTGTGTCAGTGTGACGTAGGGTAAATTGTTAAAAAAAATCTTCTCCCTCTATTTTTGCTATGGAATCACTACCCAGGTTGGTAAGCGAGTCTATCCCTCAATAGACATGCCTTTTCCGTTATTTCTCCACTTAAACAATAATTCTCTGGGCCCTCAGCTGAGTCCTGGCATTTCTTCCACTTACTTGTGCCAGGCTCCTCACATTCATCTATCCTATCCGACCTCCCTTGGTTAACTCTTGTTCTTTTCCAACCCGACACTATTAGGTTTCCAAGAGCTAGGGAGTCTTTCATTTTCATGCCCTTCGTGGCCTTTGTCTTTCTTTGGCCGATATCTTCATTTTTTGAAGTGTCGGATCCCTTCCATTTTTCCCTCTGATTAGTGTTATATAGAGGATGGTTGCCTAGTTGTACTTCCTCTTAAAGCAATAATCACCACCACCACCACTACAATAATTCTCTACATACTAACATTGATGCTTTGGCGACCCTTACCTGTAGACATGATATGGACTTTTGAGCTTATGCTGTGTCAAGAAAACGAGGTGAAACTCTTTAAGTTTCGCAGAGAACTCTGCTCCGCGTCTTCAGAAGAAAATCTCTTAACAGTTCACGGTGAAGTCTTCTACAATAATGAGCGTTTGAATTTAAGAATGCCTTGATGTCGAGAATGCAGAGATTTTCTTCTGAAGATGCAAAGCACTCTGTGAAACGTAGAGTATCACTTTTTTTTCTGAACACGGCATAAGCCCATTCATGTCTACAATTCTCTTCATGTTTCTCTCTTTGACCCGTATTCTTATTGATACTCAATAACACCACCACACCAAACCTCTTAATTCTCTATTTGTAAGCCTTTTTTTCTTGACAACTGTTTTGCTAATTACACAGAATTAATTTATTAAGACTTATTCACAATAAGTCAAAAGGCAGTCTAGCAGCCTTTGTGGTTATGCTGGAAGCTCCAAGGGATCTGAGTGCCCAGCAGCCAAACTGATTTCAGCCTGGCAAACATCAGCCCTCCCCCTGAAGGTGGGGGAGCAGTAGAATACCTCCACAGTATCACCTGCCTGTTGTAAGAGGCGACTAAAAAGGGACACCAGGTGCTCTCTCATGTCGGTAGCGTGGGTTGGCGACTACGAAATCTCTGAGTGTGGCAGCGATACTTGCACTTAAAACTTTCCTCTCTGACCTCTCTCAGCCAACGCATGTTCTCTTGCAACCCTGGCGGTATTAGATTTGCAAGACCTAGCGAGTGTTTTGTTCTTACGCCCCTCATTGCCCTTCCCCTTTTTTTCCTAATGCCTTCATTCCTTGAAATATTAAGAAAATAAATGCTGTACAAATTGACGAACTCACCGTATTTGGTATGCCAGAGAAGAGAAGGGGAAGTGGGGTGTATGATGGAGATAGATGATGTTGATTTCCATAGGGAACCTGAAATATTTGTCCTGAATGAGTAAATTTATAATACCAATGTAGTTGGTCCGCTATTGGACATTATAAATTTTCTAGCTAACTCATTCTTGGTTGCTAGCGTTTTGCCCCAGTGTGCTAAATTGGGCTCATCAGTTGGTAAATAACTCACCTACCAAGATGCATGGCTAGTGGATACCGTGGAGGCCATTGTGTAGGCTACTTGGAGCCACCGGCAGTGCCAATGCACTATGAGAGACTTTGTCTCATTTTCAAAAACTGATGCCTGCTTGGCCATCAGATGATATAGATGCCGATTCTCATAGGGAACCTGAAATATTTGTCCCGAATGAGTAAATTTATAATACCAATGTAGTTGGTCCGCTATTGAGCCCAATTTAGCAATTAGTTCTGAATACTGGTTAAGGATTCCAGACTGAAATAGTTGTAAGTTGACCGTTTAGCCAACCTGATCTCATTAAGGACTCTGCGAACCAAGGGTAAAGGTAGGCTACTAATCAAAACAAGTGAATTGCTAGAACCAGATAAGGGTGGTTAGCGGATGATTTTATATTGTATACAGTAGAAAATGAGTTCCAGGACTGTAAGCGACTGCAGGGGATTTAAACAATGTTGTGAGATGGGCAGCAGACAATGCTATGAATGTAAATTGGATAAAAAGTCAAGTTGTAAGTTTCACATCAGGCCTCCCCCTGAGGGTGGGGAGCGGTAGAATACCTCCACAGTATCACCTGCCTGATGTTGATGTAAGAGGTGACTAAAAAGGGACACCAGGTGCTCTCTCATGTCAGTAGCGCGGGTCGGCGACTATGAAATTTCCAAGTGTAGCGTCTATACTTGCACTTAAAACTTTCCTATCTGACCTCTCCCAGCCAAGTACCTACATGTTAATATAAGGAATGATTTTCAATGGGGTAATCATACTAACAAGGTTGTTACAAAAGGTTACAGATCTCTTAACGTGATTATGAGAGTATTTAGGGGTTGTAGTAAGGATGTACTGGAGAGGGTGTATAAGTCTCTGATAAGACTGCAGTTAGAATATGACTCAAGTGTATGGGAGGTACCCTCACCAGGACTACTTGATACGAGAAATGGAGAAAATTCAAAGGAAGGCAGCACAATTTGTTCTGAGTGATTTCCAACAAAGGAGTAGTATTACAAAAATGTTACAAACTTTGGGCTGGGAAGACTTGGGAGTAAGGAGACGAGATGCACGACTATGTGAAATGTTTTGAGCTGCCCGTGGAGAGTTGGCGTGAAATGACATAACTAGAATAATAAGCTTGAGTGAAGCTTTTAGAGGTTAGGAATCCAACATGGCGTGGCTCACAAGGCTGCCATCTTAGGAACTTACGTCCAGCTAGTGACAAGACTACTGAGATGGGGTCAAGCAAAGGGGTGCCTGGGGGCTTTAGCCACAGGGTTACAGCTGCGAAGTGGCCCACAGGCTTCTAGTATAGTCTATGACAAGAACATGAGAAAATATGTCTTTGGCACTTATTATATTAACATCACAGATAATACAATTATGTATGTATGTTCAATCTTCAGCCCTAAGGCTGGTTGGATCCTCAACAGCTCTGCCATCAGCTGTCATAGATGGCCTAGGCATCACTGAAGAGGCGCACTAGGGAAATGAGGAGTGAGGTAGTTTCCCGTTGCTTTCCTCACCGAGCCAGAAGTTGCTATTACATATCAGTCTGCCAAGCCCACTGAAATGCATGCACCAACCGACCCTATGAGCAACGTTTTCACAGCATTCATAGCAGGGAATGGCTGCACAAGGAATGGCATTACTAGCATCGCTCGTACCTCAGTCACTTTCATATTGTCAAAGCCAAGAATAAGACAGAGACAGATCAATGAAAGTAACAAAATTGCTCTAGGCCATACCGGAAGGCATAGTGCACTGTAAACACTAGGTCCTGCCAGCAAAGGCCTATATAATTATGCCATGAAATGTCATTTTCACTCTGCTGTTTCATTAATTTGATGGAATATAGCAGCAGTGGGTCACATTACATGAGCTCTATCGTAGACAATGGAAACTGCCCTTTACCAATAGGAACACTGAAAATGGTCGCATTCCAGAAAATAACGTATATATTTCAATTTTTATATAGGCCAACTAAGAATACTAATGGGGGTGAATTGGTGAGTACCTCGCAAGCATAAAGGAAGGACCTCAGCTACTTTAGGTATTGTTTCATTTATTTAATTTTTTTATTTTTTTTGCTAGTGGTTGTTTGTCACACCGACAAAGATAGGTCTCATGGCGACGAGGGAATAGGAAAGGCCTAGGAGTTGGAAGGAAGCGACCGTGGCCTTAATTAAGGTACAGCCCCAGCATTTGCCTGGTGTGAAAATGGAGAACCACGGAAAACCATCTTCAGGACTGCCGCCAGTGGGATTCGAACCCACTATCTCCCGGATGCAAGCTCACAACCGCGCGCAGGTATCGTTTCACATCATTTTTACATATTTCTCGCCTTCCTAAAAAATCCGTACCTGCTAGTTTAGTTTGACCACCCTCTTAGACCGTGAATGTATTTTACCACTCCAACCCATAGGGGCGGGGAGGTTAGCTGGATAAGGGGCAGGGCAGAAGCGTAACATTTCATTACCAAGAAACTACTGCTCCTATATCAGGAAGATTCAATGCATTCGACTGTACAACTACTTTTATTCCCATCATTATATTCCTGGAGTTACAATGACTTACAGAAAATAACTTCTATAATGACTGAAAGAAAGATTCAGGGCCACAAGTCCATACCACATTGCTCTCGCTCGAAAGGTTATGTATGAATCGTACGAAAGGGAAAGATTCGGAACAAACTCCTTGTAAATAGGCAACTTATAGGTTATGTTTAGGGATTTCAAAGTAAAACTGTAATTAACTTGGTAATACTGTTTGTTCACGAATCACAGTCTTTAAGATATCGCCTTACCCCATTAATCCTTGATCCCAACCTTTAATAACTTGGCCTGAACCCAAGGTGAAGGTTAAAGGTTGTCCTCGACCATAACTGCTGTCAAATTCTGTTCCATCTTCCAAAGTACCCTGCAATAAATTAAAAAAAAAGGTAAGTATTCCTTCCTAACAATAACATAGATTGGAAGGAGATCCTTACAACTATTCACTCACTTTATAATGCATATGGAGGAAATCGCCTTTTTTTGATTTTATTGTACAATTTTCGACTCTCTTCTTTACGCCAATTTGAAGCTTCTTCTTCATGTTTGCACTCTTCTCATCATCGCAGGATGCGAGGTGAATATTTGCTATACAAACTACTGCTACTAAAACTACACAGCTCCGAAGGGAATACATTGTTCCGTAAATAACAGCAATCTCACGTTTCTGGTTATGTTATCAATATCAAAAAATCAACAACAGAGCCATGCCGGTTGGAACATGTGATTGGTGACAAGGAGCACGTGAGTGGCCATCCTACGACACATGCGACGATGCGACATATCTTTCCTGCGCCGTGCTTGAACCTTGAACTTGTGTTGGATCTCTTTCCCTCAAACACTATCGTCGAAAATTATCATGACGAAGATATAAACAAAATGTTTAATTAGCGTGCTGTGCTTATGATTGTGGCATTTTGGAGGTGGCTGGTAGTCCTAAAGATTCAAGGTTTCAAGATGATTTCGGATCGCACCCATGTCTTATTATGCAATCTAATCACGAAAGTGTATGTGACATAACCTACATTCCTTCGATGAGTATAGTGTCGTAGTACCGTACTCTTTAAGTGGGACGAATTTGTAGATTAGAAAGTTTTGGTGTTGGCGCCTTCAAAACGAATTCAACGAAGTAAACAGTTGCTACGTTATTGAATATATTCACACGCCGTAAGACAGTTAACTGCGGAGGTTACGAGTGACATGAAATTATCTGACAAGTTTAATCTATCAACATTTTTATTACTTCATTGGAAATGAAGTGCAGTCCTTAACCTTCACCCTGACATCTCAGACATAATGTGGCCTGCCCGTAGACTGTTGAAATACAGTCTGTTTGCAGGTGCATCAGCAGGAACACTTGCATCTCTTAATGCCAATCAGTATGATGTTGATGCCATTGGAATCGTGAGACTTGGAAGAGCTGCAGCAACTGTGAGTTAACATGCTGTAAAATTACTGGTTCTGAGGATAACGTACCCTTTTATTAACTTCGTATAGAACAATGTTTTGTGTATGTTTACAGTTTAGAACTTACCTTCGTCTCGAATCGGCTATGTATAGGCATTAGTTTCAAACATCTCAGATATTTTTGGATTTTACTTAAATATCTAGAGGTAGCTGGAGTGAGTGCTATGGTTTTTTATTGCTTTCTGGTAATTGATTTGTCAGCTGTTGTTGTTGGGGTAATCAGTCCATAGACTGTTCTGATCCAGCCCTCCATGTCACCATCCTATGCTACCCCTTTTCATAAGCATATACTACTACCTATATCTACTGTTACACCAATCTGTTTGTCACATTTCTTTTTCTCTATTCTTACTGTTTACACTTTCCTCAAAAACTAACCAAACAAGTTCTGGGTGTCCCAAAATGTGTTCTGTCAAATATCACCAAATTCTCCTCGTGCCACTTCAATTCAGTATCTCTTAATTTGTGATCCGATCTACCAGTTTCATCTGTGGGTTCCTATTTTCACACCAGACAAATGCTAGAGCTGTAATATAATTAAGGCTACAGTTGCCCTTTTCCACCTCACCATCACTGAAAATCTTCAGTGTATTAGTGTGATTTTAAAAATGTAACAAAAAAAAAAAATCACCTTCAGCATTCTTCTGTAACACATTTCAAAAGCTCTTGTTATCCCTCTGTAAGTGCTAGCCATTGTTCATATCCCACCTCTTTTAAGACATTCCCTAATGTAGGCCTAATATTTCTTGCATCACTTGACCATTCGACTGCACTCCATTACTTTTGTTTTGGATTTATTTATTTTCATTGTATACTCCTTCTCCAAGACTCCATACATTCTAAAGTAGATAAAATAGTATCCTTGGCAAATCACAGAGTCTTAATGATAGAAGTTATTTCATGACAGAGCAGTTTTTCTCATCTGGTGAAAAAATTATGTTTTTGTTGCTTAAGATAATCTGGCTTTCTAGTGATATATTTTTTGTATTCATAAATGAATGGTCCCTTCATGAGATCAGCCTACACCAGCCATGTTTGTTTATAATGTAGCTTCACCTACTCCTTGACCCTTGTTTACAGATTTAAGGAGAATGCAGGATAATCATCCCCTTAGGCCATTCAAAAAATATTAGAAAAGGACAGTGCAATGAAAGACAATAGAATGTCCAATATTATTGAATTGCCCATCAACTACATTGAGCTATTCTTGGACCACACTCAAACTTATATTATTAATTTATTAAGGAACACAATTTGTGCAAAATAAAATTAGCCTACAAGTGCACATCTCTATTAAATTAATAATGTGCAAAAGATAAGATGCACTTCATTCACTTAAGAACGTGGTAACGTTCACAGATTCTGTCACACAGCTCACAGACACAAGTCGAGTTTGGATCGTGGTATAAGTTTTCTAGCACATTTTATGATGGAAGCTGTGCACAGCCAAGGAGGTCACAAAGTCCCGATTCACGTCCATCCATGCTTTGTTCATTTTGGCCTCGGTTGAGTAGAAATCGATCCAAATTTCTCTTCTTTTCAATGTCGTTTCTTCCAGGACCCTATGCCAGTTGGTCGTAGAAGTTAGAACAAACCGGAATCTTAAGTCCTCCGTTAAGAAAGGCTCCCAAGCAAGCCTGTACACTAAAGTTGAGCGGCTGAATTAAGATACACCGGGTACAGCCTTTCCCCTTTAAGTATCTAGCTTTTACCTGCTCCATTGTTAGAAGATCTCCAACGTTTTACTTATCCTATATCAAGTTGCTTATATGCCATACGTAAGTATTGGAACGATTGGAACACCCATTAACAGTCTCTAAGTAATTAATCACAGTGAATTTGGATATGCCTTCATGGAGTGCATTTTGGCCTGGCTGATGGCCTGTTGGTACAATTACAATGTAAAATATGGAAAATGTGTGTGTTTCAGGTGTTCAACATAGCTTTCATCTACAAAACGACCCTGTATGCCAAAGACGTTGATTATTCATCTGAGGAGTATGCGGAGCTGAAGTCCAAAGTAAGTAGTAACATGATATCATGATGTTAACATTGATGCTTGTAGACATGATATGACCGAGCTTGATAGCTGCAGTCGCTTAATTGCGGCCAGTATCCAGTATTTGGAAGATAGTGGGTTCGAGCCCCACTTTCAGCAGCCCTGAAGATCGTTTTCGTGGTTTCTCATTTTCACAACAGGCAAATGCTGGGGCTGTA